>NC_081348.1:20182421-20272421 GCF_029784015.1 Lycium ferocissimum
TTGTTGATATTTGTATGTGTACAGGTGTAGTTAACGGCGAACAGGTAGTCGATACTTCATCATTCCAGCTTACTTCAGTCCAGTTCAGTCGAGGTGAGCCACCATTAGATCATGGCGCCTTCTTCTTCTTTAGTTGACTTAGTAGTATTCTGAGCTACGTCTCGTACTTTTATATTCAGCCTAGTAGTTCCATGACTTAGACATTTTACGGGGTTTATGGGCAGACTTAGTATTTGTATTTCGCTTCCGCACTTTTCTTTATATTATGAGAGACATTGGACATTATTCATTTTATTCGTTAATCTTAGCATGATTAGCTTAGAGGGTTCGCCTTATGGGTAGAAGCTCGTAAGGTGCCCTGTCACGGCCGAAAGTGTCAAATTTGGGTCGTGACACTATACGATTCTGAACATCTGATATGATATAACTAACTAGTCTATGAAACCTCTGACATGAGTCTGACTGCTAAGCTATTCTTGGGACAATGCCTCCGGCATACCTTAACTGCAAAACTAACATAAATATAAATACTGACTAAATCCCGAATAAGATGGGGCTCACCAAAAAGCTAATACGAGTAGTGTCCTAACGAGTTGATCCGTCGTCCTGTAAATCTGCATCGTGAAACGCAGGCCCCCAGGCAAATAAAAGGGGACGTCAGTACATTTAAATTGTATTGGTATGTAAAGCAACTGAATGGAATAAGCATGACACATGAAAATAATAGAACTCGAAAAACCGTATCCGTGTCGAACATGAACATGAGTATCCGACATATATATTATATATATATATATATATATATATATATATATATATATATATATATATATATAAAAGAGTAAAAGCATTTATAGTTGGGAGAGCATTAATAGAACCGACAACATGAATCACCAGTGGATACGTGGAATCTGGTACCTGGCCCGATCAACAGATCAATCTCATACCTTGCCAGGGGTATGAGACATAATCATGACATGAAAAGGATCCAATCAATAAAACATGAAGGAATCGTCCTAACTAGGCAGAGCGATCCTTATCCTGCGGTGGCAAGCGTAGTTTCAGGCTATCTGAGCCTTCTTGGTAATCTGTGCAACTCTCAAAAATATGAACATGAAAATATGTGGCATCCGAACCCATGATTTTCTTAAACACGAGTTATAGACATGAATTGTAAGTATAATATAACATGAATACATAATTACATAACATACTTGTATGAAAACATGGAGACATGCACGATTTTCATGAAAATAAGCATAATAGTTCATATCTTGCATTTAAGAACCATGGAATGCAAAGTATGGGTTTTCATGGATTATGGACAGATTCTCAATAACCAAAATGGAATATCAAGAACACAATAACGAATTATTAATACAAACATGGTATATCATGATACATATACTTAAGGTTATCATGAACATATCTAGAACCCTAGTTTTTGGTGAACTTTCATATAACCATGGAAGAACGTGGCGTGGGGAAGAACAATGATGTTCCTACACGTACATAGAAACCTTAATACCTTAATCGTTGTACAATACGTGATAAAGTTCGTGTCTTGAAGAAGAAATCCAAAAGCCTGAATCTTAACCCTTGAATTTGGGTTTTCTTGGAAATCTTAGGTTGGGAACAATGATTTCCTTATTAGATTACATGAATACACGTTAGAATTGACTTGGAAGGGCTTGGAATGGCTTACCTTAATGTCTTAGATTGATGGGAGAAGAGGAATTTCGTTCTAGGGCTTAAAGGAATGAAAAATAGAATTAGAAGACTGAGCTGGTGTATTTATACTTAACTGCGTCGGGAGAATTAATGACCATAAATACAATTCGTATTTTGAGATACGGTCCGTATTTATGGACCGTATATTCTCATGGAACAAAAACATAATGTCGGGGTGATTTTCTCACTAAATACGGTCCATATATACGGACCGTATATTTGGTCGGTATTTAGTCATGGCAATTTTCAGGGAGCGCACTTCTCTGCGACCATTCAGAAACGGCCATAAAACTTTGTATGGATATCCTTTTGACCTCCATAATATACCGTTAGAAAGGTATTTCAAAGAACTACAACTTTTATTAAGGAAATTTTCCCAAATTCCCAATGAATAAAGGGGTTATAGTCTTGAAGTAATACCTTCTGCAAACTCACTCCGACTTTACTTTATCCAAAGACTCTTCTTATGACTTGATCAGTTTTCAAAACACTTCCTATACTACTCATATTAGTTCTATTATACCCCGTCTTACGAGTCGAAGTCTAGCCCGAATGCACGAGGTGTTACAGATTAATGAGATGATCTATAGACACACAAATAACTGAGGTTTCTTAGACCACAAGTTTTAAAACTTTTTTGCTTTCTTAAACTTCGTGTCACTCAAATACCTTTACATAAATTTAGACGCAAGAAATATTATTTATAAATAATAAATTTCAAAAGTCCCTAAACATAGTTGATAATAAAAACTATTATTTACAATAACTAACATATTATTTACAAACAACATATACGCAAGGCAGCCCGGTACACAAAGCATCCTGAGTTAGCAGGGTCTGGAGAAGGACCGCACCCCAAAGGATGTGATGTAAACAATCTACTCTAATGCAAGAATTGGTGGCTGCTTCGACGGCTTAAACCTGTGACCTATAGGTCACACGGAGATAACTTTACTGTTGCTTCAAGACTCCCCTTCACGAACAACATATACATAAAAGTTTCTCTATCCATGAAATTCCTAAATACAGCAAATTTTTCTTACAATAGTTATATGTTCGCGCGGATAAATTTACTAGTATAGAGAAATGGGTAAATGATTAAGGCCAAGGAATGCTTAAATGTAAAGAAAGATATAAATGAGAGCATTACGTAAGTGCTTGAAGATAGATAGAAGGTAGTAGTAAAATGAACAAAATTACGTGATTGATAGTAGAAATAAATAAAAAGAGATAACGACGGGCTATTAAATGCTTAAATGTAAAGAAGATATAAACGAAAGCAGTACGTAAATGCTTGAATATAGATAAAAGGTAGTAGTAAAATGAACCAAATTAAATCACGTGATTGATAATGGAATTAAATAACAAGAGATAATGATGGGTTGTTAGATTAAATGTAAAGAAAGACATGAACGAAATCGATACGTAAATGCTTGAAGATAGATATAAGATAGTAGTAAAATGAACAAAATCATGTGATTGATAATGGAATAAAATAACAAGAGATAATGATGGGTTGTTAGATGCTTAAATGTAAAGAAAGATATAAACGAAAGCGATACGTAAATGAAGATAGATAAAAGGTAGTAGTAAATTTGTCATGTGCCCACTTCGGCTCAAATTAGGACATCTCAACTCTCAAGTCTCAACCACCTTCAATTGCATGAGTCGCACTCTCAATTTTTGAGTTTTGACATATATTTTAGTTCGAGTTTCAAGTGATTATATCAAATAAGAGAAAATCGAGTCCTCAAAAAGGAGGGAGAGGATTGAGTCGTGAAATTAAGATGAAACTTATGTTGTTTAACTTTGTTTTCATTATTTAATATGTACACACATATATAGATAATGGATAATATATTAAAAAAATCCTGATGGAAATTGGAAAGTTCAAGATGAAATCAACGTCATACTTTTGTTCTACAAGAAACTAAACACTTTGAATTCCCAGATTTTCCTCCAAGCCCAATTCCCAAAGTAGAACTGGATCTCATTTTCAAACCCCTCTGTAGACTTTAATTTCTCATGCACATGATGAACATTGCACATTGTATCGTAGCATTTCTCATTTATTTAGTTCTGACAACATTTACTCTCCTGTCTAACCTCGTTAATTTCTTCCCAATTCATCCAGGGACCATCCCTCCAAAGCTACTAACTTTCTTCTTTCATTTTCAGCTACACATAACAACTCACACACACAAGAAAATAAAAATGTCCACATCTAACTCACCTGTAGATTCTTCAATTAGCCTGAGATACGGTATCGCCATTGCCATTGGCATATTAAATATTAATTCTCATTTCACTCATCATGTTTGCTTCCTATGCTTGTCTTCGTTTCAAATTAACTGGAAATTTTAGTACACAACAGAGGTTACAATCTACATAAATCTATTTTATGCGGAATATAAGATTAAGAATATACGTGACTTAATAGTACATGGATTAAAATATCTCAAATGTCCATTACAACTTTCATCCATTAAACAATCTTTACGAAACAATAGCAAACACGACAGATATTTTGCATTATACAAGAAATAATACTCATATACTAATCCTTATTACAGTCAACGCATTATTAATTCATGCAATACTAATCTTCACATTATAATTCATGCATAACTTATCTTTGAACCAAACTGACCCAATTGGAAGCAAACTTAATAGTTTCTTGATTCAACAGACTGTGAAGGTAAGCCCTGAGCCTTCTAATTTTTCTTCCATAACATTAGAAAGTCTCTCAAACATGGAAGGGGTAAAATAATTCACCCAATCTCCAATCTCACCTTTCCTAAACAAATCACTGTTTTCATAGTTTGAAATTGCTCCTTTCCCTTTCTTATTCACTTGTAAATCTTTCATGTTCTGGAAGCTACAAAGACTTGATATATCTTCAATCATTCCTCCCTTTTCCTCTTCCTCTGTAAAAGCAAACCCCAAAAACTCAGCTAATTTCTTCAATTGGCCACACATATCTACTTTCATGTCTTCATATTTCAAGAACAAGACTTTATCTGGCCTTTCTAAGCTTTCTTTCCAGTAACCCAACATATGGTCCCAGTAAGGACCAAACCCTATAACTCCCCTGCAATACAAATCAAATGCTTCCTCAAAAGGAAGAGGGCCCAGAGATTCAGGCCTGATTTTGCCAAGGTAGTGCCAAATTGAAACAAAGGTATCAAAAGGGTTCCTGCAAATGTACACAATTTTGCAATTTGTGGTATTGACTGAATCAGGTAGTGCCACGAAAGGGACGTGGGTGGCAACAAGTCGTGGAGAAGAAAGCAAGGAAAGATCAGGGAGGCGATTACAATCGGCGTAAAGTTTGTACTCTAGGAAAGGTACAAGTTCATGAGGATTCTGAGTGAGCAAAGGATGATGAAGGTTCTTTGGTTGAACACTGAATTTGTTCCTGTTTACGATGGCGAATGTGAGTGCTTTTAGCCAAGTGGTGCCGGATTTTGGTATGCTGGCAAGGATCAGGTCACTATCTTGAGCTTTAAAGTGATTTTGTGTCGAAATTATGGCTCGGATTTCTTGGGGTTGACACCAATAGCCTTGAAATAGGAAGAGATTGGGTGTTCTCCAGCCTTTTTCTTTGGGAAGAGAAGTGAGAAACTCATCAAGCTCTTCACTGAGAGTTTCTTCTTGTTTTGGTTTTCCATTCTTGGATTGGGTTTTGAGGAGAGATGTGATGTATGTCATTTTTTGAGTGTTGCTTAGCTGATCAGTAAGTGATGGGAAGGATTTGATTTGCATCAGAAAGTAAGAGCCTGGCTATTATAAATAGCAAAAGTGGTCCACACTCTTTGTTCTCAACTTTATATGCATGAAAAACATGGCAGACTGGGAAACCGAAAAAACAACCGGAGCAGGGGTTGTTGGAGTCGTGTTCAGCCTTGTTGGATACAAAATCTATCTTTGTTAGGAATGTTTTGCCTCTAATGTGTGACTTTTCGGCGCGTGAATTCAAATCAAAATGTTAGAAATAATAATTTAAAATTGTAGGAAATTAAATTTGATCAGAATTCAGTATTTTAATTCATGTCCGTTAGGATTTATAGTCAAATTAATATAGGAATAGACTTTCCTATTTTGAGTTAAAGTAGATTTTATATAGTATTATATATAGGGGTGCTTCTAGCTATGTTCGCAAGAAGAGAAAACAAGAGAGATTGTAGAGAGCGTTCAGAGATTTATGAGTTTATAAATAAAATATTTTCCTTCAAATTGATATCAGAACTTTTACGATCTTGGTAGATAATCAAATTGCTTCTGCTGTCGGCGGGCAGCTGTAAAACATATATGCCGCCCATCTGGCTAATGATTATGATGGCAAACGTCGGGCCAATAATATAGGCATGAACAATAATCATGCTGAGAATGATTGAAAAAAATATTGCAGGTTTCAAGAGGTGCAAACAAATTTGCACAAGAGGAAGGAACAATCTTCTCTAGAAATTGGAGAAGTGGGTTAAAAAAAAGGTTTGTGACAAGTGCATCAACGGGGTTGGTGACAAGCGCATCAACGGGGTTGGTGACAAGTGTATCGACGGGGTTGGAGACAAGTGTATCGATGGGGTTGGAGACAAGTGCTTCAACAAAATTGAGTGGTAGTGACAAAGTGCATCAACGGGGTTGGAGACAAGTGTTTCAACAAAATTTGGTGTTGGTGATAAGGGCATCAACGGGGTTGCTAACAAATGCATCAAAAAAATTGAAGGTTGGTAACAAGTGCATCAACGGGGTTGGAGACAAGTGCTTCGATAAAATTTGGGGTTGGTGACAGCACTTTAACGGGGTTGAAGACAAGTGCTTCGACAAAATAGAAAGATGATGAGTGATGGTTGAAGAGAAAGTGCTTCAACAATTGATGGGTTGGAAATAAGTCGCTCAGCAATTTGAAGATGGTGACAATTGGATCAAGAATTAGATATCCAATTTTGAATTACGGAAGAATGTTAGAAATAATAATTCAAAATTGTGAGAAATCAAATTTGATTAGGATTCAATATTTTAATTCATGTCCAGTTAAGATTTATAGTCAAATTAGTATATGATTAGGCTTTCCTATTTTGAGTTAAAGTAGCTTTCATATAGTATCATAAATAGGGGTGCTACTAGCTATTTTCATAATAAGAGAAAATAAGAGAAAACAAAAAAAATTGTGGAGATTAGAGAGAACATTCAGAGATTTATGAGTTTATAAATAAAATATTTTCCTTCACAAAAGAAAACAACCGACAAAATCCATTTAGTAAAATCAGGGGTAAACAACTTTGTAGTTTGTACTCAACTACTTTAGCTCAACGTGTATCCTGCCGACGTGTACATCTCTCAAGAAACGGTTGTTGCTATGGCTATATAGTACCACCACGTTTAAACCATGCAAAGGGAGAAGAATCCGCAATTGGATATTGCACCATAGGCATTGGCATCGTACCCAAAATTTGAAATTATGAGCTATATTAAGAAAATATAGTTGCATGAGGCCGGGCTTATCATGATATGAAAATAGATAATTTTAAATTAAGAAAATATAATTTATGTCATATTTTTCTACTACATAATTAATTTGATTTAATGGTACATTAATCATTTTTTGTTGATGAGTCTTTAAAATTATTAAAGCTTCTTAGTAACATAATTGAATATTTTTTTAAAGAAAAAATGTTTATGAGAAAGGAAGTTTGAAAGGAGAATTAGTAACAAAGGGGCCACAAAATTCAATATTTTACGAAGTAACATGAATTAAAGTATGGAAAATGATTACGACTCGGTGAGGATCATAAATTGAAAAATATTAAAAAAAAAAAAAAAATTATGTGCATATAATTTTTTTAATTATAAATGAAAATAATATTTTTGGTATTTATTAAGTTTTAGCTTCACTCATAAGTTCATGTGGCAAGGTTTATGCAAGCTAACTGTGGCGATTTAAACTTAATTTTAAACGAAATTAAGGAAAAAAATAAACCCATTAAAATGAAACTCAATAATCAATTTAATTCTTTATATATAAATCTCGTGCTTAAAAATATTCATTTTTAGTTAATCAAACAAGAGTTTTTAAAAATAAAAAATGTCTTGACTAATAATACTACTTTCATTTTGCACATTATATGATACCAATTAATAACTTCTACTTTAGTGTTTGTAAAACATCACAGATTTTTCAAAGGCATGGATAAAATTGTTCTCAAAATCTTCTTATGCAGTTCAATAAAATTAGTTTGGAAAAAAAAAATCATTACATGAGAATCGCACTTATTCAACACGAATAAAATATGACATCATACAATCACCAAAATTCAAGAAAGTTTGAACTTCTTCAAAATGATAATTGTAATAAATGTTTCTCCATTATTCCCTCTGCCCTAATTTATGTAGCACCGTTTGACTTGGCATAAAGTTTAAGAAATAAAGAAAGAATTTTAAAATTTGTGGTTTAAAACAAACTTTAGACATTTGCGTAGTTATAAATCATTTCATTTAGGGTAAAATGAAAATTTTAAAGTTAAGTTGTTTCAAATTATAAAAATGTAACATTCTTTTTGGGACAAACTAAAAAAAATGGGTCCTACATAAATTTAGACGGATAAACAAAGAGATAAGAAAAAATCCACAAAAAATCACACCAATTAAAATGGCCCAAGTGGATTGTCTTTAAGAAAATGATGAGGAGAAAATGAGAATTCAAAGGGAAAAAGCAAGATCCAGGTGGAGCAGGTTCATAGATCACAAAGTAATGTGAGGACGACAAAAACTTGTAGATTGCTGCTTGTATATAGTAGTAATTAAGTTCATAATTTTAATGCATATGCAGTCCTAAATTTGTCTTTTTTTTCTATTTTGGCATCTTAATTAAGTATTATTTTTATTGAACCCCTGAACTCACCCTCAAGTGTATCTATCAAACCCTCTAAATCTGATTTTTATTATAAGTAAAAATAAAATTGTGGTAATAAAGGTGAAGTGATATTTTAGACGTGTGATAAGCTATTCTTTAGGTAATGGATGTGTCGGTTTCTGCTGGTTCTGCTCTTCCACTGCCAGCTTAATTAAGAGCTTACTCTTTTTTTCCCTCTCACTTGTTGCTAATCTTAGCTAAAAGATGGCATAATTAAATTAGAATATATATTAGTATGTTGCTACATTGAAGATAGAATATTATGTAAGTCAGATTGTGTTTGATAGACACGCTTGAGGATGAGTTCAGGGGTTCAATAGGAACAACACTTAGTTAAGGTGCCAAAATGAAAAAAAGAGACAAGTTCAAGAGGTTTACATATGCATTAAGCCTTTTATTTATGAGTATACTAGTCTCACGAGGCCCGTGCTAAGCCCGGGCCCAACTCCAGATATAAAAAAGTAATATTTTAATTTAAAAAATATAATTTATATTGGTAATAATTAAACTTCAAATAAGTATATTTTTAATATATAAAAGCAAAACTTTCATTTCACTCCTTTAATATCTTAACTTTTATTTTGATGAAATTATTTACTTCAAATTAAATGCGGAGCCATAATTTGAAATATATGAGTTTCGAATCCTAATTTTTTAAGTTATTTAGTTCTAAATTAATAATTTATACACATTTAATGAACTTTTAAGACAAATACAGAATTTGAACCAAAGTGTTACCGAATCCGATCAAATCGGTAGTTGACGCTCTAATTCCGCCCTGCTTCAAACTCATTTTTTGTTTAAAAGATTAATTTTAGTTAACCAAACAAGAGATTTTAAAGATAACCCGATCTTGACTGATAATATTGTCTTCATTTTCAACATTATATGCCATCATTTAATAATTTTTAAAATTATCTGAAAATTATTTTTGTACTAATCTTGGTAAACACATATGAGCTCATTAAAGTATAAATATAAAGTAAAAGAAATGCCTACATATGAGTAAAAGAATTTTCAGAAATTCTCAAATTTCATAATACAAATATAAAGTAAAAGAAATGCTTATATAAAAAAATTTATAATAAGAAAAGAAGAAAACATAGAGTAACAAGAAGCAAGAATATCTAGCGAAGAAATGACTATTTTTTTAGGTTAATAGATAAGATCAATAGAAGAAAGCAATAGGGGAAATAAAGTGCAGCGGATTGGGCTGTTCATCCTTTAATCAGGAGTCTCGGGTTCGAGCCTGGATATGAAAAAATTCTGGGTAGAAAGCGCTTTCCCCGATTGAGCCCTATGTGACGCGAATTTAGATTAGGCGAGTTCCAATACGGGTATCGAATCTTTGGATAGAAAATAGATAAATAAGGCAGAATGTTCGACAGCTTTTAAAAAGTAGACCATAAGAACAAAAAATAAATTTGGACTTTAAAAAATAAGATCATGAACTAAAAATAATTAATTGAAAATTGTTTCCCCTTATATATAGTAGTAATAATAAAATTCTTAATACACATACAAAATTTGGACACGTATTTTGAGCCCGTTTGGATTGGCTTATAAGTTGCTGAAAACAACTTATAAGCTATTTTTAATTTTTTTAAATATTTAGCTGGCCAGCTTAAAGTTATTTTATACTTCAAATAAAATTAAAAAAATAATTAAACCTATTTAACTTAGCTTATCTTTTTTTAAGCCCATCTAAACGGGCTCTTTATATAGGTTACACAATACAGCCGCCTCTAGGACACATCCAATGCGCTGTGGTTGTTTGTTTGCTTGGTTGTCCAATTTATTACTCCATCATACACTCACGTTTTACCGACATCCACCAAAACTATTTCAACATCACGTTTTACCGACATCCACCAAAACTATTTCAACATAACTTTTAAGTGCCGACGTCACCCTACCCTACAAGATATACTTTGTGAGTACATGTAACTAAAAACAAAACTCACAAAGTCTATCCAAATAACATGAAATTGTAAATATCCAAACCACACAAGATAAGAAAGTATCAACCCGTTCGCAATAAATTTTGCTAATAGAAAATAAATAACTATGATCATAAAATAAATGTGAAAAAAATTCATTTTATTGATATCTTTATGAGTACAGCTCTGAATGTAACCCTTAATTTTAATCTCTGCATTGTTCGCCTTAATTAGAGGGCCAATGTAACGTCTTTCTCGAAATGAAAGGATGAACTTCTGTTGATGTGTTGAATCTTGAAAGAATTTTGAGCAGCACTTTAAATTATTTTTGAGAGAAAACGTCTCTCGAACTCTCCTTCTTATTGAAGATCTTCGGAGAAGACTAATGTGAATGTCATTGCTCTCCTTCGCCTCTAGTCAAGATGCTATGCCACTTTCAAGATCTCTTTAAGATAGAATATGTGACCTTTTTATATAGGTGTGAGCCAAAACTTAGAGTATTTTAATCTTCAAATAATTCTAGCGCACCTTGGGCTTGAAAAACATAAATTGGGCTTCTCTTATCAATTTGATGGACTAACCCAAATGCAATTTGAAATTCATTTAAATCATGTAATTATTTTGACTTAAATAATTAATTCGACTTATTAACCAAAATGTGATTCGGTCAACATGTGAATACCTCAGAATTTAATCCAAATTTTGTATGAATTAATTCAACTAAAATTTCGATGTCTACACAACCAACCATACAAATACTAAACTTGCCTCGGTCTCGTATTGTTTACTCATGTGTTTTTTCTCAAGTGTCAAAAGAACTACACAACAGTCTACTGAAGCTTACCCAAATCTTAACATATTAGCTGCTTATAGAATTTTTTTTAAAAAAGGCACAACAGGGAAAGTTTCTTCCTCAACTAAAATGTCTGGAGCCTAAAGAAAAACCAGGCTCTTTACAGCGTTTCGCTGCTTACATAACTCAAAGTAGCCACGGTTAGTCTCTAATCACACCTACTATACAAGCTTTCGTCAAAACTTAGCCCTATCAGATCAGGTCAAATAACGTAAAACGACCATGCTACAACATCTTGAACGAAGCCTAAGAACTAGGACGCGGAGTAGCGCCAATCATTGTTCCACTTCACGAAAAGTTTCAGCAGAGTGAAGAATGCGTTGTCTATCCACTAAAAGTAGGGACATCACAACCAGAGGAACCTGATATATTCCACAACGTACCGCCTGAATGCTGTGTTATGTTGGACTCTGTAAAGTCCATTGAGGAGCCTTCAGAAGCACCAAACTCAACGTTGCTGAACAAAAGGTTGGCCACAGTTCTGTCAATTACATTCGTCCCCGATTCTTTCGTCTCTTCTTCGCTGAACCTGGAAAAATATCAGCATTAATACAAGAATACCAATACACTCCATGATCTAAAGATGACAAGAATTTCATACTGCATTTCCCTCTGGATTATTTAGGTGTGTTTTTTTAGCTTCAAATGAACTACCCGTTGTTTTTTTCTTTTGTTCTTTACATTCCCGTCGACAATAGTGAAATGTTGAGCATAAAAAGTACACAAAACAATGAAGCTTTTTACGAAATTTTGAGCATAGAAAGTACAAGAAATGAGGAAGCTTTTAAAAGATTAAGATATAATTCCTCTAATGATCTGCAACACGGCTGATCCCATAGAAATACATACGTTATAGTCTCCCTAATCATGAACCACAACATCATGTGTAACAACTCACTAACAAGCTCTAGACTCTAGTCTATTCCAGCAATGAAATTAATTAATGAGCATGCGCACTTACCACGTAGATTCTTGATCTGGCATAGGTTTCCTACTCTGACATGCATCATGTTTTGAATTATCCGCAAGACGGTATAGAGAATCCCGGAAGCAGATTCTGGTTTCATCTGTCAGCTGTTGGTATCAAGACAAGCACAAATTCAGTAAATACGGCCATATCACTACAAAATTACAAAGATAAGCCAAAACTTAAAACCTCCAGTACCTGAGATGTGAGATTTTCGAGGTGCTGTAGGACAGTTTCCTCCATAGATATTTCCTCTTCACTCTCTCCATTATCTCCTTTATCATGCTCAAATTTCACGGAAACCTCTGCTTGTTGTGCCTGAGAATAAAATTTCAAGATTTAGACTTTGGAACCTGGATCGGCTAAACAAAATGAGATAAACGTGTATGCATATGTTTCTACTAGTTACCACCACATAGAGATCCAGAATATGTATGCATATGTTTCTACTAGTTACCACCACATAGAGATCCAGAATATGTATAGACAACTGCCTAGTTCCTTTATGACGTCTTCCCATGCCCTTTTGGCATCTTCCCATAAAACCAAAAACCAAACCCAATAACAAGAAGTAATCTCTTCCCCGCCTGTCCCGGTCCTCACAACAGAAGATAGAGGAGACAACGACTATACTCAAGACTCCCCCTTTCCTCCCTTCTCCCAAACACACCAACAACCAAAAAATTAAAAATTAAAATAAAGAGCCCCAAGCAAACTTAGGTGGTCATTTGAGTTCAACAACAGTTGTTGCATGATCATACTTCATTAGACTGTTCTATCACCTAACAGAAACTAAAATCTAAAAAATCAACACTTTGAGCCAACTCATAAACTGGCACAGAAATGATCTGGACTTCAAAAGATTTTGCCTCGGAAAAAGGATGATATCATGAGAAAGATGGATTCAACCCAACAACCACCTATATACTTTTTTTCCTCTGTGTTATTCTCATATTGAACTAAAACACTGGGAACCCTGAAATTGTAACAGAACAAACACTTGCTTGTCTTAAGCATTTATAGGCCATGGCATCTGTCTCAACTTGGTCGAATTAGTTTTCGTGATAACAAATGGACAGTTCATTTGTTATCACGAAAACTAATTCTGCTCATAGTTCCCTTAATATCCAAACATAAGTGACCCCCAGACATGAGGTTTGCACAATTTGACACTGTTACAAGCCCGTCTTTAATGCAGGGACGGACCTCCAAAGGTCAGAACAAGGGGCAGCTGCTTCAAGCTCACTTCCCCAGGAAAGAGAAAATTCAAAGTTTGTGTTCTTCTAGAGATTTTTAAGATATTCTGATTTTTTACCTTCAAATTTTAGTTCAACCCTCAAAAATCATGCAAGGTTCGCCCCTGCTTGAATGCAAGTGAAATATTCCCAAAATTTCCTTCCACTGAAAAGCATGAGACGTACCCTGGATTGTTCCCTGCCTCAATGCAAAACTAAAACTCCAAGTGAGCCAAGAATCCTTTCATGTAAGACATCATAACAAACTGAAACTCACTATAATACACGGACCAATTAACTTATCGGCTGGTCCATCTAGTTAGTCTGAGCTCTCAGATGACATAATATTGATGCAGTGAAGTCTTAAGTTCTTCTGGGGTTGATGATTCTTGAAAATTCAAGCCCTTCAGAAACAAAAATGAACAAAAGTATCACCTTTTTCAGCAAATAAGAATTGTTATCTTCTTGACTCTCCCAATCCACTGGTGAAGTAAAAGCATGTGCAGAGAAATATTTGGCAGTACCAGCACGACTGTTACTTGTCATATGCTCTAGATTTGAATGTTCATCTCTTGCTTGATCATCATCCAGCAGCATGCTGCACCGGTCATCTGTTGATAATTCAGATGACTCATCAGATGCATCCATTCCGGTTGGAGAGTCTTCGAGTAAGGAACTTCTGCATAATAGAGTATAAGAACTCATATCAGTCATTTGAGAAAAATAATATTCCCTCAGTCCCAATTCGTGTCAGTGTGTTTGACTGGGCACAGAGTTTGAAAGGGAAAAAAAAAAAAAATTAAACCTTGTGGCCTAAAACAAGACCGAGAAATTTCTGTGGCTATAAATAATTTTCTTACGGGTAAAATGGGAAGCTCAAATTGTTACCGAATAGAAAAATATCACTCTTTCTGGGACTGACTAAAAAGGAAAGAGTGTCACATAAATTGGGATTGAGGAGTAGATAAACATCTAAGCCTGCTATGGCATATTGACTACCCAGATTCTCCCAACCAATTCCACATCTATATATGAAATAATTCAATAATAGAATCAGAGTTAGAGATTTACAAGAACGCATCATCCAACTGATCGATCGAGGCCATGTTATCAAGATGGAAATCCAACTGCTCAGGTGGATATGAGGACCATTGGTCCATATCACAGTATGAATCTTGGCTAGCCTCATTATCAAAAGGCTCCTCGCTAATTCCAAAGTGTTTCATGTCATTAGCTAGGCCATTCCCGGTCACTTTACAGTCTTCAGCTCCAACGTATGACCTTATGTTGTTCCTTTTCATTTCTGACTTGAAATTACCGAATGGTGTTGAGTCACAATACTGTGACCAGCTATCAGAAGATGGTGAAAAACCATCTAAGCCTTTAGGAACAACAAGATCACCATCATCAACTCGAGAAAACCACTCCATAAGATTAACCTGGTAGAATAGCAATCAAATATTAATATATAGATCCACACAGCAGCTACAAAGATTTGAGAAATCATAATAGAACACAACTGAAAAAGCTCAATGACCCAAGCTTGATACAAGTTACTCATCTCATTTCTCATCTGTAGATAAATGGAATTTCAACATACACAAATTCCTTGAAATAAATCTTAACACAACTAAACACAAACAAGCTAATTGTAAAGTTTTAAAACAGACATAGAGAAACTTTCATCTCAAATTTCAATTACAAGATATTGCAAATTTTAAGATCTAGACCCCCCTACAGAGATTTTAGCCACACAAAAAAAAAAAGGTACACAAATAGAGAGAGTTAGACGGATGGTGGTAACTTTTACCTACTTTAGATTTCAGAAAAGAACAAAGAAAATAATTTCAAAGCTGCTCATGAAGTTCTAATAACATCAAAGATAATACTATAAAACAAAACTGATCAACACACATCAACCATAAATTTTATAGAACAAACTCATAAGCAGATCAGAACCCAAGATTAAAGTCTCTGTCTTTCTTCTTTTCTTGAAAACAAAAGCTTATCTCCAAATTTTTTAACAAAAACCACAATAAACAAGCTTCAAAGAAATAAGCAGCAGATAGATGTACTTATCAATTTCATCCATTTTCTTTCTCATTAACTGAAAAAAATTCAACTTTAAACCACTAAAACCAGCTCAAGAATCAACCTCAATAACACAACAAATCCATATTCACCTCCTCAACCTCCAAAATCACACATATAAACTTGAAAACAGAAAATAAAACTTACCCTTGAGGAAACTGCAAGAAAATGAGGAAGAAAACTTTCCCAGAATAGAAGAAACTTTCCCAAAATAGCACAAAGATGGAGGAAAGCAAAGGGTGAAACAAAGATAGGATTTTTCTGCTTTAGCTTAGGAGAATATTGAAGTTTGAAGAAAATTATATGTGTTGGAAGGGAGTATATATATATTTTTTTGCTTTTTTGCAATATTAGTACTTAGCAATTACTTGGAAACAGAGGGGCGACAGTGGTATTGTAAATTGCCATGGCTATAAATTTATCTACTTCTTTATTGTACAATATATTATCCTTTAATTCTGTCCATGAAAAAGATATGTTCTTTTCAAAAGACCATAGTACCCTTGTGTAACAATAAAGGTTGAAAGACAATCCACTTGACTGAAATATTTTAAATAAAATTAAATAAATTTAAAAATTACAAACAATATGTGGTGTATTTATTAAACAAAATTTACATAATTAAAAAATATAATTTTATAATTTTCTCAAATAGGCTCACCCCCACCAAGCAAGTGGATGTTTAAAGGGCAAAATAGGGAGAAGGTGCCACGTGGACCAATGAGGAATGAGATTTAGATGGAAGAATATGAGCCTCGTATTCCAAAGTAAAGGATTGTGAGCCACAAAACAAAGAAGCGTTAGATTACATTATCAGTTCTGTGGTTGCGTGGCTTGGGAAAAGAGGGCCCACGTAATCAAATTCTTTACACGTGGCGGTTAATTAGGAGCCCTGTCAGAGGGGGGTGGAATAATTAATCTTGCCCAATCATGTCATTCCTCAAAGGGAAATTTGGGAAAAGAGAAAACGTAAAGAGGAAGAGAACATGAGGGACCTTTGACGAATTTAGAGATTGTTCGACTATTTTTGGAAATATGTGATCCTGATTGATTGGACATAATTTTACTTTCCTCTGTTCGAAATAATTAAGGTTTTAGTTTCTAAAACTTTGATTCAAAATAATTGATGCTTATAAAATTAGGAAGATATTGATTTTTTTTTTATTATTTTGCCCTTGACATATACCTAATCAATGTACGAATTTAATGATAATTATGTGAACCTAAAAAGAAAAAGAAAAAAAATCATAACTAAGGATATTATAGTCAAAACCCCTCTTAATTTGTAGGAATAAGTGAATTTCTTAATGCATGTGATCAAGCTTAAAACATCAATTATTTTAGACTGGAGGGAGTAATAAATTAATTGTGTTTTGAATTCTGCAATTTAAGTTAATAATTTATTTTCCGAGAAGCTAAAAGTATTTATTTTAAAGAATTAAGGTATTTGACCAAACTTTTAAGAAAAAAAATAAATATTTTTAAGTAGTAGCAGAAGCTGAATAAAATAACTTTCCTCAGAAGCATTTTTGAAATCTTGACCAAGCATAACTCTAATATTGGCAAAAACATTTTGAAATTGATAAGTCAAACACAAATTGCTACTCTCCAAATTACTTTTTCTAAATGTACTTCTGACAAAAACCACTTACAAAATAAATAAATTTTGAAAGTTTGGCTAAACCGATTATAAATACGTATATAAGAAAAATTTAACTTAAACATGTAAGGTGAAGACACCATAAGGGAGTTCATTAAATAAAATGATATGAAATGCTGAAATCAGAAACTTGTTTTAAGTATAAGGAGGTCATTTTTCTTTAAAACAGACTCAAAAAAAGTAAGATTTCTTTAAAACAAACTAAAAAAAAAAAAAAATCAAGTTAATTTGAATTCAGTAACGACATTCGGCCAATGCACTTGTGTTTTGAATGCATGTGATCAAGCTTAAAACATCAATTATTTTAGACTGGAGGGAGTAATAAATTAATTGTGTTTTGAATTCTGCAATTTAAGTTAATAATTTATTTTCCGAAAAGCTAAAAGTGTTTATTTTAAAGAATTAAGGTATTTGACCAAACTTTTAAGAAAAAAATAAATATTTTTAAGTAGTAGTTAATTTAATAAAATAACTTTCCTCATAAGCATTTTTGAAATCTTGACCAAGCATAACTCTAATATTGGCAAAAACATTTTGAAATTGATAAGTCAAACACAAACTGCTACTCTCCAAATTACTTTTTCTAAATGTACTTCTGACAAAAACCACTTACAAAATAAATAAATTTTGAAAGTTTGGCTAAACCGATTATAGATACGTATATAAGAAAAATTTAACTTAAACATGTAAGGTAAAGACACCATAAGGGAGTTCATTAAATAAAATGATATGAAATGTCGAAATCGTAAACTTGTTTTAAGTATAAGGAGGTCATTTTTCTTTAAAACAGACTCAAAAAAAGTAAGATTTCTTTAAAACAAACAAAAAAAAAAATCAAGTTAATTTGAATTCAGTAACGACATTCGGCCAATGCACTTGTGTTTTGAATGCATGTGATCAAGCTTAAAACATCAATTATTTTAGACTAGAGGGAGTAATAAATTAATTGTGTTTTGAATTCTGCAATTTAAGTTAATAATTTATTTTCCGAAAAGCTAAAAGTATTTATTTTAAAGAATTAAGGTTATTTGACAAATTTTTAAGAAAAAAATAAATATTTTTAAGTAGTATTCGAATAAAATAACTTTCTTCAAAAGCTTTTTTTGAAATCTTGACCAAACATAACTCTAATATTGGCAAAAACATTTTGAAATTGATAAGTCAAACACAAATTCACTCTCCAAATTACTTTTTCTAAATGTACTTGATAAAAAATCACTTACAAAATAAATAAATTTTGGAAGTTTGGCTAAATCGATTATAGATACGTATATAAGAAAAATTTAACTTAAACATGTAAGGTAAAGACACCATAAGGGAGTTCATTAAATAAAATGATATGAAATGCTGAAATCAGAAACTTATTTTAAGTATAAGGAGGTCATTTTTCTTTAAAACAGACTAAAAAACAGTAAGATTTCTTTATTGCCCTTCTTTGGGGTGGTCTTTAAATTTTGCCCTTCATATTTGAAAAAACAAACTAAAAAAAAAAAAATCAAGTTAATTTGAATTCAGTAACGACATTCGGCCAATGCACTTGGGTTGAGGTGCTACCAAGATACTTCCACTGCTATTCGATCATTTTATAGAGTATGAATGGATCCAAATATAAATTTGTTTTCTTCGCATAACTTTGGTAATTCCTTAACAAAAGTATCCTAAACTTGCTACTTGTTAATTTTTTTGCGAATTTTTTTTTTAAAAATTTTGAAGCATTTTTCTGCATACCTTGCAAAAAAATGAAAAAAAATCAAGCACTATGCTGATCTAATCATCTTGATCATTTTATAGAGTGAATGGACGACTAAAATATAGTTAAAGCTCCAACTCTGGTTCCTTCTTCTTGATATTTATCTTCTATCAGTTAAAAGTATAAACAGTTATATAGTAAAGCCTATGAATATAATATTAAATTTACAACATTTAATTAAGGAAAAGCATAAATCTATTGGCCCTTCAGCCATATTAAAGCTGTTTTAAAGTTACAGAGGCTAAAGTGTATCTAACGGAGAACCATTACATAACTTTTAAGGTTTACAAAAATACCACCCTGTGGCTATTTTAGTCAATTTCACCGTTTTATCACAGCATGTTTATTCGCGATTACTATTCCATCCTCTGATGGGTTCGCAAGACTATTTTTAATCCTCGAATAACTTATCCATGATTAGTAACAAAAAGGATAAGATGGCTCTAAATTTTTATCTAAGGACATATCACTAAGAACATGATAATTCGTCGTTTGCAGCATATTGTTATATAAAATCACGTTATACCAAAAGTGATGACACTAAAGATCATGTCATGGATAACATGTTATCCATGTTTATCTGAAGTTGGAAAGTCATACCAAACTTTTGAAGTTAGGTAAATCAAGTACCGTAGACATCCTAGATATATTTTCGATAAAATCAAGTTTGAGAATAACCAAATCATTTTTAGATCACTTAAACAAATTGAAATTTTGTAAAAGGCAAAAAACTATTGACGAAGACATGTTAAAGGTATTGTTATCGCCCAGCAAGTTTCTAAATACTTTTAATTGCGTCAACTGATTTACCACAAGGTACTTTTAATTGCATCAACAGATGCACCAGCATTTACACGATCCTCTTTAACAAATTACTCCAGTAACATACACTCCAGGTGCTCTCTCTGCACAATATGCGAACGAATTTACCACCAAGGGTAATCAACATTTCCAAGACCAAAATATTCCACTCCGAGATTAATATACCAGCTCCCGGACGAATGTCGACAACCAAAGTGCCTCATCTGCTGGTTTATAGGGAAGATCCTCAAGATTTCTACAATCAACAGGACCAAAAAAGGAAAATTAGGCTAAAAAGAATGAACGAAATCGTAATGAAGTTCCTACGCTACAATCAAAGCAAGTCCTGAGTATCTTTCACCTGCATTGGAAGGTAGAGTTTGAATTCTGGTGGGAGTTCCTCCTCTGAATACAGACGGTCTGAAAAGTATATCCTCCTTAGCCGGCAATTTGCATGAACCTGCACTCGTAACGTTTCAACATAGTTGGTTCCATAAGCTCGTCTGATCAAATCAGAAAGATTCAACTGGATTTGATTCCATCCTTCATCCAATTTCAAGGGCATAGTGCAAATATAGGGTTTCACTCGTGTGACAGCCTGCAACATACAGATGAAAGTTTCAAACTCCGTCATAATAACTAAGCAGTCAAAACTGTCAAAGAGGTCATCAATACAATACAACTTGACCCCCAAGATAAAGGTGTCAGCAGGATTATCCTGTAACAGCTTGATCATCACCCAAATGGCCAAATCTATTCAGCAGCAACTGAAGAAACCTTACAAAGTTAAAGTCAAAGTACTGCAATATCTCGAGGTCAAATAATGACAAAATAAATAGTAGCATTTTTTTCCTCTTTTGTTTCTCGTTTATGCTGCACTTATTATCTAATCCTCACTAATTCAGCTTTAACTAACGTCACCTTTTTTTATGCCACCAAAACAGTAAACCGTAATAGGCGAGATGCTCCAAACAACAGTTCTGGAAAAGAGGTCCACATCCAAGCAAAACAGGATGTAGCAACAGAGAGAATTTATGTTAGGCATTTACATTATACCTCATTTAAATCTAAAACAAGTTTATTTATCACTATGTGGCTCTAAGGTCAGGAGAAAGTGGTTTGGCAATTATTCACATATCACCTCTGTACTCCACAATCAAGGAAGATATCTAAAGGCCAATAGGATAAGTTCACAGGACGGATTAATTGACTTAAAATTAGTTACACTATAATAACTGAAAGACAAATTAATCTATAAGATGGTCTTACATTCAACAGACAACACTAAGCAAGTGAGAACTTCAAAAATTATCTAGAAGACACTAGCAAGTTAGTCCATAATTTGCTTTTCACCAAATAAAAGAATTGTTGGCAAGGACCACTAGGCAAGTGCAAAATCTTAGAAAGCAGCAAAGCACTCAGCAGACCAAGTTCACAGCTCATCAAGGAAATCACATTAAGGCAGAAAATTTAGATGATCAACTAAACACTGATACAAGCAGTAGGAGCCAAACCTTCCCTTTATTGTATCCAGAGCATGTTTCATCATTTCCAGGCTTCCATATGTCATATTTAGTTTTGACAAGATGCTAGAGTAGTTGTTTAGATATTCCTAAGTCACATGCGGTCAATATCCACAACCAAGCTCTAAATTCTAATGTCCTTTTTAAGTCTTTACAATCCATGCGATCATTCACCATCCTAGGTTACGTTTCAAACCAAGAAGCGGCTGTGCATGTGCTGGATTCTACCTAACTATGTCATCTTTATGCTTCCTTTTCAACTCTAGACAAGGATAAGAAGGCAACTAACCAAGGTGGTCAAATCAAATTTAAGCTCCAACCATGAAGCTGGATGTTATCAGCTTGCAAGCTTCTAATCAAACCTCTAAACGTCATGTGCCGCAAATAATAAAAAGAATCCGATCAAGCGACCAAACTGCTACATCCAACATTTTAATCTGGAAACAGAGAATTTCTCCCATCTTTTTGCACACTTCACAGGTCGCTGACTTTCTCCTCATCACACTTTATTTTAATTAATGTATGCATTGACAGTTTATTAGGAGAATCCCTAATCCATATAACGAGAACCGAAGAAAAGTTTAACATATGATAATACTACTGTTATAAGTCTAGAAAAATGACGTCAAATATATGCTCTGACTAAATGAGCAAGACACTGTTCATGTCATAGACTCCATCTAACAAGTAAAATTTTGTTTTTGTTTTTTGCTCATACACAAATAAACGTTGATTAACTGAAGAATCGTTCAATTAAAAACAGTTCCTTTCAAATGCTATGATTATCAATTATTATCATAAGACAGCACTCAGTAGCTCTCTTAAACCAATGACAAGACTACATGCACAAAAAGATATCCAATTTATGACACAAAGAAGTCACAGGAACAAATCTATATATCCTGGGAAAGACTTACAGACTTGATAATTAGAAGCTCGAAATCTTCTCCGGACATTTTTATCATCTAAAACCTGAATTTCAAATGTGAAGTACTTCTTCACATTCTTCACTATCATGACTAAGAAGGGAAGCTTTATGCCAAGAGTTGCATTAGGATCTGCAGGACAGGTTATGTATGCTTGTTGGACATTCGACCCAATAATTTCCAGGACATTGGATTGGATATCTTCATCTTGCAGCCGTTTGACATGTCCATCGACAACTGCACACAGGGGGGAAAAAAAAAAAAAGGAAGAGGGTGAGCATGCTGCTTACAGTTAAATCTTTCTCGTTGACTTGTCAGAAAGGAGAGATAGTATGAAGGCGTTAAAAAAATTGGAAAAGCAAATCTCTGAAGAAAGTAGCTCTTTTTCTTTTGCAGAGCAGGACTCTATTTCAACTGAGGATATTTGTGAGTTGGTGTTGTATCAGGAATGTGCAAAGAATCAAGAGAGCTGTTAATCATCTCTTGTTGCATTATAGGTTAGTTTGGTAACTGTGGGACCTTGTAATCTCATAGTTTAATATCTCGTGAATGTTACCGAGGACAGTGGAGAAAGCAATTTGTAGATTCTAGAGGATTGCAAATGAAAGTAAAGCAACATGGAAGACGGCACAGCATATCTATTTTGGAGCATATGGAGCGAATGAGATATGAGAATGTTCGATGATAGGGAGAATGATGTTGAATGCATAAAAAGATCTTCTTTTTTTTCAGTTTTAATCATTGGTGTAACGAGAAAATACCATGTTCTAGAGTTGGTAGAAACACCAAAAACAATCACATAAACCAAAGGAAAAGAGGAAGATGACCAGGACACATAGAATTAAAAAATACATAAACAAAGGGTGAAAGTTAACTCTTCAAGTATATAAAACTTCCTGCGATGAGAAATAATTCACCAAATCCATATAATCTAATGTGATTTAGTAACAAATCAATTGTCCCGGTGAATTTAATACTGATCATATAAAAAGGTAAGGCTCTCCCTGATGTAATTTCCTAGTTACACTTTCCAAGAAGGACTTGAGGATTCAGCAATCGAACAACAGAACTATCACCACATCTTATCAACAATACAACTGATTCCAGCGTGTGTAGCTCCCTCTTGAATGCTCTAATCAACCTGCTCCGCACCTTAGTCTATTTTTTTTTAATCTAGAATTTAGATATTTGTTATAATTAATTGTTTGTTGGACCCATCAGATCAGTTAACACTACAGATATGATCCTCATCAAGAAATCAGTTATATGTCAAAAAAAAAAAATCCCCTTATGCATAAACCTACAAAAATTATACAGTAATAAGTCCCCATAGAAAAACCCAGAAACACAAAGTCAACACAAAATCACATATAAAAATGCTCATCCATGAATCATATTTAATGGTGCTCTAGCAAAATAAGTGCAACCCAAATATTAGTTTATATTACCTTCTTTATCCCAAATTTGCAGAGGCTTGCTCCTGGAGAAAGAAAAAAATGCTTAATACATGTTGAAAAATTGAAAAAATTTATAAGAAATTGAGAACTAAACAGCAAAAGACAAAGATTACATACCCAAGGCTGTACAAAATGGAAAGGAAACCAGATTGAAACGTGTTCTTAAACATTGGAATCAGCTCTGCAAATTAAACACCCAGAATAGTAACTTAAAAATCAACTTGTATTATGTACAGCGGAAATAAATACATACAGGTGAATATAAGGGTTGATACCTCAATGAAGAAACAGGGACGAGTGTTAGGGATTTTAGAGGCGACTTTGATTTAGGGAAATATACCGGGCGAAGTTTGACCCGGCTTGAACCCGAAGTAAGGCAGCGGGTTGTGCTAATGTTAATTTTATCAAATTGGCGAAAATTGGTATCTAATTGCTTGATATTTGAGATAATAGTCAAAATACCCCCCCCTTAAAACGCCAACTACACACCTAACCTTTGCCGACCTATTGAACAAGAGCGTGAATACACGAATACACCGGTGGCGCGTTATAGCCTTTAAAAAGAGCATGTGACGTGTTTTGGAGCGCCAACCGGACCGCCACGTAGATGCCATGTAGATTAATTTGAACTCCCTCCATTTTTACACCCAAACGGCTACTTCATCTTCTTCTTCACCCATTTAATACCCATCTCCATTTTTTTGTCAAAAAAGCAAACAACTCCATAACTTCAACCACTCCAATCGTTATACCTCTAAAAATCAACACCTTAATCGCTCCAATCGTTGGAAAGAGGTTCGTTAGCTAGGGTTTATTTCTCATTTATTTCTCTTTAAATTTTCGTTCATGTGAAATTTATTGTTTTAAATTTCTTGAGTGATTCTTGCTCATATTTAGTCATTTTTCATTTCTTAGGGTTTGTTATGGAAAAAATTGACCTTGGTCGATTGTGTATGGATGAGAGTGATCCTATGCTTAGAACCGTGGTCCAATGTCAACACGGGAATTTGTTGCAAATGCAAACTTCTTGGTCTAAAAACAACCCCGGAAGAAGATACCGGTCTTGTCCCTATTATGGTGTATGGTCTTGCTCCCATTTTTTGATTTATTGAAAAATTAAATTTGTAAAATTATGCTCGTTTTGTTATTTTTCGGGGCTCAAAAATGCAAGTTTTTTCGCTGGAGGGACAGAGATGAAGTTGATCCAAGATCAAAATTTATCCTCCCAAAATTGGTTAACAAAATTAGAGATTTAGAGAAGGAATTGGTGCAATATCGGAGTTTGAAGATGGAATTGATGAGATCACTACTAACGATAATAATTCGGTTAGTGTTGACATGGGTTTGGTCGAGGTTGATGGACCAAAAAAAGAAGACACAAGGAAGACTAAAGGGGTAGGTTCCATAGGAATTTCATTTTTTGTTTTGTTGTTTGTGTTGTTGTTGTGTTCATAAGTTTTGTATTCCGTAGTGGCAATTCAAACAATGGAAAAATCAAATTGCCATAGATAGTGGTAGTGGTGGTAGTGTCTCGGCTATGTTATGTTTTGTTTGCCTTTTGTTATGGCAAATTTTCTAACATATACATCTATTTTATCATGTATGAATGAAGAAGTTTGATGTTAAGGTGTTTTGAAGTATTTATCCGAAATTAAAATTAAAATCAAAATCACATCCACATAACATTAATCATTGTCTTAATCAAAATAGTAGCATACATGGACATGTTAAACATAGACAATTGAATAATAGAGATCTACTAATCAATATTTATGATCTCTATCTCTTTTTTAAATACATGAAATCCTATGCCATCTCCACACTCACATTTACACACCCAAATCTCTAGTGTGTCTCCCTCTTTCAAACCTTTTGAATCTATAAATGCCTTCCACCCTTGGCATAAACGAGCTTTTTTCCCAATTTCAACGTCATCTTGTGAACGGTGTCATCTTGATACTTTAACACGGCATGCGTTGTTGTCGTTGGAAAATGTCATGATGTTCATGTGGAAGTATCTTCAATGAACAAAAAAGAAAGTTTACATCGTCGGTTTTCACGTAAATCAAATAATAATAACAAATATAAAAAAACTTACAAAATCATCGGTTTGCACGTAAGAACGGGTTAACTTTTTCACAAAGAAAGCTAGCATCTTCTTTTGGTATGATGTAGATGTTATATGTGTTTGTTGTGCACTAGTTGTTGTGTTTGTTGTGCTTGCTACCTTGGTGCACGTTGATGTTGTGTTGTAGTTTAGTGTGGTGAATGTGTGATATGGTGTGTGTGTGTTGTTGTGTTATATAGATGGTTTCAACATTTTTTTGCACGGATTGCCCTTCGTTTGGGGTGGTCTTTAAATTTTGCCACTCAAATTTGTGGTCTTTAAATTTTGCCCTTCATATTTGGGTCTTTAAATTTTGCCCTTTGCTTGAAGATGAGCGAATACAACGGGGTGTGTGTGTGTATGCCGGATCCAAAGATACAATCTTTAAGAAAAAGTTAAAGTTATGGTTTGACCAACTTTAGTTAAACATAACTAAAAGTTAGGCATATAAAATTTAAACTTTGCCTTATAAGGCAAACTTTTTTTTGTTGAAGTCTATGGCTAATCTACCTTGTATTGACCAAAGTGTGAATTTGTATCCGGGATGGACATTTGGTTGTAGCATAATACTTTTCCATGTAACTTCGCTATGCTTGGTTGTGAAGGAATTAGCAAAGTTATGCCGGACCGCATACTTATGCCTTATGGGCACTTGACATAAGTATGCTGTTGGCATAACTTTGATAATTTCTTCATAAGTTTATGCCGGATCCGGCATAAAATTTTGCCCATTAAAAGTATGCCCCCATCGGCATAAACTTGTTAAGGATTTACCAAACTTATGCCGATGGGGGCATACTTATGCCTTATGGGCAAACTTTGCCTTGAAGCATATATATGTATTTTTTCAAGCATATATACCAAAGTTACATGGAAAAGTATTATGCTACAACCAAATGTCCATCCCAGATACAAATTCACACTTTGGCTGGCAATACAAGGTAGATTAGCAACTGTTGATAGACTTCAACCAAAAAAAAAGTTTGCCTTATAAGGCAAAGTTTAAATTTTATATGCCGCCTCCGGCAGACTTTTAGTTATGTTTAACTAAAAGTCCGCCGAGGGGGGTGTACTTTGCCTTGAGGGGCAGATTTTTAGTTATGCCGGATCCGGCATAACTTTAACTTTTTCTTAAAGATTGTATGCTGGATCCGGCATACACTCCCCTAGTCCCGCTTGCGAAATTATTTTTTTATTTTATGCTTGAGCGGGGGTTCGAAAATTTAAAGACCACAAATCATCCAAGCAAAGGGCAAAATTTAAAGACCACAAATATGAAGGGCAAAATTTAAAGACCACAAATTTGAGTGGCAAAATTTAAAGACCACCCCAAACAAGGGCAATCCGTGCAAAAAAATGCATTTAACGGTCCTTGACCATGTTGGATTTAGTGCCATTTAACGGTCCTTGACCATGTCGTATTTAGTGCCTTTAATCGTCTTTGTTGACCATATTAAATTCATGCCCTTTGCCGAATTTGTACACGTTTAACAAAGCCTATGTCAAGCCGAAATGGAATTGGAACACGTTAAAACTATGTACCGTAGTGTTGTTTTGATTAAACGAACAAGACAAAATACTAAAATGTTGTTTTGATTAAACGAACAAGACAAAATACTAATATGTTGTTTTGATTAAACGAACAAGACAAAATACTAAAATGTCAATCCATAAATGTGTACATTGAAGAACCGCAGGACATTTTCATCATAATTATATTTTCCATGGTCGCTTGGACCGTGAACAGTGCTTTCTTGGCTTGGGTTTGCCGATTTACCTCTACCTTTTGTCATTTTCTCCCGTATCTCTTGTAGTTTCCTCGGTTGTGATTGCTTCATTGCCTCTCCATTTCAGCTTACTATTTGCACTTGGCTTGTAGCCAATGTCACCAGCTGGTAACCGCCGATCCGGTCACCTTTGCTTTACTAGTTGACACAATCCTCGCTCGCTCGACATGCTGTGCTCGTTCACGCAAATTATACCAAGGAGTTAGTAATGGAAACAACACATAAAATAACACTTAGTAATGGAAACAACACATAAAAGAACACTTGTGCGTATTAAGGCACTCACATTAACCGTTTTGAACCCATTTTCCGCCCGGAAAACACCCATTCCCATTACTCTAGGCCTTTTATATGGTGCACTAGTGCCACTTCCTCTTCCTCTTTAGCAAATGGGTCGTGCACTAGTTGTCGCAGGGACGTAACATGAAGCATGAACTTCACCGTCGCAGATTATTTCCTACCGCTGCGCTTTTCCTAGGTCTTCCTCTTGGCCTCTTTTCAACAGGTACTAGTTTTGTTGGTGGTTTCTTTGGTCTCCCCATGACCTTGCTTGAAGATGGTGGTTGTGATGTGTTAGCCCTTCCACTGCTAGAGCTTGCTGTTTCTGTCCATGCTGCTGAGTCTTTTTTTGGACACCCTCTCTTGTTGTGGACTCTATTATGGCGCTTGCTACAAGTCATGGCCATTCCGCTTCTTGGCATCTTCCCGTACTTTGGAATTTCACCGCCTCCTTCCTTCTCGGTCTTTTCGAGGCTTACTGTGCATGCTTTTTATGTCCGGTGGAGCCACACTAGGCGGGTAGAGACAGCCACATTTCCATGTTTGGATCGGTGAAGAACATGCTCATATGTTCTTATGTAAGTCTCTTTGCTATAGCAATGGTCAATGTAGCCAAGTGGATCATACCTTTTGAATCGAATTGCACTAAAGCACGTGCACACGGGATGCCTTTTAGCCGCCACACCCTACAAACAAGATCGCTTTTAGAAATATCCACAAGTGTGTTGATATAGTCCTTCCCTAATTTCAAAACCAAAGAACTCCATTAAACTCAATGTTACATTGCATTGAAAGTGTAGCATTTTCCTCTAACACCTTCGTACACATGGAGAGTAGTTACATTTCCAAGTGTTTACAAACTCCCTTAATGTTCCAATCCTTGCCATCATTTTCACCCTAATCTCCTCAAGCATTGTTATTATAGTTTTGTGCCTACCGCTTAGCCAATAAACAAACAAATATATTGTTATCTACAAACAGCTTTGTCAAAACAGAGCAACAAAGAAGGTAAATATGCATTACTCATACTTGGTACCATGATCCAAGCATTAAAACACTCACCCATATTGTTATCTACAGAATCTACTTTTACATTAGTGTTGAAGTAGACCTTACACCAATAATTTATGTTGTAATACATCGCTTGTCCATCATTTTCGTTGGACCAAGCAACTTCATCTCGCTCAATATTTCTCCTTAGTTGAGACTCAAAGGTGCTTTTGGCAATTCTCCAAAACTCGCCGTCTTCTTTGTAGCTCCCTCTCCGCCTTTGCTAAAGTTAGCTAAGATGTGCCTAGCACACTTTCGTGTTCAACAAACAGTAAAAGATCTTGAATAGCAACAAATAGTCCCCGAAATAGTAGCAAGCTAGTATAGATGAAAACACATGACTTTTCATGAAAAAAAAAAAATTGCAACAAATCTCTAGTGTACATACCTTCGCATATCTCGTTATCAATGTTAAATGTGTCCCATCTCCAAGTGCCAAATCTTCCTTCAAAATTCGATAAACCAAGTCCAAGTGCTCTTGTTTTCATACTCCACCACGCCCCATGCCGAGGCAACATTTGGTTATTACCATCTTTACACACAAACGCCTACCAACAATCGTCCTCTACAAACCCCTTTCGTAAAACAACCATCTAAACCAATACATTTTCTACAAAGCTATTTGAAATGCTTTCTTCAAAGCATCAAAACAGATATAAAAGCTCTAAAAAAATGTGCCTACTATCGCATTTGGTTCAAAGCAAGTTTAACTACACAAGTGGAACCAGGATTAGTCCTTAACAATTCATCCCCGTAGTCAAGGATTTTTCCAAACTCCCGAATATGATCTCCCATGATTTCTTTCAAGATTTTTGCTCTTGCTCTTCTAACTCGTGGTCTTACCAACATGAAGATTAAACTTTGTCCTAATTAGCTCTTGCAACCGAACAACTTTAATGTTTGGTCGCTCGCTTATTCTCTTTCTATAAGTCTCGACAATAAACTTGGCATTACACAAGTAGTTTCGGTAGTTTGGAGGCAAGTATGCTTTGGAATGTAAGTTTTAATTTGGAAATCATCCGTGGTTTTATCAAGCCTAGCATACAATAACCATGGACAACCATCCTTGCACCTCACCCTAACCCTTGTAGGCTCATTCACCCACTTTTCTACTTTAACCCTTTTCCTAACAAAGATATTTTGTTATCGCTCTCCTAAACTCATCAACATCTTTAAAGACCATACCCAACTCGCCATACAACTTTCTTGGCAAAGGTGGGGTCATGAATGATTTTGTTCTTATCATTCTTCCTTCTTGTAAACCTTTGTCTTCTTGCGCATTTACCCCAACAGATTCAATGTCCTCTTCATCATCCCAACCCTCATCCTCATCTATTTCAAAGCTATCATCACCGTAACTATCAATGTAAGGTTCATCACCTCCTAACCTACCCTCAAGACTAACCTTACCTATTCTAGTTTCATCAAATCCTAGATCCACACCAAGCCTGACCCGCCGGAACCTCTTCACCGTCGTGTTTTGCCCTCTCACTTCTTTTTCTCCTCTCGAAATTCAATCCTCCTTTCAGCCCCTCAACTCTCTTACCTCATCGCCCTCATCACTTGCATATTCATCCTCACCTTCCCCTTCTATGTCATCTACAGCATTGTTCACTATCATCGCTGAGAAATCGAACCCTCATCTAAGGAATCAGATCCAACTGGACCTACATCTTTAAGATCTTCATGAACAGCAGGTGTAGAAGAGGAAGGTCCTGCTGTATTTTCAGCAGTAGTATCAGCACAAGGAAAAGAGGAATGGGGTGTTGTTTCTTCAGGAGCAACAGCAGGTGTAGGATAGGTAGAGGTGTTTTTTCCGGAATGTAAAAATTTGAAGTAAAAGAGGAATGGGCGGTGTGTTTTCAACAAGAAGAAGCAGTGTATGGAGGTAGGAGGAGGTGTTTTTTCACAAGTTTGAGTAGAAAAGGACAAAGGTGCATTAGGACAATTTAAGGGCTCCTCAACAACCCTTTCATTACTACATCTTTCATCGCCCCTATGTCATCACCCCTTTATTAAAAGGGGAACAAGATTCCTCCCTATCCTCATGACTAACATATTCTAATAAAGGTGGGTCAACAATCGCTTCATCAACCATGTGCTTGACAAAAACCTCCACAAAGTTGTCACCATCATTCAAACCCACAGTCATATTTAAAATAACCTCATCACTATCAACATCTACCAAAATGCCACAACGAGGTGGCTTAATACCGAATGTGCAAGTAGTTGTGTATCCTAATTCTTTAATAAAGTCTCTCAACTCAAAAAAGACAACATATCAACATCGACATTGAATATATCAAGAACTTCCCCACCTTCATATATGGCTCCCCATTATTTAAGTGTAACACACCTCCATGGTACCATCTTAAGGTTACATACACAAAATCACCATGTACTACCTAAATACAAAATAAAAAAACAAAAAATAACAATTAATTCAACTTAATGTTAAACGGAATCAAATAATGATAATAATATGCACAGTAACTGAAAACCCTAGACTACGTCGTTTTTTGAAAAAAAAATCAAACAATATGCACAATATGATAATAAATGTGCCGATTACGCTAGGGAACTATGAAAATTTGTTTTTTATAGTCCGTATTTCAAACAATATGCACAAAATCCTAGTATCATTTTTTGAAAGAAAAAAAAATGTAAGGAAACTAACCTTTCCTAGATGAACAACAATGAACAAAGAACGAGAACAAAGAACGAAAATATGTACGTGAGAAAATGAAAACAAAGATCGGGGTTGAAAATGGTGTTTATCATGAAATTTGGGATGGTCGCTAGGTTTTTGTGAATAAGAGAATTGGGATGGTGTTTAATTTAGGGCTACGGGTCGGGTTCCGGTCAAAAAAAATGGGTCGAAATTAAATATGTGACACGTGGCGCGTGTGGTGCGCGTGTGGACAAGCGCCATTTAATAATTGGGGGTATTTTGACTATTATCTCGTTGATATTTTAGTCGACTAATTTCTATTTTTCGCCAGATTGTTAGAAGAAATTTGTATAAAAGAAGAAATAAGCCCTTCTAATAAAAGCATTTTAATACCGAAAAAAAATGTTGATTAGCTAAGTTAGTTAACAATTGAATTTGGGGTAATAGGTCCAACGCAAAGTGTTAGGTGTGTAGTTGGCATTTTGGTCAAACGTCGGGATATATATATATATATATATATATATATATATATATATTTTTTTTTTTTTTTATTATTATTTTTATTTTTTTAATTTATTTATATATGTTATGTATATATTTTAAGTGTGTGTGCGCGCGTATATATATATATATATATCTGTCTCTGTGTGTGTGTGTGTGTGTGTGTGTGTTTAAGTTATATGTATTGTATAACTTAAGTTTATATATTAAATAACAACTTATGAGTATTATAAAATTCAAGATTGTTTTTTTTTCTAAGTAATAACTTTCTATTTTATAAATTAAGTAAATGTATATTCTAGGTATATTGTAGGTATATATGTTTAAGTTATATGTATTATAACTTAAATTTTATATTTACTAATAACTCATAAGTATTATAAAATTCAAGATTGTATATTTATTTATATATATATAGTTATAACTTTCTATTTTATAATTTAAGTAGATGTATATTCTAAGGTATATTCCTAACTTAATATAAGTAATATTAACTTGAATACTTGTAAGAATATGAACACAAGTAAATAGAAGAAAGCTCAATGAGCCATATATTTTATTCATTAATGGATAACATTTATTTGCAAGTTGTAATTTTTTTAACTTGCAAATAATACATGAGTTGCAACTAAGTAGTACGAGAATAAAATCACATTGTTTCAACCATTTGGCTATTGTCCGCCATATCATATTCATCCATTAAGATATCTTCCATGTCTTCAATTTGGTTTTCTTCACTTGCTATTAAAACTTCAATCTCTTGGTCTTCGCCTTACACCGCCACTAGACTTTGGTTACGCCGCTCCGATCTAATCCGATCTCGAATGCAAACTAGTACTGCAAGCTAAATCAGGATAAGGAGTATCTATGATTTCCAATTTGTTGTCTTCCTTGGCTAAATGCACTTTCCGAGGCCACGGTTGATATTTGAACATTAAGGATATCCCGAGCCATTCTTGCAAGTACCGGATAATTGTCCTTGTATTTCTTCCACCATGCTAAGACGTCCACTTCGTCGCTCCTTTCCACCACCGGCTGCGTCAAATAAAAGTGAAGTTCATCAAAGTTTGCACTACTATTAGAAGGAGTAGTAGAAATGTTTCTCCAAATTCCTTTTAGTTTGAGAAGTAGAAGTAGTAGGGCGGGAGCAACGGGTATAACATTTTCTTCCAGCTTAGAATAATGTAAAAAAAAAATTTAAGCTCAACATCTACCACTTTCTCAGCCTCAAATAAAGATGGTTCCTCGGTAGTAATATCTAAATAACGATAAATTTGTTTAACATACTCAACGGTATAACAAGATTTAAGACAAGGATTTAGAATAGAACCCAATATAAATAAAGTTGGGATGGAAAAATAATACTTCTTAAATTTTTCCCTCATACTGTGAATAGCCGCTCGATAACCCGATTTTTCACTATAGTCATATAAAACTCTAGTTATTTCGGCTAAGTATGCTAAAATTCCGATAACTGCGGGATATAATTGTTTAAAAAAAGCAAGAGTAGCATTATGAAATTTTTCTAAAAGTGTAGTACATTCCACGACATCTTCCCAATCGGAATTACTTAACCACCCACTAATCTCCTCATTGTGATTGTTGTCAGTATTTTGTATGGGAACCTTATAATTATATGCTTGTTGCAACATAATGTAAGTGTAGTTCCACTAGTATCAACTTCAACTTGAATTTTCTTAGGTATAAGACCAACACTCACACATTGACTCTTAAAATCTCTAATTTTAGCCCTATTGGCATTACAAAAGAAAAGAACCGCATTTCTAACCTTGTGAATAGATCATCAAATAACTTAAGATTATCTTTAACAATCAAGTTTAAAATGCGACAACTACATCTCACATGAAAAATATTTTCTAGTGGAGGATTTAATTCATTTTTTATAAGGCCGACCGCCTTTGTGTTGTTAGAAGCATTATCTAAAGCAATACAATTTTTTTTTTGTAAATGTTAAAAAATTTCATATTAGTTGTTATTCCATTCGCTAAAAATTTACCATCGTGACGACCCTTCCCTTCATCATATATAAAACCTATAATTCTTTTTTGCATCACCCAACTATCATTTATCCCATGACATGTAATAGCTGATGGGACAGATGTTCACTGCACAGGACTCCTCATTTAATTCTTTCAAATTCATTAAATTATTTTCCGCATTCAAAAATTCCCTTTTCTTCCTGGGTTGTCGTCTGCCACTACCGGCAGGTTAACGAAGTTAGCGACCAGAAAGGTGGGATCCAAATAAAATCGATGAAACCGAAGAAAACATGAGCGAATGGGAAGAGAAAAGAAAATAAGGGATAAATTCCATGCGAGTCTGGAATGAACTGTCCACGCATTCTCTTGGTTTTGAGTCAAATCCGTCTTTGTTAACCTGGATCTGACTTTATGCGTACTGCCACTTATTCTCTGAGTTGTCCAAGCATTGAATCCATATTTTTTTACCTTTTTTTGGTTTTTGTTTTATTTATAGTGTTTTTTATTGTGTGAGATGCAAATATGTTATGTGGTCATATCTCACCTAATACTTATTTATATGTACAAACCCAGTGTACACCCGTGGCCGTCCACTTATATTCATTTAGACACTTCGGTGTGGTCATTCCTATTCTACTTAGACACTTTTTTGCACCTTGAGCAAAACCAACACCAAAGGGGGCGCCATGCACATCCAAAGCCCCAAAAGCCCCAATTTTTAATGGTCAAAACTCCACGAATTTACAAATTAGTGAATTTACAATTAAAATGAGTTGACACAATTTAATTGAGTTGACACAATTTAAATGAGCTGGCACAATTTAATTGGCCACTTAATCCACGTAGGAGACGACTGGTGTTGGTTTTGCTCCGTGCAAAAAGTGTCTAAGTGGAATAGGAATGACCTTTGAAGTGTCTAAATGGAACAAGGGCCACTTAGGTGCTCAAAAGAAGTGACGATACAATGTTGTTTGTCGATGGGTTTGGCCTATTTATAGACGATATTTTTTTGTATATGTTCCCTGTGTTGCTTGATTTCTCAATCATAATCAAGACTCTTCTCATGAGAAAAGGCCATAAATAGTCCCTTATCTATGGGATATCTATGGGAGTAGATCTAAAATGGTCCCTTAACTATACACTTACCGGTTTTAGTCCTTTAACTATCCAAAAACTTATCAAATTTGGTCTCCGTCTATTTTTTTATACAAACAACGTACAAACTCATAAACCTTCATGAGATTAATCGTTAAACCATTCCCCAGACCTATATTTCTCTCTCCCTGCTTCTTTTTCCCCAAACTGGTATCGCTCTCGAGTCTCTAAAATTCGAAAAAACAAACTCAGGCACAAAATTTCTGTAACCATTCTTCTCAAACACTACTAAAAATCGATAAAAAACCGACGAAAAACCCGATGGAAAAACCGTGAAAGACCAACAAATTCCGTCGATTTTTTCAATAATTTTTTTTAAGAAACCCAACGGACTGTGTCGGTTATTTTTTCCACAAAAATGCACAAAAAATTATAATTATTTTTATATTATTTTCTAAAATAAACCGATGGAGTCCGTCGGTTTTTTTCCGTCTCCGTTTTTAGAGCGAAAAAACAGTATAAATTAAATCAATGTAAGTATATGAACAAAAAATATCAGTGGTCTAGTGGTAAAGCCCTTTAATGCCAAGGAACATTGTTCGATTCCAAGTTCCTACATTTCATTCTTTAATTTTCAAAAAAAAAAAAAAACCGACGATCTCACGTTGGTTTTTAATTTTTTTTTTTTTTTTAACAAAACCGACGGACTGGGTCGGTTTTAACCAACGCAGTCCGTCGGTTATGAAACGCGAGAGAGAACTTGAGGAAAAAAGTTGAGGTTAAAGAATGAACTTGCGGAAAAAAAAAGCAGGGAGAGAGAAATATGGGTCTGAGGAATGGTTTAACGATTAATCTCACGAAGGTTTATGAGTTTGTACGTTGTTTGTATAAAAAAATAGATGGAGACCAAATTTGATAAGTTTTTGGATAGTTAAAGGACTAAAACCGGTAAGTGTATAGTTAAGGGACCATTTTAGACCTACTCCCATAGATAAGGGACTATTTATGGCCTTTTCTCCTCTTCTCATCGACAATAAACCTTGTGTAAGGTTTTGTTTAATTCGCTATTTTACTATGGGCATCAAATTACTTTGTGAGGGGTAGGGGATCAAACCGGTGATTGTTGCGGTTGTTGTCTGCGGGGATGTGACACTCACAAGTTCATTAGTGCTCAATCGGGAGAGTTTTCTTTGGATCGTTAGAGCGGTTTAAATAGAAATAAATAGGTAAAAGTGGAATTTTCCATGTATTATTGCATGTCAAGTCCATACGCTCTTAAAATAAATCTCTATAATGTAAGAAGGAGGTTTACTATTCATATTTCGAGCAATATATATCCACAAAGGTGATGTGTCAAAATAAAATTTTGTGCTAGACTTAAGTTGGCATTGATATATTTGTTGTATCTTTTAAAATGTGTTCCCCTATTGTGTCTGGTTCGAAATAGCCCCAGCGAAGTGTGAAAGAATGTGGTAATAATATTAGTCCTTCCACTATATACGGTCAAACCTCTTTATGATGGTAGCGTTTATCAGGAAATTTCATGGTTGTTATAGTGAGGTGTTGTTATGTATATATGCTGACATTTGATGTTTAGATTTTATCTAGCTGTTATAAACAAAAGTAGGCAAACAATTAATCTTATGTACTTTTTATGTTATAAACGAAAACAATATAGTAGTTAATTTTAAAATTTCAATTGAGTTTGATATTTCATTAATTAAAAATTAAAAAGACTAATAAAAATCTATAACTAGTTGTACCGTATCGATAAAGAATTAAAATCTAAAGAACATATGCATTAAAATTAATTGAGAATTTAAATATTTCAAGTTTGACGGAAGAATCTATAATTGTAGTTTGTTTCATAAATTCCAATCTCTCATTGATAATATAACGATTGAATTAACGAAAATTTTGTCCAAACTTCCAGCAAAAGGGAATTCAATAGCTTTCCCTTGAAAGTTGTCTAAAAGCTTAACGATTGACTCTTCTTTCTCATCCCAAATAGTAGTAGCTTGAGGATCTCCATTAACACTTTCGTTGTCACCTTCTGCATCTGTTGTCTTTTGAAATTTACTACGTTTATGACATTAATGATGATTACCATAAATATTTCAATATTTTATTTTATACATAATATATTTTTTACAAAATACTATTGCACAATATTTGAGTGTGGCTGTTATAGAGGTAATTTTACAAAGAGTGTATCGCTATAATGCATGTCACTCTTTGTTATAGATAGAATGCTATTATAGAGAAGTAAAATAAAACATGAAAAATAGGTTATGGGGAAAATCAGGCTGTTACACTGAAATGTTGCTATAACGAATGACAATTATAGAGAGGTTTGACTGTATTTGATCTCCATCGATCGTGATCGAGTCGTAAGTACTCATGATTCTTAATAAAAGGTATATCGAATTCGAGCTTGAAATAATATCGCATGTGGTAGACAATTACACTTTACTTCAAAGTGGGATTTTCCATCGCTAATTACGTACGCAAAAAAGGATATCGATATTGATGAAGCAAATCATTATAACAACATGAGAAATATTGCAAACTACAAAAAGGAGTAATTTTTTTCCTTTCAAAATTATGGATTCTAAACTCCTATTATGTTATGCTAAAATAACTCAGTTTATTTGTTTTATCACCTTTTTGTATATAACTAGATTTTGATGCACCGATTTAATCTTATTTTGGCACAGTAGCAACTAACGAGCAAAGTTAGATTGTTACAGGCTACAAATTCAATCGTCCGATCGTTTAAACCACACAACATTTATTGTACTTGCACATAGTTTATACGCACATATAATATACTTTTAGACTAATGAGTCTCTGCCTTTGCTCATCGGAAACTGAATTAGTCTTCAAAGCAACACAAAACAAAATTGAAAATAAAAAAAGATATATAATTGTTGGCATCAAACAGCAACAACAATGTACAAAAATGAATTCCTTTAGCTAACATTTACGGTTAACTTGCACATAGCATATGATCTTTGCACATAACGTTAACATTTATGGTCCATAAATTTTTTAATGTTCTATTAAACAATGATCGCGCTAACTAAACTGTCTTGAAATAGTTGTCCATAAAATTTTGAATGTTCTACTAAACAATGATCGCGCTAACTAAACTGTCTTGAAATAGTAGTCCATAGAACCCCAAAAAAGTTAAAATCTGGAACCGTCTTTGGCCGGCCAAACGTAAAGCTCTAAGTATGAATGGACGCCAGCCACGATAAAAACAAAAAGCATGATCAGAAGGGATGCATAGGTAGCAATGGCTGGAAGCATGTCCTTTTTTGGAGGGGCAGTAGGGGGTGGTGAAGGAGGGGTTGGTGGTGTTGGGTTGTATTCCATAGTAGGGGGTGGTAAAGCAGTGGTAGGTGAAGGAGGGGTGGGTGGTGTTGGGTTGTATTCCATAGTAGGGGGTGGTAAAGCAGTGGTTAGTGAAGGAGGGGTGGGTGGTGTTGGGTTGTATTCCATAGTAGGGGGTGGTAAAGCAGTGGTTAGTGAAGGAGGGGTGGTGGGGTAAAGAGGGCGGGAGAATGACACAGGTAAAACCAAGATGAGGAGGAGGATGACGAGTGAATAAGCCATAAACATGGGAGACGTAGCCCTGTTCTGTAGTTTCCTTATATTTGTGAGAGATTACAGGAATTGTATTAAATTGACTCATATTTATAGATACATACTCCCTACTGTACAATCATAATCCTTTTTTATTTAGGATACAATTTACGAATCATATTCCTATTTCTCTTGGGTATGGTAACTGAATGTTTAGAAATCTAATATCAGAGTTAATCTAATTTTAAAAAAGCAAAATGTAACCAAGCAATATCAATTTTAAGCCTATGATGGATATGCATTGTATTTACTTGACCGTTGGTAACAAGTTATTCTAATAGCTCTATTTCGATTTCTCCGATAGTGTCTTTCACTCATTATAACTATCTTATAATATGAGTTATTATTGTCCAGTCACAACAATTTCCGGAGTAATGTTAGACATACAATATATGGAAAACGGTCCAATATGTCCCTAAATTATGCGAAACTGAATGAAAATGCCCTCCGTTAACATGTCTAAAAATACCCCTCTGCCGTTAATAGTTTGGTCCGAGAATGAAATTGAGAACCTAAAGCTACTAGGTAAAGTCGTTAGGGCTCCATTTATTCAGCTAGTTTTCAGTAATTTTTAGGTCCAATCTGTCTTTTAATATTAGCACTTAGGTCCAGTTAATTCCCAAAATAGGACACTTTAGGTCCTTTTTGTCTTTTCTGTTTTGCGTACTGCATGCCAGCTGTGGCAGAGTATCCATGTTGCTTTAGGATATTCAGGCATTGTCATTATCCTTTCTTTTCATCAATTCAAATATATTTAGGTGCTGTTTGGATATAAAAATTATTCACTTTTTTCGAATTTTTTTTTCACTTTTTTCATTTTTGGGTGTTTGGCCATAAATATTCCAAATATAATTTGAAGTTGTATTCCGGAATACCAAAAACTCAAAAAACTTATTTTTTAAAAAAAAAAATCACTTTTTTCACTTTTTTACAACTACATTTCACCAAAAACTACAATTTAAAAAACTATGGCCAAACACAACTCCAACTTCAAAAATTTCAAAAAAAGTAAATTTATTTTTGGTATCTATGGCCAAAAGCCTACTTAGCTAATTTTGGTATAGATTTACTTTTATGTTTCCCTTACTAGCGGTTTTTATCTTTGTTCCATTGCTGCAAATTTTTACGCTACTTTATTTTCAGTATAAAATTTTAGATTTAATTTAAATTAATTTATAAGAATTTTCTATAAAATAAAATGAATTAGGGTTGTATGATTTAATGGGATGGGGAAACGGGTTACGGGTTAAAAGAATTGGGGTTGGGATCCGACGTGGAGCCTACATGGATCTGACGTGGCTAATTTTTTTTTTTTTTTTTTTTTTATGTTGTGGAGTTCAAGTCATACTTCCATCCATATAAGGGCAAATTTATCAAGTGTCCTAACAGGGAAGACAAATTTGATCCCGAACTTTGACGGATGCAAATTTAAACTATAAATCATACTTGAAGGGTAAATTTAACCCTTTTCCCTAGATAGAATGCTGTTATAAAGAAGTAAAATATAACATGAAAAATCGGTGCCGGAGAAAATTAGGCCGTTATAGTGAAATCTTTGCTATAACGAATGACAACTATAGAGAGGTTTGACTGTATTTGATCACCGTCGATCGTGATCGAGTTGTAAGTACTCATTATTCTTAATAAGAGGTATATCGAATTCGAGTCTTGAAATGATATCGCATGTGGTAGACAATTACACTTTACTCCAAAGTGGGATTTTCCATTGCCAATTACGTATGCAAAAAGGATATCGATACTGATGAAGCAAATCATTATAACAACATGAGAAATGTTGCAAACTACAAAAAGGAGTAATTTCTTTCCTTTCAAAATTATTGTTTTAAACTCTGATTATGTTATGCTAAAATAACTCAGTTTATTTATTTTATCACTTTTTTGTACATAATTGGATTTTGATGCACCGATTTAATCTTATTTTGGCACCGTAGCAACTAATGAGCAAAGTTAGATTGTTACACACTACAAATTCAATCGTCCGATCGTTAAACCACACAACATTTTTTGTACTTACACATAGTTGATACGCATATACAATATACTTTTAAACTAATGAGCCTCTGCCTTTGCCCATCGGGAATCTAAATTAGTCTTCAAAGCAACATAAAAGAGAATTGAAAATAAAAAAAAGATATACAATTGTTAGAAAAAAACCTTCCATTTCTTTTTAACTCTGGTTGACTACCTAGATCATGTTATTCTCATTTACGAAGGATCATAAAAGTATTTCAGGCAAATAAATATTAAAGAATCAATAGTATTTCAACGTTTACTTGTGTTTAAAATTCATCTATGGACCATCCAATTTTCCTATGACATTTATTTTTTCCCCGTACGAATTTCTTCCGGTTTTGCAAGAATGTTCAAAGAGGAAACAAGAGAAAACCCAAAGTTCTAGGTCTAGCACTCATACCCTTAAATCCTAAAACCCCAAGCGTCTCTGCTTAAGTAAATTTGAGAAAGAGAGAAAAAAAAAAAAAAAGTAATTCAATCTTGAACATGGTAAGCTATGTGGTTTCTCTTTCTTCTGGTAGTTGTTTCTTGATATTCTTCACTCATTCTTTCAGCCATTCAATCTTTAAGTTTTGTTGTTTTTCCATTTTACAGGATTTGTTTAGGCAGGCTATTTTGAACCCTGGACCACCTGAAGATTTCGCTCTTCAAACTGTTCAAGAAGCTATAAAACCTCAGGTTTCTTTGACTCCCTATATACCCTTTTAAGTTTTATCTCATCTAATTGTGTTGTGCCCTAAATTACTTGTCCTACTTTCTGCTTTGCATTGTAATTGAAGGGAAGTGTTCTCTATGCTACTCACTTCTTTATTCACTATCGAGCTATCAGTAAGGTACTTTGGTGTACTAATACTATTATAAGATGTTCAAATTTGGCGAATGTTACTAGTTCTGTCTCCATTTTAATGCTAAAGATTATAATTTTAACTCTTAGCTCAACTGCCCAAACTAAATAGGGCACTCAAATTGGGAAGGAGGGATTACTTATGTATTTCCATTGATCTGTGTATTTACTTGGAGGTAATTAGATGCAAAACCGGTGTATATACAACTTGTAGTGCGTTATGGAGGTGTATCTGAATGTGTTCTATATTTGTTGACAGCTTGGGTAAATAAGAAGGAAAACAAAAAACAAGATAAATTTGCATATATGTATCTAGGAAAGTGAAACAGAAACAAAGATAAATTATAAAAATATTGTTGCAGATCAAGGAAATTCATGCAGTGGATCCAAAATAGTAAACGGTAATACATGTCCATTACATTGTTTACCTTTATGAAGAACCAAGACCTGAAAGTGACCAGTCAAGCAGATGTTGATATCGGCTAAAGTTTATCTAACCCAGTGACTTTACCTGACAATTAAACCTGCTTTTTTCCTTGTCGTTGCAGTTGGGGTGAGGGAATGTTCAAGATTCAACATAAGAACTTGCTCCCTGCTTTTAATTTGGCCTTTTCCAGTGTTACAAGTGGACTACCTTTTTTCTTACAGTGTTTCCCAAATGTAATTTGACTGCCATTTCCCATTTGATTGTGATGGTGACACGTTTTTCTGTTTTCTTTGTTTGAGGTGCAGTATTCATTATAAAGAAGTCAATTTTGTGTAACATAACGGTAGCTTATGTGATAAATGATACATGTGGGTTTCACTGAGTAGTTATGATTGAGATATGCTTACTAATGCGAGGTTACTGCTATGGAGTTTTTGTCTTCAGCCTATTGACTTTTCTGATCATCTGCAGAAGCAAACAAAACTAGTCCAAGACGAGAATCAGCTGTTGGAAAATATTCTCAGGTCACTACTTCAAGAACTGGTGGTATGTGTGATTTTTTTTTAATTAGGAATTGCATCATAATTTATAAAAATGTTGGTTGATGAAAATTGTCTCTCTACCTTCTCAAGGTAGAGGTGAGGTTTGCGTACACATTACCCTCCCCAGACCCCACTCGTGGGATACACTGGGCATGTTGTTGTTGTTGTTGTTGGTTGATGAAAGTTGGACTTAGTAAATCGTGGTGGATTCTAGTTTAGGGCGACTGACAATCTGATTGTTGTGGTTAACTAATTTATGATGAGAAAACGTTGGTTGATGAAAATTGAACTTAGTAAATCATGGCGGATTCTAGTTTAGGGTAACAGATCATCTTAGATTGTGTTGTGGTTAACTAATTTATGGTTAATTTTTTCATCTCATTTGTGAGCCTACTCTTTTCAGTTTCTTGATATTAGCCTTTTTTTGACAAACTCTTGCTATGTAGGTTTTTTTTTTTTTGGAACCTTTGATACGTAGTTAACAATTTAGAGTCTTAGATTTTTCCATGGACTAAGTCAGAGTTATCAACCTATTCTTTTTAATTACGATGCTGTCTGGGCCAGCTTGTTGCTTTCAATCAACACAGGTACCATTTAACTCTGCCCTTCAAGGGTTAGACAGATGGGAAGAAATTACCTACACCGAGATTTGAACCGTAGACTTCACGGTTCTCCTATTTGGAAATTACTCCTTGATGTTATGTAATATGATCTTCATGCCGGTGACTTTTCTTTTTGGATTATTTTCATGCTCCCAGATTCTATTGTCATTGTGTAGCCCTTTTTCACTAAAACTTACGCATTCCAGTGTAAGTCAATATTCCATTGTATAGATTCTTCTCATTAGAAGTTAGATTTAGGGTAAAGGTAAATAGGCATTATTTTTCCTACGAGTTGTCCGTGTGATAAGTAGCATGTAAAGGGTAGATTTTCATCTAGCTTAGATATTTCGGATCTCGAATATTCCCTAACGAACAAACAAAGAAGGATTTTTGGAGGCTGAAAGACTAGTTGATAGGTCTAACAGTATAGCTGAGACATTATTTGGCAGATGAGTCCAAAAAATGGTTTTTATGAATGCTAAAGTGTGATAATAGACTAAAACTAAAAAATAAACTGATTTTTTTCTGGAGATACTGTTGCGCCACTAATGCAATATCTAGATTCTGGTAAGGGTAAATTTGTAATATGCAAAATAGGTTCTAATAGCTCATGACTATTGCAGTGGGAGGTCGAATAATCCATAAGCAACAAGAGTAGGCAAAACAAGTGAATACGTAATGGAATTGAGTAACTATGATGGTGGTTCCTCTTACTACTTTATTTTTAGTTGGAAAAATATCCAATAAGTATGAAGAGTTCAAGTCCCCTCTCTTTCTTTTCGCTCTTGCTTATGCCCTTACAAGAATTTGTTAGCTGGGTTAGATCAAATGCACTGGGTCAACATCTAGGACAAGTCGTGATTGTGACTGATTCAAGTTCCAACTTGAAATGGAGAGAATACATCAAATATTACCGGAATACTTCTTAAGCAGTAGCTCATTTATCAGGAATTTCTGTAATTGTATCACCTTGCATCAAGAAAGGCCGAAGCTGTTTCTTTCTTGTTCACGAGCTCTGTAGTGTTGGGGAACTTTTTCTGCTGCCTTTCCATATATCTTTTTTATGGTTTTCTTTTGAACTTCACCATTGGTAATGCTGTAGAGTACTTTTTTGGGTAACATGACTGTCTTGTGAGTAGTGAATATTTTTTAATCTTGTCACAGGCTGCTGCAGTTCAGTCGGGCCAGAAAGTCATGACGTATGGTGTGTCAATTGTTGAAGGTGAATCAAGTCAGGGTCAGATTCCCCGCCTTCTTGGTGAGTGTCTTGTAGCACTAGCGAATATACTGCAAAGAAGATATGGTCTATTAGTATGTTTCTTGGTCTTGGAATATTTGAAGTGTTTCACCTTAGCGATTCGTAAGTTATATACTTATTTAATGTTATCGATGGTTGAGAGACATGGAAACTCTTGCTTTTTGGGTGCTAGAAGAATTAGTTATATTCTACTATTCTTCAAGTTGAAACTTACTTCTGGACTGGGTACAAACATACAATATCATTATGCTTTACTGGAAGATAGTCAATCTATCGTGGTGATGGGAATATATTATAGGGAGGATATTGCTTATGCCATCTACAAGTTAGTCCTTTGTTTGATTGATAAACTTCAAAGAAAGGAGAGAAGGAGATAATACACCAAGGAGTTGTTTGGTTGCCTGAAATAGGGAGGACAATCTCATTGACATCAGTATAAACAATACCTTGTTTGGTTGAACTTATATTGTCATTGAATTCAGCACAACTCTTGCACTTTTTTCTAGTAGTATTTTTTCAATGTTGAATTTAATGAGGATACAAGAGTTGTGCTGCCTTAATATCCTATTTGAGTTGACTTCTATTGGTTGAAAGAAGCCTTGAAGAGGAGAAACTGGAAAACAAAGTTCTCGGCTATGTCGGAAATTTGGTGAGTGTTATTTTGAGGATAGTACTCGCCGGCTATGAGAAAGTGGACGGAAAGAACTTTTGAGGAGAGTGAAAGTTGAGAAAAGGTTCTGGGTCATGTCGGAAAGGTGGCTATGTTGATCAAAGAGATTCTTTGAGGAGAGAGAGTGTTGGAATAGGGTTTTTTACGACTTACTTTGGGATCTGTGCCTGGGAGCATTTTTCCAGGGACCTCTTTTTTATTGTGTTATTAAGTTTTATGTTATGCTTAAGGTTGTCTATGTTGTTCTCTTTTGGTTATTATCAGGAAATTGCGATCCTTAAGTCTCTGTAGTTGTAATAGTACTACTAGAAAAAATAATTCATCTTATTGTTATACATCTGTTATTTACCCAAAGGAACAAAATCAGCTAAGATCACGATTGTAGTAGCAGTAGAGGTAGAGAGATCCTTGACATATGCCTTAATTGCTAATGAGTGGCTACATAATGCTAGGTGTAAAAATGTTCCAAGTAATGTTTTGAAGTTGGATTTAGGTATCCTATGAATGCTCTGGCTGATTTCACATAGGAGTTGGTGAGATGCATTTATGATCTTAATCTAATTTATGAGATTATCATGGATTGCCACTTGTTCTTTCCTTGTAATATTGTCTTTTAATTTATTTCTAGATATTGTTCTATATCTTTGTGAGAAAGAGCATGTGGAAGGTGGCATGATATTCCAACTTTTGGAAGATTTGACAGAAATGTCAACAATGAGAAACTGTGAGGATGTTTTCGGGTACATAGAGAGCAAACAAGACATATTGGGGAAGGTATGCATAATATGAGCAGTTTCAGTTCTATGAACATTTCTTGGGTCATCAAAAAAGTTGTATGAACATTTCTGACTTTATTGATGGTATGTGTTTATTTGGTGCGGGAAATTCTTGACATTTGAAATGCTTATGTTCATTTTTGTGACATATAGCCAGAACTCTTCGCACGAGGAAAGCTTGTTATGTTAAGGACGTGTAATCAGTTGCTTCGTCGTCTATCAAAGGTGCATAGTGCTTCGCATTTCAGCTTTGTCTTATGTATTAGATATCAGGAACATCTTTGTCTCTAATTGCACATTAATTCATCCGATGCATGTTAGTGAAAATGAATCTATTTTCAGCAATACAAGTCATTACTCATTGTCAAAGCACTGAAAAAAAAATAGTCTCTAGTATTCAGAAAATGGCATTGTCCCGTGATTTGATTTTATCATGGTAAAAAGCTTCATTTTCTTGTATTATGCTAAATCTTTCCCTCTGTATTAGATTGAGGCATTATCTTGGCTGTACAAGCTCTAATTTCAAATCTCTGTTCTTTTTCCTAATGATCAATAGTTAAAGTTCAATTCAGTATATAATGGAACATTATTTTGAGACTTTAACCTGGGACTTCTGCCTGCTTTGCTACCATGTCGAACTGTGGGACCATCTCATCTAAAAGCTGAAGTTGTTATAGAGAACACACTTTTAGTTAGTAATTATATTATGTCTCAACACAAATTGCTCGCAGAGAGAACACAAAAAGTGATGAGATATTTGGTTGCTGAAACAGTAATGAGTTTTATTAAAGGAAAGCAGATTACCGATGTAGTGCTTATTAAAATTGAATGCTTAGATAGTAGAAGGAAACAAGGGGAAGTTGGGGTAAGGTGCAAGCTGGACATAGAGAGTCTTATGATCATATTAACTGGTCATACTAGCTAAATTTGTTGAAATAAGTGGAATTTGGAAAAAACTGGATCGGATGTATAAAATGTTGCATATTTATGGCGAAGTTTTCAGTTCTTATAAGTAGGACTTCGAAAGATTTCCCCCCCTACATACAGAGGTTGAGGAAGGTGGATCCACTATCATCTCATACATAGGAGTTCTTATGAGTAGCGTGGAAGTTTCTCTGCCTTTGATTGATCATTAGATTGCCGATAAAGAAAAACAAGTACAAGGTCTTGGAAGTCATTGCTTGCATCGACTTTTCTCTTCGTGATGTTAGGCGATCTTTATTTTTATGAAATAAAGTACTCTTTTGTTTTAGCCAATTCGCCTATCACGAGTCGTCACTTAAATTTAAATTTCATTGTGTTTCATTCCTTTTCCGTATGGCCGGTATAGCCTGAACAATGCTTGTTGGTTATCATTTATCTTCTCTCTAAATAAACAAACTGTTCTAATATCTTATTGGCTTAACATCTTCCATTGCAGGCAAATGATGTTGTTTTCTGTGGGCGCATTATCATGTTTCTTGCTCACTTCTTCCCCTTATCTGAGCGTTCTGGTACTTTGTTTTCTTTCTCTGTGGTTGGATTCCCCCTTGGTATATTGGTGCTAATTTGTTTGCTCAAATTCCCGCAGCTGTAAATATAAAGGGAGTTTTCAATACATCGAATGAGACAAAATATGAGACAGAAGCTCCTGAGGGTAGATATCTTTTTCTCATCACTTTCTTGCTGATTTGTTTTTGCATTTTATTTAGTGTTAAACAGTGCATCAATTTGTTTGGTTTCAGGTATTTCTATTGATTTCAACTTCTATAGAACACTTTGGAGTCTACAGGTTGGTATCAGGTGTTTTTACTTTTAAGGGAATACTTTTGACTACCATATTCTATTCGATAAGCATCTTTAAAACCTAACATTACGAGATATTAATTCTGCATTTCCTGGTAACACAGTTGCTTTCATGCTTGTTATTCCTGGAGAAGTGTCATAGAGTGTTTTGTAACAATCTAAGTGAAGGTTGATTAGGTGCCTGTTTTGATGTCTCTACGACTGACTATCTATGCGTATTGACCTTCTGCGGTTGGTAGAAGTTAAAGCTGTTGCTTAGTTTGAGTAGTCTCCTTTACTGATGCGAGAACACATTTATATGTAGCGTTTCGTTTCATTTTTTGTTGTCTTTCTAATAGGAGGTAAGAACAGAAATTTATGGCTCAACACTTGAAGAGAATCTCATCGAGCCTAAGTGGTGAGAGAGAAGGCAAAGAGAAACCCATTAAAACACAGTAATTACCAGTGTCGAGGAGATTGACTTTAGCGAGGATTTAGCTTGCTTTTGGCAAAGCGTAAGCTAGAAACTCCTCCATGGGTAGAGTATCCTTAAAGTTACACGGAGATATAAAGGAAGCTGATACCATCATGTTCTAGCTCATTGATTCTGTTAAACTTGATACACACCCCCCCCCAAAACCCCCCGCCACCAAAAAAAAAAAAAAAAAAAAAAAAAGAGAGAGAAGAAAAATAAGAAGAGGATTCTGTCAAACTAGGTAATCAATTTGAGTGAAATATCAGGTTAGGATTGTTTATTGCGGAAATCAGACGACCTTTATTTTTGCATTAATCACTGTGCTTGAAGTATCTCTGACAAGCTCTGCGATATGCTTCGCCCACCTTCCTATCTTGTTTTGTAAGATTTTAGCTTTGCTAACTCAGGAATACTTCTGCAATCCGCCATCCCTGATTAATGCTCCTGGCAAGTGGCATAAATTTACATCCAGTTTGATGGTACACCTCTTTCTTTTAAATTCTTTGAGATGTTTCTGTTGCTGTTTTTTCATTAACTCCATGTAATGTGTGATTTTTTTTAATTTTTTTTTTTTTTTTTGCGGCTTGCAGGTCGTGCTAAATACTTTTGAGGCTCAACCTTTAAGTGATGAAGAGGGAAATGCTCAAAACCTTGAGGATGACGCTGCAACCTTTAACATAAAATATCTTACAAGCAGTAAACTTATGGGTCTCGAGGTATGGGACCTCAATTTAGAAAGCTCTTCTTAAGCAAAAACGGAGCAAATTCAATGGCATATTCCTGATCATTCTTGTTGTCTCAGCTGAAAGATCCTAGTTTCAGGCGCCACGTTTTGGTTCAGTGCCTCATTCTGTTTGACTATTTGAAGGTAATGATAAGCATGTTGTTAGCTCGAGTTCAAAGTGCAAGTGGATATTTTAGTGATAATGTCACCTTAAATAATGATGTCTGAACAATAACTAATGTTGGAAGGTTCTTTCTCTTTCCTGTGTACACGTGAGACAAGTTTTTTCTACTTGAATTCACATATTCAAACCATCAAAACTCAGGTGTTTGATTTCGATCAGGATCATGACAAGCCACATGACTGTTTGTTAATAATTAAATTGAAGATTCTCTAATATACAAAATCAGTACGATTCTTAAATGTCTTAGGCGTGCTGTACATGGGAGAAGAGAACTGATGAAAACGTGTCAAACGTGGTCTCTGCTGGAGTTTCGCCGGGGGAAGCTGTGAGAGTTAACTTAGTTGAGGAGGGAGAAGGAAAAGCACGGTAGAAAGCTGATAGAGAGAAAGCAGTAGGTTAGGTGCTCTGTCAGTAATCTAGAAGGAGGCGTCTCGTGTTGATCTTGTCTCTTGTCATGATGGCCCGATGTGACTATGACTTATTAGTTATTACTTGTTTGGCCATCAGTTTTTGTCCGTTATTTCAACTTCAACTTGAAGTAGGGAATTTGAAGTTGAAAACTTGTTTAACTATGTCAAGTGAAATAATGGTTCACTCACAAAACTTCAAGGTTTTTCCTGGTGAAAGTTATGTCCAAACAAAACTTCAACTTGCAAATACTTTTTTTTCAAATTCAATGTCAAATATTCTTTTTGCAACTGCAACGGAATAATGACCAAACTGCTACTTGCTTGTAATCATGCAGGCGCCAGGGAAAACTGAGAAGGAATTGCCCTCTGAAGCAATGGTTGGTATTGCTTTTGCTGTTTATTTCATTTCAGCTGTAACAGATTTTTAGCGGTCCCTTGATTCCCACCTCTGTGTGTGTGTGTGTGTGTGTGTATGGGTATATGTAAAATATAGCACGCACACTGATGCATAAAGAGATACTTCTGCAAGGGTTTCCCTAGGTGTGAAAGTAAAACTGTTGGAAATTATTGTTCAGAAGGACCGCTATTTATAAACTGTTGGAAATTATTGTTCAGAAGGACCACTATTTATATGTTCCTTCCAAAAGAAAACCGGGGAATACATGAGCCTTTGCTGTATAACTTACATTCTGAATAGAAGTTCTCTGAAGAATACATTGCAGCTGTTTATAGAAGTGATTCTCTTTTACAATCTTTAAACTGCTCGTTTCTAGAATATTGCAACATAATTCATGACGATGTAACCAATGTTGTTACTATATAATGCAGTGGGTAATGAAGAGTATTATTTATTGTAATTTCTGATGTTGCGTATATCTGGACTACCTGTCCTTTCATAAGTTTCTTCGCTGTTCTATTTTTACTTCTTTGCTGTTAATATATAATTAGCAGGTGTTATTTTTTGCCTGAAGGAAAACGTGCCTCAATACCTTTTCTTATTCCTTTTAAGTGGAAGATTGAGATAGTAAACACACCATTAGGTGGATTACTATATGGAATAAGTTACACGTCTAACACAAACTACAAAATTACTTCCATCCTCACCCAGAAACCGCAGCTATTAAGTTACTCGGACTCTTCACTTTTGGTGCCACACCCGTGTCGACACCATCCGTACCCGATCTGGTCAGCCGCTTTTGGGTACTTTGACCAAAATCAACGAAGAAATTCCGGATAGATCCAATGATTTTTATAATCAAAACAAAAGCTGAGATGGACTTAAAGAAAATGGAATACCTTGTATATTGAAATTTCTATGTCACTCCTTTTCCTTTTATCTCCTTCCGGGATTATCCTCTTGATCAATATTTTCTCCTCATGTTTTCCACATAATATCTCATAAAAAAAAAAAAAAAAAAAAAAGCTATCAATCAAAAAAAAAAAAAAAAAAAAAAGAGGGGTGGGGGTTTGGGGGGGTGGGCGGTGGAGAATCTAATGTAAGTAAAAACCTGCTTTTAGGAGGAGGACCCATGGCCTCAATGATTTGACTTTTCCACTTGAGCAAGTGCTCATCAATAACATGTTTCATTTCCTTAGAAACAAAAAAAAAATATGATAGCATGCACTTATTTGGTGCACATATTGGGATGAAAATGTGGTCATGGCATATGCTGGTTGGAAACTTGTAATCATATCTCATCATTAATAGATTTTATGGTCGGTCTTTTGTCGAAATGGAATGGCTTTTCTTTTTATCTTTTTATTTATCGTGAATGGGGGAATCATTACACATAGTATGCCCGATCGGCGTCAGGGGAAAATGCCATATGGCATACTTCTCATTTGTTTCTTTCTACCATTTTGAAATTCTTGCAGATTATGGTGTTGCAGAAGTAGGGATCAATATTTTGTTAATGATTGCTAGTTTGCAAGTCAAGATGCTCTGTGTTTAATACTTGTACCTTACAGAGAAAATAGTTGACCATTTATTGCTGAACATAGCTTTACTTAAACTGGGGAGTCCCTACAGTCACTTACATAATATAATCACCATGTGTACATTATGGAGTCCGACACCTGTCCCTCATTGGCTAGGGCGTCTCGTCAAGGTGCCACACGGTTTGACTAACATGAATATTTGCACACAGAGCATCGTGCTTTACCTCAGCAACAAGCTAATTTTGTGTCCTCAAAATTGTAGAAGGAGGAAATAAAGACTAGTGAAGAGCGGGTAAAGAAGCTTCTTCAAACGACTCCACCCAAAGGCACAGATTTCCTCCATAGTATTGAGCACATATTGGAGCGTGAAAGGAATTGGGTAAGCATCCGTTTTCTCTCTTTTTTCGCTTTCTCATGCAGGAGATCTTAAACATTTGTGAGGATACTAGAGGCCATGTGTTTATGTATATCTTATCTAAAATATTCTGCTTCACCTTCATCAAAAAAGAATATTCTACTTCACTCTTCTCCTTACACATTTCTCTATTTTCTATTTATTGGTTGGCTTATTATGCATAATATTCTTTCTCACTCTTCTCTTATACATTTTTCTGTTTTCTATTTGTTGATTGGCTTATTATGCTCTGCGGATGATGGATTTTTCCATAGGTTTGGTGGAAACGTGATGGCTGCCCCCCATTTGAGAAGCAACTGGTAGAGAAAAAGCCGGTTCAAGGTGGAGCCAAAAAACGGTATCTAACTACAAGTTGGCACGTGTTGTTGCTTTTAATCCTTGGATAATATATTGGTGAAGATATCCAGCTCATATTTTTTTTTCCCCTTAGTTTTGCATTTCTCTCACATTGGAAAAATTAATTTGTTAACAAGAATGAAAATGCATTAGAGGACTAGGCGTCCTCTACTACAACAACATACCGGGTGTAATCCCACAAATGGGGTCTTGGGAGGGTGCTGTGTACGCAGCCTTACCCCTACCTTGTGAAGGTAGAGAGACAAAGGAGGGATGCACCACGAGGACTTCCCGGGGGGTCACCCATCCTAGTACTACTCTCTCCCAAGGACACTTAACTTCGGAGTTCTGATGGGATCTGGTGCGTTAGTACTGGTATGATCGCACTAGTGACAATATTAGAAAACGATAAGTAATGAAAAGTTTAAACAAGCAGGAGCCTATTGCTGTGAAGATCCAACAAGTCCACTCCAGAATAAAATCCTTCTGCAATCACCAAAGCAATTCGTAGAAAACTATTCCATTCCAAACTCAGGCTGGATGAATACTTCTGCCCTGGAATCTTTAGCATTATGCTGAAGCTTAATGCACCACTCAACATAGAGCATGAAGGATTTAATGCTTCTTGCCTTTAGTCTATGTTACATGGGTCCTTCATTTGCCTTCATGTAACTCAGTGTTGTCAAAGGCGCGCTTAAGCCCTGAAGCGAGGCTCAAAACATGTTGAGCGCTTCGCCTCGCTTTATGTGCGCTTCAGTGTCATCATCAAGGCTCTAAGACATACTTTTCCTTGCCAATGAGCCTCTCTTGTAGAGGTGACACTCGATAATTGATATTTCACTTTAGCGTGATGTTTTTGCATTTTCTTTGTCCATATATTTGTCATTCATGCTTGTTATTATTAGTCTTGGTCTAAACATATATATATTTGTCTTTTTGCACCACTGCGCCTTCTTTCATTAAAGCCCGCACTTCATTTGCGCTTTCCGCTTAAAGCCCCAGCTGACCTTAGAGCTTTTTTGTGCTTTTCGCTTTTGATAACGCTGATGTATCTGTCTCTGAATGGGTGTGATAAGTGTGGATTATTTCGTGCCGATTCTTTAAAATATCCTTAAAAAATTCAGCAAAAAACTTGACGTACCCGTACCAGATACTTCTACACACCTTGCTGAATGCGTACCATAAAGAAATCCACGTAAGATGGCCTTTAGTAGAACCAAAGTTGCGGTTTAACTAGAAAGGTTTCACCCAACGAGCACATGCTTCTGCGATCTCTCCCATGGTTTTCTTGCATAAGGGTAATGACTAGAAAAAGGTGGATGAGTCTAATTGAGATTCTGGATGTTTAGTAGGGACGAATATCCTTATGTGGCCTGTAAAATGTAAATTAGTGTGAACTAAAGACCATGTGAAAAATCATAGCAGCTTACTGTAATGAAAGCCAGCCAACATATATTTCTGCTTCTAAAATTCTCAGTTTTACTTATGTGATTGGAACAACCAATCTTCTTAAATCCGATGCCGAAGGTTGACTATTTACAACAGTTTGTAAATATTTCAATTTTGTGAATTTAGTTGGTTTGTGATATTTGGTACTTCTGCACTGTGCAACTGTAGGATATTTTTGAAAATTACTATGTATGTATATCACATATCTGTAGTGTGTCATTCAGCAGTCTTCGAGCAATTTGGATTGTGCTTTCTCAAATCTTTTTGAAACAAAACATATAATTTGCTAAATTGTGCCCTTATGACCTGTTTCATCTGCACACATTGTGGACCCATCTGCGTGGATAGTTGTTTATCTCATCCTCAGCAGCCTATGTAACTAAATGACGATAAAAAGTTTGGTAGTCTAGACTTGAGAAGCCAGGAGCATAAATAGTTATGTCTAGTTATTAGTTCCTAGTTCCTTCTAAGTCTTTTTACTTAGCGGATCATGTTTTCTGGAATTCAAACTGCTGCTGTTTTTCGTTCCCTTTAGTCATACCTTTAGAAGATAATTAACTGTCTTCTTTTTCCCTTACTCGCAGTCGGCCTCGATGGAGGCTTGGAAACAAAGAACTCTCCCAATTGTGGAGATGGGCTGATCAGTATCCGGTTTGTTTTTCATCAACTTATTACTTGCATGAGTCCCATATCGCAAAATATTTTATCACATTAGTTTTCACTGACTCTGTATGATGGACTTGCTGATACTGTCACAATGATACACAAAATCATTAGAACTCTTTCCTTGATAAAGAATTCTCATTGTAGAAGATTAATTTTGAACCTATGACAGTATTGGGTAAAAATGTGTAATAGTCTCGTTTGTAATTTATGGTCTCTATGGACTATGGACTTGAGAAAACCAAATATCCTCTCATAATCATCATGAACCGTATGAATGATATACACATTGAACATATTTCTAGTACTCGTTAGATATGATGTGTGTTTCTAGATATGAATGCTCATATCTTGCTTTTTTAAGATAAAATAACTAAGTAAAATTAATATAAATCCTTAAATTTTTTTGCTAATTGATAATTATTTGATTGTTCTTTGTCAACTATACAAAAATATGAAAGTATTTTTCCAACTATCTATACCAAAAAGAATGTTCTCTTTACCCCAAAAATACAAATTAACAAGATCTCCTTTGACTTTCTATGCTGGTGTCTCGCCACTCTTTTAGAAGTTCTATTTCTTTTCTCTTCAGATTGTTTGGCATATATGAAGAGGTGTTGTCTTGCACAGCGTTTTTACTAAATATAGTATACCAAGGTCTTCCACAGCGTTTTTACTAAATATAGTATACCAAGGTCTTCCACAGCGTTTTTACTAAATATAGTATACCAAGGTCCATAGTTCTGTTGCAAATTACACTATAGTAAGTGATCCACATCCTTCCCTTGCATTTTGTACACCGATTCATTCAATTGCTTCTCCATTTTATAAGATTGTTAACTTTTAAGATAGCATCTATGTGCACCACGTGAAGGACACCACTTCCCTATGTGCTTTCGAGTTCCATTTGGGCCTTGCATGACCACCATCAAGCTAGCATCTATGATCCGATTTCACCGATAAATATTTGTTGCTTGCTTCTTTTGTAAATCATTTATCCTCATTCGTAAACTCTGTATGACTATTTTCTTCTGCAAGAAATTATCAAGTTTCATCTGATTCTCAATCTTGCATTCATCTCCTAAAAGATTATTTCTGGGGTACTTGGCCTGCATCTTCTGAGCATTATGACTGTCGTGGCGTGCTCCATAAACTGCGGAACTCCTTGAAGATTAAGCCTTAGCGTCATACCTCAAACCAACATTGTTTGAAAACCATCCATGCCTTCTACATTCATATTTCATAAGGATGTCTATCCTCTATAGGGCCCCATCTTCGTTCTCAAACCTCCATATCAATTTTCGTTAAGGGCTTGTTGGAGTTGGTTAACCTACAAACAGTCAATCCTCCTGATTCCATGGGGTTGCTACCCTCTCACCATACCAAGTGAATTTCTTGTCTCCATTTGCTTCATTCCACAATAAAGTAGCTCATTGGTTCTTTCAACAAAGAGGAACGGGAAACATAAATAAAGTATGTCTCGGATGCTTGATGGGGTTGATTTTGTAAGAGGTAACATTCCCTTCTTCCAAAAGCTGTTGCTTTTCAACCCGCTGACCTCTTCTCCACTTTCTCTTCTGAGCTCACCATTTTCAGAATCCTCCAAGTGGAAGCGTTAAATACTTTGTGGGCTAGTTAGCCACTCTACGACGACGTTCTGTATCCAGCTCATGAATATTATGCACCTCGTCGGCTGGAATCCACTTAAATGGCCTCATATTAACTCATAACATGGACATTGCCTCAAACTATGCAAGTGTCCTGAATAATAAGTTAATATTCGCAGCATGCATAAGATTAAAGTATCATTTGCGAGCTGTAGGTGGGCGCCATATTAACTCATAACCTTGACAATGCCTCAGATTACAGTTTTTTTCTTTTTCTTTTTCTTTTTGATAACCCAGAAATCCCCAAGGACCACAGAAGTATCCTGAATAAATAGTGAACCTGCCTCATTCGCAACTAACATAACACTGAAGTATCATTTGCATATAGTAGGTATGATACGATGAGTAAAGACTTCACCTTCCTTCCTTTGTCCACCTGAGTCCTCTCAAGGATCCCCTGCTATAGATTTCTCCAAGAGTTAGACTTCTATAACAAAGAGAAAAAGAAGGAAAGAAGATCTTGATGTTTGATTCCTGTACTGCATTTAAAGAAGCCGATAGAAGTTATTTTAACTATTATGGAAAAATAATTCCTTCTCGTCAGTTTGTGTGATCCATTTCCCCCCCAAAAAAAAAAAAAAAATCAAAACCTTTTCTGGAGGAGCACGAAATTATGGAAAACTATTTTTAGCGGGTTGGCGAATAAAGCAATGGGTAGATATAAAAAGATTCCTAGCTAAAGGTTGCTAGTCTCATACAAGAGGTTCATGGCTCTGTTACCTCTGTATAGACTATGTGGTGCGTGCCAACGTAGCCCTTATGCTAAGATGACACTCAATAAGAAGTTGTCTTTGCTAACATGTCAGTTATAGATTTGTACACTCTATTACTCAAACTCTGACTAATAGCACGGGTAATCATGCATTTCGGTTCTCCTGTCAGCTTTTCATTCTAGTTATTCCATGACTTGATAACCGTATTATCCGAAAGACTAAAACCATGAATATGTAGTTTCTAGCATGCTTTATTCAAGGCATCTTGAATCTGAAGAAGACGAAGCTTACTATTTTGACTTTGAATGGCTAATGATATAAACACCTCATATAAACACCTCTTTTCTCTTCTTTCTCCAGAACGCTTTAACTGATACTCAACGTGTGCGCACTCCCACTATCACAGAGTACTGGAAACCTCTGGCAGAAGATGTAAGTATCCATTAAGTCTCTTTAAGAACAACTTTTGCAGGAGATGTTCCCTCTAATTTCTACTTTGTGTTATTCCCTTTGCTGCAGTAGGAACAGGTGTCTTCATAGTATTTCCTTGATTTCTGATTTTCTCACTTTGATTTTTATCTATTCTGATTTGATAGATGGATGAAGCTGCTGGAATAGAAGCAGAATACCATCACAAAAATAACCGAGTTAGTGTCTTCATCTTTTCTGCTTGTTTTTCTACCTACACTTATTACCACCATGACATTATGTTCTTGGTTACAGCTTAAGTGACCTCTTATTTTCAATAATGGCATGTTAAGAAGACATTGTAGCAACCGAATTCTAGCTGACTGGTTTATTTCATTGAAAATTAGGAGTCATTTTGTGTTATATCTATACTAATGCAGGACTGATCAGCTCGGAACTAAGATTATATACATACATATATAGCTTAAGGCAAAAGCTCATTTAACTGATAAAAAGAAAAAGCAGCTGAAGGTCATTTACATTAGAATATAGAAGAACCATGTTGCAATATATTTATCTCTATGTATATACAAGACTGCTACCTAATAATAATATATATAAGTGAACCTCAAAGCTGGATGAAGTAAACATTTTGCATCAGATAAAAAAATTTAAAAATTACTCTTGCAGTTGAAATACTCCCTCCGTTTCTAAATAAATGGTGTTTTAGGCTTTTCATTTTGTTTCAAATAAGTGGTGCTTTAGGATTTCAAGAAGAAATTTATCTTATTCTTCCAAAATTACCCTTATTTGCATAATCAAGAATCATTAAGTAGCTTTTCTAGGAAAAAGGAAACTTAGAAAGAGGTAAAATTTTGATTTGGGGTAAGTTGGTAAAAACACTTCGAATTTGAATTTTCTAGGATTGAGCAATTTGTTAAGGGGTGTGCATAAGGTAAAAGCACGCTTATTATGAAATGGAGGGAGTAGCGATTAGTATTGACTAATCTTCACTGTTCATTTGTGGGTTAGTGTGGTGATCAAAGATACACCTTCTTAGGCAGGTGTAGTAAGGATTATCTATTCTCATGCTATCTGGAAGATGGCACATGTAACAGTAGGTAATATATTTTCTATAAAGTAAAAATGAGAAATCGGGGAGAAAATTGTTGTGTTGATATCATGATACATCTTTATGCTCGCCTTACGATGCATATTTCTGTGACTTTTCTTTCTTGGATGCACGATTGTAATGATATCCTGGGATCTATCCAGGTCTATTGTTGGAAAGGTTTGCGGTTTTCAGCCCGGCAAGACTTGGAGGGATTTTCCAGAGTATGAGCTTAACTTATGGGTGTGATTTCAAGTCTTTATCATTGTTAATAAATTCTCAATGAAATTTGTTACTGGTTTCTTTTTCAGTTTACAGAACATGGTATTGAGGGGGTAGTGCCTCTGGAGCTATTGCCTACTGAAGTACGGGCCAGATATCAAGCTAAACCAAGCGAAAGGACTAAGCGGACTAAGAAGGAGGAAACAAAACACTCAGCACAACAAGCAGAAGAAAATCAGGTACCTGAAAATGAACTTAGCCTTATGTTCCCAGTTTCCATTTCTTTTCCCGTAAGTTAATCCTTTCCCCAGTTCATGTCCTCTGTGCCGCATGGTCTGTACACCGTATAAACGAGAATACCCTTCCACAATATTGAACACCAAATTAGTGTATGACTTCAATTATGAAATTCAAAATTTTTATTGCTTTTTATAGTTCATTCTGGCCTGTCTTCTTCGTGGCAGCTTATATTTTTCGTGAAATATAACATCATAATATGTTCTGGTCAAACGCGCTACTGCTGAAGATGTCCATGGTACCAAAGCCATGTAAATGCCTCATGTGGAAATCCTCACCTCATGTTATTGGTGTTAAATTAAAATAGAGATTCTGCTTAGAGAATGGTGAAACAAATGAGTAATGTCATCAATAAATGTTCAACTCCGGTGGTCATATTACTCGTAGTGATAGTTATTAGCCTTACATTTTGCAAAAATGAAAATAGCTGGAGATAATTACATTTTGTTTCTGATGCTGCAGTTATTCCGAGTTTGGAGTTATTTCTAATTCATTTAATCTTGTCTAGATTAATCTTGTTTGCTGTCCTTAACGGTTCTTTTCGTTTAATCTTGTCTAGATTGCAACACCACCAAATGAGATGGACAATGAAGCGGGCCGATCGGATCCAGAAGCATCAGCTGCTCCCATGGACACAGATGCAAGAATTGCTACTGATAACATATCTCAGGAAGAAACTCCGACTCCAGAGGATAACCAGAAGCAAAGCTCTGATACAGATGTTGCTCAAGAAGCAGGGCAATTGGAAGCAGACACAGAAGCAGAGACGGGGATGATTGATGGAGAAACAGATGCAGAAGTCGATCTAGATACGGTTGGCTGATCCAACTGTGTATCGGTTTGTGCACCAAGCCGGTGTAACTTATGTCAACGATCTACTTAATATGGACTGAATTTGCACTATGTATGTTGAAGAAGCTTGATAGCTAAAACATCACACTTTAGAATTAATTGTTCTTCCGTTGGCTGCAAACAGTTGCTGCTTAGAACTTAATTTTTAGTCGAGGAAATGGTTGCCAAAAGTTAAATTAGCCGGAAAGGGAGGTGGTATCGTTGCAAGCAACAACGGCGAGATTGGAGAATGGGTGGTGTTTATTAAATTGTGTTTGATTACGTAAGTTCTATTCCTTTTCGAAACTCCTTACCTGTGGGATTACATTGCGTATGTTATTGTATTCCTTTTCGAAACACTATCATGAGATAATTGCAAAATGCATTTGGATTGTGGGTCCTGCCTCCAACTTGAGGAAACATGTTCAATGAAGATCCATGTAGTCGATTTTAACTTATTCAGGACGGAGATGTAATTTGTCTACGTTGTTTATAAAATAATGTTTAACAGTCACATGTAATAGTTGTCTTAGCTTGAAGAAGTTTTTCAAATTTAAATAATTAACATATCTCCATCTCAAATCTTAGAGTCAAAATGTTAAGGATTTGGATTCTGATCTTCTCCAAACCATTTTTTATATTTGTCACATTATGTGGATAATTGGTAATTGTACTAATAGAGTCGGGATTTATAAATTATAAGATTTTATTCCAACTCTTTAATAACAAGTTTTCTTGTATACGTTCCACTCACAAATTAAAGACTCTTTATTGTCTGAATTTTGACGCTCAAAACACAAAACACAAAATACAAAGTTACAAATTTAATAAGTATAATTTTAAAGTTATTATAATTTCTTGTGAATCTCGGGAAGATGCATGATTTAGGAAGTCAATCTGACTCACCTTGCCCTACGTCGTAGGTCACAACTTTCTCGTCTATGCTGTTCTCGAAAGCGTGTAGACAGAAGGCCCTTTTTCGGACCGTCTTGTTTTCAGATTACAATTTGTCATTTGCACGGTTACCCTTCAAAGGCGGTGGTCTTTAATTTTTGCTCTTCAAATTAGTGGTCTTTAATTTTTATCCTTCGCCTAATCTGGCGAGGGTTTGGCCGAATCTCGCGATAAAAAAAAAAAAAAAATCGCAAGACAGAGTTTTGTAGCAAAATTAGGCTTCAGGCAGAGTTTTGCATTCAAAATTTCACCTGAGGTCTGCCTTGCGAATCCAAACCTCTGCCTTGCAAATTTTTTTTTTCTTTTTTTTTTTTTTTTTTAATCGAACTGTAGCTCGAACCCGTAACCCGTATTGACAGCGAAGGCCAAAAATTAAAGACCAGTAATTTTGAAGGACAATCCGCACAAAAAAATGTTTTCTTACAAACCCAGTATGTCCTAGCCTCCTGGTATGATCCACCCCAACCCACTTCTCGGGTTGTGGGTTGTGCTGGATTCCCCTTCTGCCCAATCTATATCTGAACCCTCTTTTTATATCTCGAAGACGGTATGCAAGCAAGTTATCTGTATGTATACATCGACTGAATGAGACCTATGTGCAGTTGCACGTGTTATTTTTGTTAAAATCTGGCCCATATAATTTGGAAGTCTAAAATTTTGGCCTAAATCCAATGTTAGGGCACATGACTCCAAAGAAAGGTTGAGCAGGCCGGATCATTTGCAACCTTATTCCTTTTTGGAGACACACATTAAATAACGAACTAATTTCACCAATAAAAATAGTTGAACAATATTTTCTTTTGCAGGCATTATTTAAATACTCCCTCCCTCCCTCTCAAAATAAGTATCATTTTAGCAAATATATATATATATATATATATATCCTAAAATAATTGTCGTTTTAGGAATTCAATGCAATAATATTATTTCCAACTGTACTCTTATACTCTCTCCGTCTCAAATTATCTGTCGTGATTACTAAAAATTGTTGTCTCAAATTATTTGTTGTTTTAGAAGTCAAGGCGTAATTAATTATTTTTTCTCCATTTTACCCTTAGTAGAAGAATTAATGGAGATGACACATAAATAGAATAAACTTTTAATGAAGAAAGATTATAACTTAGACATAAATAAGGTAAAGTAGGCCAAATACCCCTTCTAATTAATATTTCTAAATGATTGTGTAACACAAAAATGCGACATATAATTTGAGATGGAGGGAGTATTAAAGAACTACTTCTTTATGGTGTTCAATTCACAATAAACATCTAATAAATAGGGATAACTTAGTAAATAATACTCCCTCCGGATCAAAAAGAGTGTTCACTTAGCCATTTGCACATCCTTTAAGAAAATATTAACTTCTAGAAAAAAAAGAAAGTAATTTGACTAAACTGCCCCTCATTAAATAGGTATTGGGATTTGATCACATAACACTTAATTGGGGCAAATCTGGAAAAACAAGGTTAATTCTTTCTTGATTTGATAAGTGGACACTCTTTTTGACCCAAGAAAAAAAAAGTTAAGTGAACACTCATTTTAATCCGGAGGGAGTACATTGTATATATTATTTTTGTTAATGCACGTGAAAAGAGCCAAAACTACACTTATTTTTGGACAGAGTAAATAGTTGCATAAAAAGGGTCATTTGTGCAAATGTCCCTAAACATATGGTGAGGCTAAAAGTCCAACTTTGTTAACCCGAACAGAAAGGAAAAGAAAAGAAAAGAAAACCTAGGTTAGGTTTAAGGTATATAAAGCAACCGGAGTAATCAGAGAAGCCTCTTATTGCCACAGTGTTTTAAAAGGCAGGGCGTTTTACATTTGCCTCGTCGAGGCGTAAGCCCCATAAGTATTTAATTTTTAGTATTTCATAAAATAATATATTTACAATAAATATTTTTAAATACGCAAAATTACATAAAAAAAATGAAAGAAAATTGTTTTATATATATATTGTTTTTATTTTTCTATTATATAGAAAGATGAAGAGTTGGACGACCAAGGGCAAAAATGTCATTCTAGAAATATTTTGCATTGTTTGGGTATGCTGTATGCCTCAGAGCTTGGTCAAAAACCCGTAATGACCAAAAAACCAAACCTTTTCTAAATGCCACGTCTCCCAAATGGTATAAATATCCACGCGAGGCCTACGTTTTTCCATCACATTCTCCATAATGCGTTGTGTGAGTTCTAAGAAATGACTAGCCTATATTTATGGGGGTATATGCACGGTAAAAATACTCATTTTCTATTCCCTTTTTATGTGGTGAAATTTTCACTTTTGTTTTAATCAAATGAAAGTGTCTAAAAAAAATATATATATATAGAATTAATTTTTTTCTTTGCACATTTGATTACAATACAAACTTATATTGTAGTAGAATAATAAAAAATAAAAAAGATACAATAAATATTCAAAGGCATTCATCCATCTACATATTGGAAAATAATTTCAAATTGATAATTTTCACTATGTCTAAGGGTAATTTTAAAAATATAATTTGTTGAACCTCAAAAGTAAATTTAAGCGATGAATTTTGTTCACACTTTATTATGATATTACAATTTATATGCTTAATCGATGTGAGAATTCAATTTAAGTAACATGCAATGTAAAGGAAAGAAGTTCTTACTATCAGGTCATATAAGAATATCTATAGGTGAGATTTGTAATCCTAAAAAAAAAAAAAAAAAATCAAACTACTTGTTACAATAAACAAATGGACCTGATAATATAAAATTTCTTTACACTGACAATATATATGACATAAATTCATTTACTATATAGTATTGTTTATACTCCATTCTTCCATGAATAATTTCTCTTATTAATTGTCTTTGATTTTATGTTTTCTAATTTGTATATTGTTTCATTATGAAAATATCTCATCTCCTTAAAGTACATTATTTTATTTACTTTTACTTATATTAGGTAAAGAAGACTATGCCATTTTTTAATTAATTTTTTTTAGAATACTATCGAAATTAATCGTTTAATTTGATGTATGTGTTTGACATAGTATTGCAATGAGTATTAAAGCATAAAATCTTTTAATGTTAACTGTGGTAACTTAGACAAGTTTTAAGTTATTATTTAATTTTATAGAAATAAAAAAAATTGTAAAGTCTGATCTCCAATGTAATTTTTCTTTCCTGTCATGCTTAGCTGAGAACAATGATAATTAATTTATTTTTAAAAAATAAAAAAATGGGTATAAATACAATATAATACGGGCCCTTCAACATCTAGTAGTGTTGCCTTTTTTTATTTTTCATACTTGTTGTCTTTTACTTCAAATAGTAACATTAGTATTTATATAAGCGAGGATCAATTTAAGTCAATAAGATATTAGCCATGTGTTTTAAAGACATTACCTAGGATGTTATTGTAAAAACTTTATTTAATAATATGAAGATTTGCGTAGTTTAGTTCAAAGTTCTATAATATTGCTCTTAAAACGTAGATAGTGTTATTTCTTTCTTTTGTTATATATATTTTGTATTTCTTTTTACAATCTTCAATATTATCTAAAAGAAACTTATACCATAAAATTTAGGGCATTTTACATAAATGGCAAACATTTAGGGTTTAATCAAGCTGCATAGCTAATGTTTCAATATTTACGTTCTGTAGCAAATCACCCCGCCTCCACATGTATTCAATTTTTTTTTTTTGCCGTATTCGGGAATACAACAATTTTTTTCAACCGTATTCGTAAATATAACTATCCGTATTCATAAATTGGCTTGTTGTATTCATGAATACAACTATTAAAAAAAACCGAATACATATACACCAATAATATATACACCAAAAAATTAACAAATATGCCATATTTTCTCGTATGTATATAGCAAATACAAGCGAAAAAGCTTATACAACATAGATACACCAAAAAATTAACAAGTACGCCTATATTTTTTCGGTATGTATACAACAAATACAAGCGAAAAATATTATATACACGGTAAATATACAACAAAAACGTGAAAATCTACATTTTTTCTAGATCTACGACCGGAAAAATTTTGGTGACCGGAAAAAATTCGTAATACAACAACAACATTTTTAATCGTTTTTGCTTCCAACAATGCTCAGATCCGTTATAGATCGAGCTTTTTTTTTTTTCATTTTTGCTTCTAACAATGCTTAGATTCATCGCTATTTGGTGCTTTTCCGTGTAGATCCGAGTTTTTTTTCCCTTGTTGGCGCGGGAGAAGAAAGGAAAAAAGGATACCGGATAAGAACTTAGCGATGACGGTGGTGAAAAGGTCACGGCATTTACGGTGTTTGTGGTGGCCGGCGGCGGGGTAGTGGGGAGAAAGAGGGGGAAAGAGATAGGAGAGATGGGTTGGAAGTGAATATGGGATGAGTATTCTATTTTTGTGTGTGTGTATATATATATATATAGTTACTAAATGGTATTAACACATAAATATTTGCTATGAGAAGTAATTAAATTAAACTATAGCTACTAAATGTTAATACCCACTATTGTTTGTTATATCATGTAGTTATTCCTAAAATTTATTGGTAAAAATTTTTGGGCCTCAAAAGTTTGGGGGCCTAAAGCTAAAGCTTTACTGGCCTCACCCTCTAGCCACCTCTGCTTACAACTTGTAATTATATATAACATAATTTTTCCAGTATAAACAATACAATGAAATAAAAGTTATTATGGAATACAAATAAACTCTAACATCTTAACTTTCAAACATTGAAAAAACCAAAATTTCTTAAAACAATATTACTATCATATTGTTCATTTTATATCAATAAACTTTATCAGTATTATAATTAAAACGTAACTCCTTCATGAAAAAAATTAAAATTACTTTCAAATAGAGAAATAATAAAATATGATAATTTTGATACATAGGACAAAAGACCAATGACAAGTGAAAATATACAAATCGGCTACGTATTTAAAAAAAAAATATTAAGTGATATTCACCCCCACGATGTTATCAAATAGTAAATATGTAATATCACGACTTGTTATTTGAGTTACACCTAATCTTTTTATTTACATAGATAAAAAACTATTAAGTATCATTCATTTGTTAAAAAATTATGAGGGTCAACGATTTTAACTAAAGAATTTAGCATATTATTTGTGTAAGAACTGTTAGGCGAGTCCCGAGCATTAGGCGTGTTTAGGGCGTACAGTCGGACGCTTAGGGCGTAATTTTCACAGGAACTAAGCACTGCACGTGAGCCCCAGAGCATTTTGCCAGTGCCTCAGGACGAGTTCTGAAATTGCCTTTTATAACACTGAATTTGCTAGAGCTTGAAGCAGCTGAGCCAACCATAACTATTCCGAGCTTCTTCTTCTCTCCACGTTCAGGTAATCTCTCTTCTCTCAAATTAAATAAACGTGTTTTTCTTTTCTTTTGTGTAGCCTAATGTTTTTTGTTTGTGTGTGCAGAAAAGAAAGATGGCAACATATGCAGCAATGAAGCCAACAAAGCCCAGGCTTGAGGAGCCACGGGAAGTTATTAGCAAGATTAGGATCACTCTCTCCTCCAAGAATGTTAAGAATCTCGAGAAAGGTTATCCCTTTTCCTCCTTTTATTTAATATATCTGTTTAATCGAGATTCTGCTTAGAGAATAGTGAAACAAATGGGTAATGTCATCAATAAATGTTCAACTCCGGTTGTCGTATTACTCTAGTGATAGTTATTATCCTTAAATTTTGCAAAAATGAAAATAGCTGGAGATAACTACATTTTGTTTCTGATGCTGCAGTTAATTTCGAGTTTGGAGTATTTTCTAATTCACTAGTCCTGTTTTCTGCCCTTGATGATTCTTCTCGTTTAATCTTGTCTAGATTGCAACACCACCAAGTGAGGTAGAAAATGAAGTGGGCCTAGCGGATCCTGAAGCATCAGCTGCTCCTATGGACACAGATGCAAGAATAGCTATTGTTAACATATCTCAGGAAGAAATTCCGACTCCAGAGGATAACCAGAGGTAAAGCTCTGATACAGATATTGTCCAAGAAGCAGGGCAGACGGAAGCAAAAATAGAAGCAAAAACGGGAATGATTGATGGAGAAACAGATGCAGAAGTTGATTTACATACAGTAGGCTAATCAATCCAACTGTGTATCGGTTTGTGCACCAAGCCAGTGTAACTTATGTCAAAGATATACTTAATCTGGACTGAATTTGCACCATGCAGTGTAACTTAAGTCAGTTGCTAAAGAAGCTTGATGGCTAAAAATTACACACTTTAGAATTAATTGTTCTTCTTTTAGCCGTAAACAGTTGCTACTTAGAACTTAATTTTTAGTCGAGGAAATGGTTGCCAAAAGTTAAATTAGTCGGAAAGGAGGGTGGTATCGTTGCAAGCAACAATGGTGATTGGAGAATGGGTGTCGTTTATTACTTATCCCAATTTGTAATACTTTAAGCTTTTGCATTCAAATTGTCTCAACTTTGATTAACATTTTAAGATGCATTTTTTCAACAAATTGATAGGAGAAAAGTTGCAAATTATAGTACTTTTCATGTAGTTTTCACATATATAAATTTTAATCTTAAAATATTAAGTTAATCTAATCCAATTTAGCTTTAAAGTTTAGTCAAATTAACTTTCGAAAAGCAAAAAGTACCACATATAAAATACTCACAAATAAAAGACTATTGTTTGAATAATAGATTTTCTTGTATGTGTTCCACTTACAAATAAAAGACTATTGTTTGAATTTTGACGCGCAAAATACGACATATAGACATACAAATTTAATAGTATGATCTTAAGCTATTAATTTTTTTTTTTTTTTAAAGAAAGACAATGGGTCCCAACCCAGCCTGGACCCTTGCACCCAACCCACTTCGGGGGTTGTGGGTCGTACTGGATTGTCTCTTCTGCGCTACTTGTATCTGAACCTTCTTTTCGTATTTCGGAGAAGGTATGCAGGCAAGTCATCTATGCTACCAGTTCAGAAACGTGTGAGCTGGCCTTTCGGCTTGACATGCATACATGGACTGAAGTGGAAAGACCTGTGTAGTTGCATGGGTAATTGGCGCAATTGTCCCTATCTTGAGGTGGTCTTTAATTTTTGTCCCTCAAATCGTTGGTCTTTAATTTTTGTCCTTTGGCACTTTAAATAATAAAAAAGTGGCCGAAAATATCCCTGACATTCTGGGTTCGAACCCAGCAGAGGTAAAAAAAAAAAAAAAAAATTGCAAGGAAGGTTTCATAGCAAACTATGCCTATTCGGGCAAAGATACATAAAAAGTATGCCTTGTCCGGCATAGTTATGTAGAAATTAAGTTATCCTAAAGAACTATGCCTTGTGGCATAGTTTCTATGTAAAGTATGCCTTGTCCGGCATAGTTCGATAGAAATTAAGTTATCCTACAAAACTATTAGTATAGTTTTGCTCCGAATAGGCATAGTTTCTATGAAAACCTTACTTTGCGAAATTGTGTTTTTCTTTATTCTGCTGGGCTTCGAAGCCAGAGTCTCTGATTTCATAGACCAACGAATAAGGGTACTTTGGTCTAGAAATTTTCATTACATGAGAAGTGGAACAAAAATTAAAGACCAGCTATTTGAGGGCTAAAAATTAAAGACCAGTCCACAAGAACAGCAATCCGCGCAAAAAAAAAAAAATGTAATTGCATATGGTATTTTTGTTTAAACATGGCCCAGATAATGTGGAACTTTAGAATTTTGGCCCACATCCAATGCTAGGGCTTGAGTCCAAGTCATAACTCCAAAGAAAGACTTTAGCAGGTCGGATTACTTGCACCTTATCACATTTTTTCAGACTACATTTTATTAAAGGGAGATTGACCTATATATACATTATAAGAAAAGTATTTACGAAATATAACGAAACTTTTCATTTTACAAAACATAGCAATATATTTCTTCCAAAATATATACGAAATTTTAGCTCAAGTTTTATTTTTATAATTTTTTTCATTTTTTTAAAAATGTTTTTTTTTAAATAATTTTTTTTTTCTTGCTCAAGGCCTAAAAAAGTCGCTCAAAATTTTGTGTGTGAACATGTCTGAAATGTGTATATCTCGCTCAAAGCTTAAAAGTTCGCTCAGAATTTTGTGTATGAAAAATGTATGAAATGTGTATATCTGGTTCAAGGCTTAAAGCTTTTGCTCATTTCATGCATAAAAACGGCATAAATTACGTATATCTTGCTCAAGGCTTATAATTTCGCTCACATATTTTGTATATAACGTTCATGCTAGGTTTCTGGAAAATTAATACAACTACAACACATTGTGTACAACATTCATACAATATTTAAGGCTTAAAAAATAGCTCAAAATTTTGCGTATGAAATGTGTATATCTCGCTCAAGGCTTAAAAAGTTCGCTCAAAATTTGTGTATGAAAATTGTATTAAAAATTTCGCATACATATACACATTTCATATATGTTTCATACAGTTTTTATACACAAAAAATTGATTGAATTTTTTTTAAAAAAAATATTTTTTTTAAATAGAAAAATTAAAAATATTAATTAATTTTTTTAAAAAAAAGTATGAAAAATGAAGATCTGTTATATTTTGTAAATAAAAAAAATATTGTTATGTTTTGTAATAAAGAGTCTTCAGTAGGTCTCCAATGTCATTTTCTCTTTATTAAATAATGTCACGGTTGGCTTAATGAGCTAATATCACCTTTAGATATAGTTGAATTCAAGTAATTTTTTTCATGAAGACAACTGAGCTGATGGAGATATATAATTTAAATAGTAGCATAATAAAAGGTCATTTGTGCAAATGTCCTAAACCATATGGTAAGGTCAAGGTTTAGTTGTAAAACGGGTCATTTGCATTTTTATCCCTATTTTGTGGCGGTCTTTAATTTTTCCCCTTCAAATGGACTGGTCTTTAAATTTTTGGCCTTCGAAATAAAACTCTAGGCATAGTTTATGCATCATAATATCCCCAAGTCATGCCAAAACTAATATCTTGCTAGGCATAAGTTTGATTTTGAAGGACAAAAAATAAAGAATAGCTCATTTGAAGGACAAATATTATAGACCAATCCATTTGAAGGACAAACCGTGCAATTACTTGTTGTGATACTAGTAATTATTTAACATTTTTTTGCCTTGCGATTGTCCTTCAAATGATTTTAGCCGATCTTTAGTTTTTTCCCCTCAAATTGGTGGGTTTTAACTTTTATTTTTTGTGGCGGTCTTTAATTTTTCCCATGAGGTTCTTTGAGGCCTTTAAACTCTAGGCATAGTTTATGCATCAAAATAAAAAAAAAAAGAATAATTTCGTATAAGTTCAGTTTTGCAAAAAATAAAAAAAACGTGTTAAGGCAAATAGAGTTTGACAACTCTTCCGATACTAATAGGTCTCTGTCCTTAAGAATTCAAACTCTAGGTTGTGATTTTTTCCTTTTTTTTTGAGGTTTAAACTCCATTTCGGTAAAAAAAAAATTTTTAGACCTTAGCGGGAGTTCGAACGATACCCGAGTCTGCCTTGAGAATTCAAAAGGAGACTTTTTTTTTTAGCTAAGGACTAAAATTAAAGACCACTAATTGTTTGAGAGATAAAAATTAAAGAGCAGTGCCTTTGAAGGCCAATCGTGCGAATGACCCATTATTTAAAGGCCCAAGAAATGGTGGTGTACGATTTCGGAACCGAAAGAGAATAAAACCCTAGCTAGGTTTTGAGGTATATAAGATAGACGGAGTAATCACAGAAGCCTCCTATTGCCAGAGCTTGAAGCAGCATCTCTTGTGTCTCTCCATTGTCAGGTATGAATGGGACTTTTTTCTGTGAAACATGTCTGTGTTTGGTTAACAGAGAAAGTTGTTTTGTTCTTGTTGTATAGAAAAGAAAGATGGCAGCAACATATGCAGCGATGAAGCCAACAAAGCCTGGGCTTGAGGAGCCACAAGAAAGTATTAGCAAGATTAGGATCACTCTCTCCTCCAAGAATGTTAAGAATCTCGAGAAAGGTATCTCCTTGTTTCATTGTAACGATATGTCATTCTTCTATCTGCTTCATTTCGATCCGGATATCCTTTATTCTTATATCTTAGATTTGGGACTAGGGTTTTGCTCGTTAGTATAATAGGGTAATGAAATTTGTTTCACTGTGATTACTGCTAGTTCAGCTTTAATATATTACATGCATTGTTGTCTAACAAATCAATGGTATTTGCTAGTTAAAATTGCAGATTCTGAACCCTAATTGGCCTATGATTTTCATTCCCTTGTTATGTATTATATGAATTATACTTGGTCTTTCAAATGCTGAAAATAGAACTAGTTAGTATGTTAAAAGATGAGAATTTTGGGAATGGAGCATTACGTTAATGGTTTATTTGTGGTTGTGCTTTTGGTTTATTGTCAATCAATAACTGAAAAGTATCCTGATTTTATATAGTGTGTGCTGATTTGGTTCGTGGTGCCAAGGATAAGAGGCTCAGGGTGAAGGGACCAGTGAGAATGCCCACAAAGGTCCTCAACATTACCACAAGAAAGTCTCCTTGTGGAGAAGGTACTACCATTCAATACGTTTTTTCATTGTGTTATGGAGCTTATGCTGTTTGCTTAAATTTCCCCTTTTTGACACTATGCATTTCTATTCCTCTCTGCATATATTTAACTGGAGATATTATATTACTGAATCCAATCCAGAGGTTCTTGTATTGCATAGAGGTATCTTTTTTCAGCCCACTAATCATGACAAGAATTAACTAGACATTTGTTTAGGTTGAACTGTTTACATTGGTATTGAAAGATGGTTATTCTATGTAGTCCTACATCTTCCTAGTTTGTGGTTTCATAGGAACATAAACTTCTTGTGTTCAAAGTGTATTTGCTGGATAATATTGGGTGCTTACCACCATGAACAGTGAAAAAGAGAGTTTGAAAGCTTGAGCAATGTTTTGATCAAGCAATTGATTCATTTGATATTTTTTTCTCAACTACATCTGAGCCCCGACACAACAGTAGGTCAGATATGTACGTCAGGACCCCAAACCACATTTCCATTACACTCATAAAACAATCCAAGTGCTCGTTGTTGTCTGTCTTGAAGCTAACATGCAGAATCTATGGAGGTGTAGCCTCGTTTCATGGTGTTGATTTTTGGTTTCATCAATAGTAAATTGGTTATTCGAGGAGATTTGTCTTCTGGAAAGTTATTCTCATTAAATAGAGTTTATACTTATCCTTTGTTTTTCTCTACTCACAGGTACAAATACATGGGACAGATTTGAGCTACGTGTTCACAAGCGAGTGATTGACCTTTTCAGCTCACCAGATGTTGTCAAACAAATCACCTCAATCACCATTGAACCTGGTGTTGAGGTTGAGGTCACTATTGCCGATTCTTAGATCTCCATGGTCTTTCTTAGATAGATGAGTTAATCTTTTATGCTCTGGTATTTTGGCCTGCAGACTTTTATGTATTACAAGTTTTTTGGAGTTACAATTTTGCTGTTAAAAAACTAGACTTTGATAAAAGCAAAGTGGTTTGTTTAATCACTAAGCAATTTTCTTTAATTCCTACCGTATATTACTTCAAAATAGCCAACTCGGGGCATTCAATTCTTTACTTCATGAGAAAGTGATGTACACGACTGTTTTCAGTTGAGATTCTGTTTCAAAATCCTTAAGACCCAAAAATTATTGTTCGTTGCTAATGTGATCTAACTTGATTAGACAACCATTTTGGGTGATCAAGTGAAAATTGCTTACGATAGATGGTTCTAACAAAATATTTGGATAGTGAAACGTCTTATCTTTTTATAACAACCATAACCTAATGTATGTTACATTAGTTTGTCAGTATTAAACGGCAAACTTGGAGTTTGGTTAAATTGAGGATGAAAACGAAGTTTCACAGAAGCGATTACTCAATTTGAGTAAACGCCCGATAAATTGACTATATTTTTCTCAATCTCTGCTCCAAATCTTGAAAGGGCGGTAGACATATTTTTTGTTAAGTAAAAACGGGAGTAAATGTATTAAATTGAAAGATGTACGTACAGATTTAGACGCAACATATAAAGGAGCTGAGACAAAAGTCGCGGTAGAACATCTAGACAAAAAATCGTTATGCAAACTTACCATTGTTTGACTTGATATCATAAAAAATGAAATCTGAACGCCAATTCAAAACCTTAAAGTCAATAAGTGGAGTAGTGTAAACAAAACTAATATCTAATATTTTTTTTTTAAAATTATATTAAACTGTAAAATAAAATTAAAAATACGTTGATTTAACTTGGCAAAATAAAATGTGTACCTAATATTACTAAATCACTAAAATTCTTAATTTAAGTACAACATTAAGATTGTAAGCCTCAATCAACTAAATACAATTTAAACATAAGATGTTCAAGGTGGACATGGGATATTCTTGGAACTTAAGGTGCAAATGATTCAAGCTGCGATGGACGAACTCTAGACGTTTTGAGGCAATACCGTAGGAGGGGCGTTAACCTACTTTAGCCCTCCATAATTGCATTGGAGCATATTAAGGTTCTCCCTCTCGAGTTGGTCCAACTTCCATTTAAAACATTTACTCCCTTGTTTCAATTTATTTGTCTTTTTCTTTTTAATACGTTTTCAAAAAAAATGTCTCTTTCCTTTTTTGATAACTTTTTAATTCCAACTTTACACATGACACATTTAAGACACAAAATTAAAGGGCATTTTGATACATTCTATATATCCTTAATTTAAGACCACAAATCGAAAGTCTTCTTTACTTTTTTAAAGGGGAGAGTATAACTTATGGAAGCGCATAGAGAGTACAATCTTTATGAGTATAACAATGTGTTTCTTCTTGGTGCTTTTTCCAACGAATATGGAAACGCCCTTCATCTTCAAGATATATTAGTTTCACCTTCATTTATAGTTGAAAATTTGATATCACCAGTACTTTATATGTCGAAATAAGAAAACGGGAACAATTTGAAAATTAACCAATCGAGTAGTAATAAGCTCCGATCTGAAAAGATGTCTATAGATCACTAAAAAGTTCAATTTGGAATAATTTGAGGTCCAATAGGGCAAAGCACTTCCAGGTTCAATATTAAACTCAAAATTCAGAAGAAAGAATAACAAAAATGAAAAGAAGTAAAGAGTTAATGTTTGGGGGGTTGGGGTTGGGGTTTGGGCTGTTAGGAATAAGGAGAAGAAATTATGGGCAAGCAACTCTTGTCATTACTCATTCCCATTGAATAGCAAATGCCCACACGTTATTTTTAACACAATAAAACAAGTCTGTGCATGTCCCTGCATGCTTCTAGCTACACCAATACCCAACTCCATGGAGTTCAATCACTGTCAACAAGTCAGTTTTTTAAACTGGTTGGATCATTCCATCATTCATTCCCTAAGTTGACCGCAGCCCATAAGCATTAACAGAAAACAAAGGGTTTTGATTGAACTGTCCATATTTACTTGGTAGGAAGTGAAAACCTCCACAAGAAAAGTGTAGATTCACTTCCTCAAATAGTCTTTTCGTTTCACTTTTTACATAGAGAGAGAGAGAGAGAGAGATGCGACGATGATCAAGGCGGAATAAGTTACGTCATTTCTCTGGTCCTTCAGGACTTCGCCCATTCGAAATACTGACAACAGGCACCTCTAGCAGCAGTCCAATTCCCACACCCGAAGAAGAGGCTTCCTTGCTTTGGACCTGGTTTTCGGAACATCCCTTTGCTGCTCCTTACTCCACAGAAACAGTAAGGATGATTTTGCAATACTGGAGAAGGCATGTCCCTCATCTTTTGAGGTTGAAAAGAAGAGGGAAATGATGGGTGATCTGGGGGTAGCTTCCATGTAAGGGGTTCATCATTTGATTGATACATCAGAGAATCGGTGATAGAGAATCTAAAACCCTTGTGCATGAGAAAAGCAAGCAAGCGGGCTGTATTTTTGGCATCATCCAGACCACAGTGAGCACGGCCCTGCCATGCTAGGCCAGCCATTTGGACTGCATCTTTCAAATTGCACCTTGCACCTCCAAAAACCTCTCGGAAAGGAACCTTCAAGTTGATCCAACTGAAAGATGTTTTTAAGGTTAACCCAAAGATAAAGAGCTCCAATCTCCAATTCAGAACACAGATAAAATAAGAATACAAACCTACCGGTTGAAATAAGGAGGCTTCCTGATCTTTTTGTATCGGCATTCTGATTCCAACATCACACGGCAATCCCAACTGGACCATGTGACAACTGCAAAGTTCGCGTTCTTTATCCCTTTCTTCTCAAGCCACTTGTCATGCCTAAGGAGAGCTTCACTTAGAGTAACACCTCTGTCAACCTGACGAACGAAGAAAAAAAAACATTTTTTCATGACTCAGCTGTTACAACAATAAACCCACACAAAGCAGCAATAGATTACCAACACTCACAAGGAATGTCAAATCTACTCGAGAAAAAAGATACTCCAAACTACAAGCCTGTCCTTAAAAAATGCATTATTCTTTCACAGTGTTGTCAAAAGCAAAATGTATAGACAAGTTTTGTGGTTTCAAGCAGAAAAACGATGACTGGGATTAACGCAATTCAACTGAGTGCTTTAAGCGAAGATGCAAATTAAGAAAAATATGAGAACTATATAATGGCAAAAAAATAAACTATAAACACGAATAGATGATGGGTAGTAAGATACATGTCTTTTTTTTTTTATCAGTAAAGGATATACAGTAAGACACATATATCAATACACAGAGTTTAAGTACTCCCTCCGGTTCAAAAAAAATGTCCACTTAGCCTTTTTCACAAACCTTAAGAAAATACTAACTCCCAGAAGAAAAAAAATGTATTTTCACTAAACTACCCTTAATTAATAAGACTTGCTTATTTATTGCCTTGAGTAAATAGGGGCCAAATCTGGAAAAATAAAGGCAATTCCTTCTTGATTTTGTAAGTGGACACTCATTTTGAACCAGAAAAAAAGGGCTAAGTGGACACTTATTTTGAACCGGAGGGAGTAATAATTTACAACTCTAATCTTAGACGAAATCCAATAATTGGTAGCAAATCAAACACTTGCAACCAACCTGAAGTTGCTGGATACCAGTCAGATCTTTGCAGAAATCACTCAGTTGTTGATTGCACGTTGGCCTCACGTAAGTTTGAAAACAAGCCTCCAGCTGGCCAGTTGTGCTATTCACTATTACTGATGGAAACTCTATTATCTCCTGAGGGTGAGGATTCTTTTCTTTATCACATGTTGCCTCAAAGTCAATAACAACAAAGTATTGGAAATCTTGGAACCGATAATCATACTGATAATTTTGAGGGAACATGTTTAATAGGCTGTAATGGTAGTGATTATCCACTGAATATGCATAGGGCTGGCTTTCAATAGCATTCACGGAGCGCAGATGCATATTTGAGTTAGGATAAAAGGCTGACCATAAACCAAAGCCATGCTGATAGACAGTGTGGTTCGGAGATTCTTTTGAAGCCTCGATAGGTTCACCACTCAATGTGCAGTCCAAGCTATCCCCACCAGGATGAATATAGGTTCCATCACTAGCCTCCGGTAAGACTTTGACCGCAGTCCTACTGTAGTGCAGATTATGGGGATAGCCTGCATTCTGAAGGCATCTTACAGATGCCTCACAGTTCGTATGCATAGTATCTGCAGTCCAAGGGTAAAGAACAAACGCATCAGAGAGGTACTAATGAAAGTGTTCCACAAACATGAATAAATACAGATCCCAAAGTGCATAATTTCCACAAACTCAATAAACCAAAAAGAAAATTCTTAACCAAATATGACAAGACTGGCTTATAATATAGGACTTGAATATCAAATCTCATTGCCGCTTGTGAGTTATTTGCTGTATGGTACTTAGCTAAACAAAAATATGCTTGAAAAATCAGATGACTGAAGAGGCTTTTTCAAAGTTCCAATTAAATGTCAATGCAGATCTGCAGCTTTTCTCCCTTAAGATAGCAGCCCAAACTCTACCTATTCAATGGCCAAGGCAACTACTTTCCAAGTGAACTAGTCTATAACCTGAATACACAAGGGCCAACCAAAATTTTGATGCTTATATTATTTGAACAGACTTCAGACACTAGAAAGACAGCTCAATCCAAGCTTTACACAAGCTCTGGCGTCTGGTTTGAATATTTTTATTAAGTTAAGAGCTCTAGCTTTTAAGAGGATACACCAGTAAGCAGGGCCTTTTGCATACAGCAGAGAGTAAGCTGACAAAATATGGTTCAATACATGATACGCATCTTCATATTGCTGTCAGGAGACATAAGTTGCACGTTTCCTTGTCAGACGTCAAATAGTAGGTCTAAGTTCCAGCAGAGATACGAAAGCCATAAGGTGCTATTTTACAAATAAAAGAAATTCTAGAGTTCTAGCAGAATCTCAGAATACACTCAATAGATTGAGTTGCTTTGCACCCACTCAAGCTACTAAACCTCAATAGATCTTTTGACAGGAAGATCGTATTATTAATCGCTACACTAAATGCAGTAGCAATCAAGAGATACTTTCCTTCTGTTGTAGTTTTTCTACCCAGATTGATCTCTCCAATAAGCATTTCCACTAAATAGCAAAGATTTGCTTCACACAGAACAAAGAGGAGAAGAAAAGACAACCAGTTCTGTTAAAAACTAAAAGGGCATACATCTTTATCAGTAACTAAAAGGAGGATACTATATTATTTGTCATTATACAAGTCTAAAGCTTAGTTTAGCTCCTGTGCTAATCAAAAATTAGAAAAGAAGTTTTATTAAGTACCCATGTCTTTGTATGGGCATGGAATAAAGGTAGCTTATGGGTGATTTTATCTTCATCATGGTTTGAGCTCCTTGGATTTGCTACTGCAAATGAGAGCTATTGAGAATGTTATAATGCCCATGTATGTCTAATTGACGCAGCAACTCAATCAGCCCTAATATGACTATGACCTTAGAGAGTCTTCTAGCTAGAAATAGTGGAGCAAATCAGATGGTAACTTAAAAAGTACTTGGAGGATAACTTTTAGAAGTTCCTATGAGGGGTATCTCGCACATTCCAGAAAAAAGAGAGTTGCTTGTGCATTTTCTTGAAGTGACTTTAATAAACCATTTGGCAGATTATATACAAGTGACTTCCACGCGGTCATTTAGCATTCAACAGATTTTGCCCCAGAAATAACTTAGGCATTTGGAAAGTGACTTCTGTGCTTTGTGAAGTTGGTAACTCTGAAAAAGTTGCCAATCTAATTTTTTTTCTTGTAAACTTCTTGTCTTTCAGTTATTTCCTATTTACTTGGCAAGCTAGCAACTTGACTGCTACTAAAGTAAGCATTAAACAGTTTCAATAAGTTTCCCTAACTACCAGCTATAGGAACATAAAAATAGCAGTCCCAAGTAACAAGTATGACCACAAACTCGTCAAGATTCTCAGACCATCTATATTACTCCCTCTGTCCCAATTTCTTTGACACTTTTCACTTTTCGAGAGTCAAACTTCTTAATTTTGACCATGTGTTTGAACATAAAATCTTTAAAATTTTCGATTTTTTTTTTTTACATATTTGGAAACTAAGTAAAAAGTAAGATAAGTCACCATAATTAAAAATTTAAAAGACATGTGAAAAAAATTACGGTCAAAGAACAACTCATTTGACTCTCAAAAAGCGAAAAGTGTCAAACAATTAGGGACGGAGGGAGTATGTAAGTTAATCCAATTTCTGGGCAAACTGAATCCACAGAGAAGAAATGAGAAAGAAAAGAAAATACTAGAGAGCCAACAATGGTGCCAACTAAAAAGCTTGAATTGTGGAGAAGCGTTCCGGAGAGTAAGGGTTTTAGGATAAGTACAAGAAAAACTGAATATATGCACTGCAAGTTTAGTAAGCACAAGGAGAGTGAACTTGAGAAGAGATTTAGATAAGACTATGGTGACAAGTGTTACCGGAGAGATATGAGGTAGAATGACACCTAACAAAGTGAAAAGCAAGATCTATACAACAGTTATAAGACCAACCACATTAGAGGAGAATGAATGTTGGGCCGGTAAAGTCCAACATATCCACAAGATGAGTGTCAGAGATGTGGATGCTTATGATGGATGTGTGCGGTCATACAAGACTAGACAAGATTAAAAATGACTACACACAACAACAGGTACAAGTAGCACATATTAAGAATAAAATGAGAGAAGGTTGGTTGAGATAGTTTGGTCATGTCCTACATCGACTTCCGGATGTACCGATCTGTAGGTGTGAAATCATGATGAGTAAAAGTGTTAAAAAGGGACGATGCAGATTTAAACTCACGGGAAGGGAGTTGTCTCGAAAGACATACAATCTCTTAGCATCCATGCAAACCTAGAGGAAAATAGGACACAATGGAAAAAAACGAAATGTATAGGCAATACCAATTAGTTGGGAATATATATTAGTCATGTCAGTATGTTAACTTTAGGTACTATGTTTACTATGAGTCTTTTAGGCATTTGAGATTTATATGCCAATAGAATATATAGAGAACTTCTATTACTTTTTATTTTTACCTCATATATAATTGGTCTGAAATAATTGTGGGATTTCACTGGGTATGTTGTTGTTGTATATAATTGGTCTGAAATAAACTTTTTTTTTATATTTTAAATTCAAGTAAAAAGTTTCATTGCTATTAACAAGGCCAACTTGGCCATATACAAGAAGTATACCAAACAGGAGAAACCTACAAAATATGGTTCTCTCCAAAAGACACCCAATCCTCTAAACAAATAGGAACTACAGGGGTGCACCAAAAGAAAATAAGGGAACGGAGACTTACTCCTTAATTGAGCTTAGCTCATCTCCACCCCTTCAAAAACTCTCCTATTTCTCTCATTCCAAACGACCCACATTAAAGCAAGAGGAGTAACATTACAAGCCTTGTGCCTTCTTCTCCTAGCTCCACTCTTCCAGCTGAACATCAACTAATCAACTCCTTCACGGATCTTGGCATAGCCCAGGAAACGCCAAACCATCTAAAGATATCCCACCATAACAGTCTGAAATAAGCTTAAATGGACCAATATGGTCAGCGAGCATTCATATAGCTGACCCCAAATTGTTTGGGATCAAAGCATAGGTGTTGTTGCTTTCTTTTTCCCTTTCTTCTCTCTTGGAAGCGGGTGTAGAATTAGTGCAGCCTTACTATTACTCCAACCATTGAGTGCATTGAATAACAACAGAATAACGTAGCCGAATAACAACTTTTTTGAACAAAATAGCATCTCTAAAACTAAAGTATCATTGCTCTTTTTTTTTTTTGGACCGGTAAGTACCATTGCTCTCTGACAGGTTAGGATGAGCTAATATATTCATTTAACCATCAAAGTCAAGTACCACCAGAACTTCAATTCTAAGTTACAACATAAACTCCACTGTGATGAGGGGGAAAGCAAAATATTGATAACCTAAAACAAACTTTATTCCCCATCCCACCAAATAATCTTCCCCTAAAAATTATGTCTACCCAAGGGTGTGGCTTAGTGGTCAACGAAGTAGGTGTGACCCTCGGAGACTAAAGTCAAACCTCAGGAGAGACAAAAACACTAATAGGTGATTTATTTTCATCTGCCTTAATCTTAGTCGGAAACATTACTCGATATCTGTATTGGCGGGAGTAGGAGGTACACGATGGAATAGTGGTGAGAGGTAGTAGGTACCTCGTGGAACAGTCGAGATTCGTGCAAGCTTACTCAGACTCTACCTATATTAACAAAAACTGCTTACCAATTATTCAACCTCAAAGTCTTCCTAGTATTTCCCTAACAATAGCTTTTCATGGATTATTATCTTAATAAAAAGGAAAACAAAAAAAGAGAAAACACCAATAGCACTACCTCATCAAGAACTTACTCTTTCACATCTATTCACAACCAAAAACCACTGTGAATCAAACCCTTTGTCATTACATTCAAAAAAAATTACACAAATCAACCCACAATTCCTATACTTCAGTCCTACCCCACAATTCCTGAAAATTCAAGAATCACCATCCCAAATTCCACACTCATAAAACATACAATAAATAGCACAAATACCCATATCAAAAAAAATAAAAAAATACCTTTATGCTCTACAGCGATCATGATCTGAATAATTAAGATCCCCAAGCAAGTACATCAGATCTCTTCCTCAATTTTCCTACACAAACACACACACACAACATTCACTCACTAAAATTCACTAATAAAAAACATTAAAACATAGGCATCTAAGCATAGTTATTAATTATATAAATAGAAATAAAGAGTAAAAAAGTATGAGAGAAATAAAAAAAAACCTTGAGCCCCTTTGTGATCTGAGTTACCGCACAAAGAAGAAGAAAGAGAACAAGTAAAGTAGGTTATACTTGTACTTTGCATTTATTATTAGTAAACTCTTTATTTTTTACGTAACTTATTTTAATCTCCTTATTGCTCCATGTAATATAATTTTATTTATAAAATAAGTAAATGTTTTACACGTGTGGTTTATTGTCGCACGTGAAAGTTTGGGTTAATGAAGAAAGGGTGTCCACAAAATATGATATACGGAGTATTGGGTTTGGATATTTTCCACAAAGAATATAGAAATATATCAAACCACTTTTTGACTCATTGGGGGTTGTGGCATTGGCAAACGGCAACATAATAATAATATTATATTAGTACTAAATTATAAGGCATGGAAAAAGAAGGTTAGTAAAAGTTTTTAGCATGAAAATTGCGATATGAAAGCTAGGAAAAGTAATGGCATTACTACAAAAATTTATTACTTGGGGAGGAAGAAAGTATTTGATGTTTATCCTTTTTATATTCTGATTTTCCCTTTTTTAAGAGAAAGGGCAAAATATTTACCATAAGTTTCTACTTTCTAAGGAGATATAATTCTCTTTTATATTTGACTAATCTTTTTCTTGAAAGAAAAGTTTTTGGTATTTTCTTTTTTTGTCTTGTTCAACATCGTTGAGAATTTGCTTTGTTAGTTTATACTCTCTCTGTCCCAAAATAAGTGTCACATTAACAAAAATCACGCACATTAAACACTTAATAAATACATTGTGGAGTTTACTAAACTAGCCCTACTTATTAGATGTTTTTTTTAGAATTGGGCATATTAAAGAGGATTACTTTTTTAATACTAAGGGTATAGTTGGAAACACTTGCCTTTTTTTTTTTTTGAATTCCTAAGGTGACATTTATTTTAGGACCAATTTTTTTTTTTTTTTTTTGCTAACATTTTTTTTGCTAACATGACGATTATTTTGATAATCGCATGTGTGGGATGGAGGAAGCACTTGTTTAGTAAAATTTGACATTCTGAGTTATTTTATGGGATAGCAATAATAATTCTGGAACAAAATACGGAACAATCTACTCCACGTTTAATTGAACTTTTAATTATGGAATTAAAAATTTCGAGTTTATTTTACTTTTATAACACACTCGATGTGGATAATAATTTTGAGAATTAATCCTGAAATAAAGAACCAAAATGACAAGATGTTTGATAAGAGAAAAAAATACCATGTATAGGCTAAGTTATTATTTAAATTTCAATACTAATAATTTTATTTTCATCGCAGAAAATATCATAAATTATTAATATATTAAAAACTCATAAGTTAAAGGAGCATGTGAGCAAAAAGAAGAGGAAAAGAAGATTATGTCAATTGAACATATTTGTTGGTGAAGTACTATTAGCATACCACTACAATGGCCACTTGCTAAAATTTACCCCCTGTTTGGATGGTAGTTTCCCGTGGTTCATTAATGTACAGGTTTCTATGAAACCATATTTATTTTCATTGTTCTTAAAATTATGTGGTATGGTGTTATAAACCCGTAGTTCATTCCATTGTTATATAACCATGGAAAGTCCTAATTTTTATAACCACGGATTTGGTGATTTTCCGTGATTATGTATTTCATTTCTCCATTATACCCCACCCTCCACCCCCACCCCCGCCCCACCCTACCACCCCCATCCCACCCTCGCCACTCACCCCCACCCAACCCCACTCCACCCCTGCCCTATCACCCAACCCTACCCCCAACTACCCCACTCCTCTGCCACCCACCCCAACCACCACCCACTACCCCCCCCCCTCACCGCCGCCCAACCCCACCCCACAACAACTCACTCCCACCCTCATCCCACAACCACCCATCACACACCCACCCACCCCACCCATTACCCTTCATCACCACCCAACCCCACCCCCACAACCCTCATCCCACACCACCACCCCCCACCTCATCCCAAACCACCCACCCTCTACCGCCCCCACCCACTACCTACTTGTTTTTTAAAGTTCCTATTTTATTCTTTACCTGAGTTTATTAATATATATAAATTAATTTCTAATTAAGAGTTAAGGGTATTTTAGTAAACTTACAAGTTATTATACAGTACCATACATTCAAACCAAACAATACAAATGTTATTAAACCACAGCAAACAATACAGTTTATCCAAACATTGTGTTCATTAATACAATACAATACAACACCATACTATACCATACCATACTGTACATTAATGAACCACGGGAAACAACCATCTAAACAGAGGGTTAAAGACATGTCCACATGAGCTCACGATAAAAATAGCTATGTATGTACCATTTGTTTCTGGAAAAAAAAAAAACAAAAGAAAGACAAAACAAGAGAAAAGTCAAACGGTACTTGACAACTTGTTGTTTAAAGGATATGAGCTCAATTTCAAGGCAACCTGACAACTTGCTTTACATGGCATTGGAAGAATCTATAAATTGAACATGCTCAGCTTGAAGTGCAATTACGAAGAGGAGAGGCAAAAGTGCTAAAAAAATAAATACATTGTTCGATTCCTTAGCCTTTTCCTTAGTTATTCAGTATAGGAAATTATTCTAGTTCTTGCTTTTAATTAAATAGCGGAATTATTCTTCTTGAATATTTCTTCTATTTTCTTATTTAATAGACATCGATATTTTCGTTGGTTATATTAACTCCAATATGGAGTAACTTTCTTTTGTGTTGGGAGAATGACGAATGACGGATCTTGATATTTCTATATAATAGTAGATATTATTCCTCAATTTCACATGTTTGAGCAGAAGTTTTCTGTTTAACTTTTATGCTTTACAGTTAGATGTTATTTTATTTGTTAACGTTTATCTAATTTATACTACCAATTAACTTGTTACTAATTTTGTAATCGAGAGAGGTGGAAGAAGTAACATAGTTAATTGTCGTATTGTTAACATTTATTTAGTGACATCTATCTCTTTTATGTTGTAATTAATTTTACACTTATTTGTAATCGAGAGAGGCGGATAGTGTATTGATTAGTTATAACAAATAAGATAAGCGAAAGGACTTACTATAAAGAGCATGTTCAAAGCATATATTTCTGGTGCTTTAATATTACTATTTTGATAATTAATTTATATAACCGAGAGGATTGTGATTAATTCTTCAACTTAAGTAACAATATATAAATGTAATCTTGGCAGGCATTTATACATTTATGAGAAATAGAAATTGAAGATTAAAGAATTTACTTTATAATATAAATATCAAGTGAAGTCAGGATCCCAACACCTTTTATTATATTTGTGAAAAACCAAAATATATCTCCATTGCTCTATTTGCGTATTTTTAGTTAATTAACTTACAACTCAACTCTTTCTGATTTTCTCAAATAGTAATTAAAACAAGAAATGTCTGTAGAATAGATAAACTAATCTTTGTGGGTTCAACATCTTTCTATATTATTATTTGACAGAGTACGAGTTAAAATATATATACGCCAGACACTCGTCAAATTTTTGGCGCCGTTTCCAGGGATCAGCAAAGTCTACTACAGATTAATTGTTTTACTACTAATTTGAGAACTGTTTTACTTTTATTATTATTTTAACTTTTAAGAAGAAAAAAAAACTTCATGAAGTGTATGACCCGTTCCTCTTCAAGAGAACTAGTTAAATACGATCTTGAAATTGAAAAATCCTTAAGATTATTACGAAAAGGACAATCTCAAATTCCTTTACTGAAAGACATGGAGAACAATGAGAACAACCCACCTCCACCACATCAAGTGGAAGAACAATTAGATGAGGTGATACCACGACTTGATAGGATACTTAAAGATTATGCAAGGCCAGATCACTTTGAAGGAGACCACCAATAGCGGCACATAACTTTGAAATCCGCACAAGCTTAATTCAGACCATCCAAAATTCATGCCAAGTTACGGGTGATGTAAGTGAAGATCCTCATTCACACCCAATTGATTTTCTTGAATTAGTTGAAACTTGCAGGTACAATGGAGTCATAAGATATGCCATCAGGTTGCGACTTTTTCCCTTTTCACTAAAAGGAGAAGCCAAGACATGGTTGCGAGGCTTACTAAGAGGTTCTATTACTACATGGCACCAAATGACCCAAAAGTTCCTAAACAAGTATTTTTCACTTGCCAAAACAATTAAAATGAAACAAGAAATCAATAATTTTATGCAGACAGATACTGAATATGTATATCAGGCATGGGAAAGATTAAACTCAATGTTAAGAAAATGCCCACACCACGGTATCCAAGATTTTGATATTTTATATATTTTTTATCATGGTCTTAAACCCTCTGCTAGAAATGTAATTGATGCAGCATCAGGAGGATCCATAATAGGAAAGACCACTGCAGAAGCCACACAATTGTTGAATGAAATTTCAAAAAATGCTATTCAATGGCCTTCAAACATAATGATTATCAAGAAAGCAACAGGACTGAATCAAGTTGAAGCTTTAAATTCATTGACACAAAAAATTGCGACTCTCACACAAAAAGTCCAGGCTATTCAGGTAAATGCTCACTCGCCATCTCAACTTGGGAATCGTGATATCTGTGGAGGTAATCACCCCAATCACGAATGCCAAGCTTCAACTCAAAATGAGGAACAGGTAAGTGCTATTGGTTACAGAAACAATTATTCATTTGGTAGTCCTATGGCACAAAAACATCCGGGATTTCAATGGGGGTAATCCTAATGGTGTTGAAAATCCTCAATGATTTTTTAATCAAAAGCAAAAGTTACAGGCATCACATGGTTTCCAAAATCAAAATAGAAGGCAACAAAACTTTCAACAATTTCAATAACAACCCTAAATAAATCATCAATCAGGCCTCGAAGACTTGTTATATAAACACTTCAGGAATACTGATGACCTGATATAAAAACACATTAGGGCTACCGACGAGAGGGTCGAAAGTCAATAATCAGCCATCAAGAACTTGGAGGTCCAGGTAAGCCAAATAACAACCCTCATGTCAAGACAAATTCAATGTGCTCTACCAAGAAATACCGAGAAGAATCCAAGGGAGCACCTCAAAGACATTGCCCTACGATCAGGTAAAGCTCTTGATGATCCATATGCGGATCGACAAGGAACTCCACGAGAGGTAGAACAGGTAAATACAAGAATAAAGAAGAACCTAAGCTTCCAAGTGAACAAAAAGAAAAAAGGAAAAAGGTGCAAGAAAATGAATTGATTAGAAATCCTCATTCTGTACCTCTCCCATTTCCTCAAAAGATGAAACGAGAAAAACTTGACAAATAGTTCTCAAAGTTTCTGGAAATTTTAAAACAGCTTTACATTAATATACCTTTCACAGATGCTTTGACACAAATGCCTTCTTATGCTAAATTTCTTAAAGATATTTTGTCAAGTAAAAGAAAATTGGAAGAAGTTTATGTCATTAAGCTTACAGAAAAATGTAGTGCTATACTTCAAAACAAGCTTCCACAAAAACTTGGTGATCCATACAGTTTTACAATTCCTTGCACTCGAGAGGGTGCTCATTTTGAAAAAGCATTATGTGATTCAGGTGCATCAATAAATCTAATGCCTTTTTCAATTTTTAGGAAATTAGAACTTGGTTAAATGAAAGACACTGGTGTGTCACTTCAATTGGCGGATCAAAGTACTAAAAAATTGAAAGGAATAATTGAGAATGTTCTCATAAGAGTTGACAAATTTACCTTCCCAGCAGATTTTATAGTACTTTAAATGGAAGAAAATACTGAGGTGCCATTAATTTTAGGTAGACCATTTTTGGCTACAGTTAGAGCAATTATTGATGTCCATCAAGGACAATTGATACTGCGAGTTAATGAGGAAAGAGTGATTTTTGACATGCAAAAAATAATGAAATTTCCCGAGGATGAGTCGTCATCATCTCGTTTTCAAATTGACCTGCTAAATGATCTTGCAGATGAATACAAAGATGATTAGTTGATTACTGATTCATTGGAAAGATGTTTGTCCAAATTAGGTTCGACAAGTGATGATGACCCCATAATAAAAGAAGAAGCTAAAACACTTGAAAAAAATTATGAAAATGAGGAAGTCTCACCATAAAAAGTTCAACCAAAAATTGAACTCAAAACTCTTCCTTCTCATTTGAAATATGTTGTTCTTGAATCTGAATTTTTTTCGATAAGCATTTCATCTTCTTTAACTACGAAAAAATGATTAATTGGAGTGTTGAAAGAACACAAAAGGGCTTTAGGGTGGACTATAAGCGACATCAAGGGAATCAATCATTATTTGCACGCATAAAATTCTCATGGAGGATAATTACAAGCCAATAGTCCAACCCTAAAGGAGACTCTGAACCAAATGCAAGAAGTTGTCAAGAAAGAAGTGGTGAAACTACAACAACGGGTATCATTTACCGATACGTGACCCTTTTGATAAGTCCCCAATGGCAGTAGTTCCAAAGAAAGGAGGTATGACAAAGAATAAAAAATGAAAATAATGAACTCATACCTACCGTGAACACGTCCGCAGATAGAGTAGTCCGTATTGATTACGGACGACTTAATACGAAAAGCCACAAGAAAAGACCATTTCCTTCCCTTTTATTAACCAAATGCTTGAGAGAGTTGCAGGTCATTGTTTTTACTTTTTTCTTGACGGATATTCTGGATACAATCAAATATCAATTACTTCAGAAGATCAGGATAAGACCACATTCACATTCTCCCAAGGTACGTATGATTACCGAAAAATGCCGTTTGGACTTTGTAACGCTCCTACTACATTCCAGTGTTGTATGTCAGAATTTTTTTTAGACATGACTGAAAAAATTCCTTAAAATTTTTATGGATTATTTCACACTTTTTGGTAAGACATTCGAAGATTGTCTCTATCATTTAACTTTGGTGTTTAAAAGATGTGAAGAGACAAATCTAGTTCTTAACCGGGAAAAATGTCATTTTATAATGCTTTTGAAGGAATGGTTTTAGGACATAAAATTATTGTTAAAGGGTAGAAGTGGATAAGGCAAAAATTGATCTTATAGCAGGATTACCCCCTCCTCCTACTATTAAAGGCACTAGAAGTTACTTAGGACATGCAGATTTTTACAGAAGGTTATAAAAGATTTTTGAAATTTTTTCAAAACCACTGAATAACCTACTGATGAAAGATGTGAAGTTTGAATTTTCAGATGATTGCAGAAAAGCATTTGAGATCCTCAAAGAAAAATTGATCAACGCCCCAATTGTTGTTTCTCCTGATTGGAGCCAACATTTGAAATAATGTGTGATGCGAGTGACACAACAGTTGGAGCCGTATTGGGACAAAAGAAGGACAAGATTTTCAGGCCTATCTACTACACCAGTATAACACTCAATGAAGCTCAAAGAAATTATGCCACAATTGAGAAAGAACTACTGACGGTAGTATTTGCGTTTGACAAATGCCATTCCTATTTGATAGGAACAAAAGTTATAATATTCACTGATCATGCAGCTTTAAAGTATCTCTTAACAAAGAAAGATGCCAGACCTAGATTGTTAAGATGGATACTCCTTTTACAAGAATTTGACCTTGAAATAAAAGGCAGAAAAGGATCAGAAAATCAGGTAGCTGATCATTTTTCACGTCTTGAAAACCCTCCTACTGAAATATCTGATATCAAGGAGGAATTTCCTGAGGAACATATCTATGCAATCAACAACAGTTGTAAACCAACCACCTTGGTTTGCTAACATCACCAATTATCTGGCTTGGGGATAGATCCCAAAAGATTTTTCTTATGAACAAAGAAAAAAACTGAAAAAAGATGCAAGACATTACTACTGGGAAGATCCTTACCTGTTTAAATTTTGTGCAGATGAAACAATCATAAGATACGTACCAGAGACCGAAATGAACATCTTAAGTCATTGCCACAATGGAGCAGTACGAGGACATTATGGAGAGAGAAAAGCAGCCGCAATGTAGCATCCCGTAAATCCGAATTAGGTGTGAATGTATGAATCAAGTATAAAGGTGATATTTTAGCCATACAAATCCATTTGGGATGAACTCGGGTGATAAACAATCGTTTTGAAGTCAAACCAAAAAGTGAAGTTCTTAAGGCCTTCTAAATTCATCTAAGTCTAAGACAGTCTATACCTATGGCCAATTTTCGAGTACTTGTGTTAGGAATTTGAGAAAACTTCCTTCTTGAAAGTTGTATATCTTTGAAATACCTTTCCAACGGTATACTATGTAGGTCAACCAAACATCCGTACAAAGAGTTATGGCCATTTTACTAAAGGTGGCAGAGCTAAATCTTCATTCATGGCCAGTTTTCGAGAACTTGCATTAGGAATTTGAGAAAACTTACTACTTGAAAGTTGTAGATATTTGAAATAACTTTCTAATGATATATTATGGAGGTCAAACGGACATTCATACAAAGAGTTATGGCTATTTTACTGAAGGGTGGCAGAGTTGAATTTTCACTGGAACTTTCACCCAATGTACGCCCAAGGAGTGTTGGATGTACTTTCAAGTACGGGCCGTACATCCTAGGGTGTACATTACCCGTTTTTGACAGAAAACTCATTTAAAATGGGCATGGTCTTATTTTGTTCCCCTTTTTCATTCTCCCAAACCCTAAGGACAAAATTCTTCTCTCCCAAACTCAAGATACTCTAAGGTAAGCCACTCTAAGTCATTCCAAGTTAATTCTAACATGCACCCATGATTACTAATCAAGAATTAATCATTCACGACCTAGGGTTTTCAAGAAAACCCACATAAAGATCAAGATTCTAGCTTTTGGAGTTCTTCTTCAAAGTTCAAGTTGTTAATTCAAGTTTTGGAGCGATTAAGGTATGTAGAGTTACTATCTACATGTGGGAACATCATTTTTCTTCCCCACGCCTCATAATCCATAAATTATGATTCTTTACGAACTAGGATTTCTATACCATGCTTACGATAACCCTAGGTCCATGTCCATGATTATATTATGTATGCATTGTTATAATTCCATTATTGAGTTCTTAATAT
>NC_081348.1:20277421-20471317 GCF_029784015.1 Lycium ferocissimum
TTTTAATCATTGTGAAATATAGTTGGTGTACTGGTTTAAAAAAAAAAAGGTGAAAGAACAATTGATTGATATTGCTGATCTTTTGAGACGTTGTCCTGGAAACTGAATTAAAATTGTTGTTGAAATTTTGAAAGAAAAAAAAAAGAGCAATAGAGAGATATTGGAAACTTCTTGTTAAAAGAGGAAGCAAGAAAGAATATGTCGAGGTTGAAAAAAAAAAACAGAGACGCAGAAGAGATTGATTGTTCAAAAGAAAATGGGAGGCAAATTTTCTTAAGCGAAATAATGTGTAGTGCCTAAAAAGGAATTTGTTATTAACTATTATCCTGTATCCTACTGCTTTCCCTAAGCCTAAAATACAACCTATACATGATCTCACTCAAAAACTCCTACATTAGTGGATAACTACATGATAGTCAAGCTTATGGTTATTTTCAGTAACATGAGATACTTTTTTGTTGAGAGTGAGTTGATTTTTTTTTTCTACATATGCCCTTTTTTGTTCTATAATAAATACATTCTGTGACATATGAGCATCTCTCTTCATTTGGTGAGACACACTTGAGATTAGAAAATATTGTTATTTCAGTTCTCAATGAGTGAATATGAGTGCGGTTGAAGGTTGTTTGAATTCAAGATTTGATCTTAGTTGATTCTTCTTTACCAAAAAGTCTCATTATTTTGCTTAAATTTATTAGCCACTTCTTTATTAATCTCCTTTGCTTGAGGACAAGCAAGCGTTTAAGTATGGGGGAATTTGATAAGATAAAAAAATACCATGTATAAGCTAAGTTACTATTTAAATTTCAATACTAATAATTTTATTTTCTTTGCAGGAAATACCATAAATTATTAATATATTAAAAACTCATAAGTTAATGGAGCATCTGAGCAAAAAGAAGAGGAAAAGAAGAATGTATCAACTGAGCATATTTGTTGGTGAAATATTATTAGCATACAACTGCAATGGCCATTTGCTGAAATTTAACGAAATGTCCATATGAGCTCACGATAAAAATAGTTATGTATGTACCAATGGTTTTTGGAGAACAAAAAAAAAAAACCAGAAGAAAGACAAAACAAGAGAAAAGTCAAATGTTACTTGACAACTTCTTGTTTAAAGGATATGAGCTCAATTTCAAGGCAACCTGACAACTTGCTTTACATGGCATTGGAAGAATCTATAAATTGAACATGCTCAGCTGCTTGAAGGGCAATTACAAAGAGGAGAGGAGAGTGCTAAAAAAAATACATTGTTCGATTCCTTAGCCTTTTCCTTAGTTATTCGGTATCGAAAATTATTCTAATTCCTGCTTTTAATTAAATAGTTGAATTATTCTTCTTGAATATTTCTTCTATTTTCTTATTTAATGGACATCAATATTTCCGTTGGTTGTATTAACTCCAATATGGAGTAACTTTTTTTTTTTGTGTTGGGAGAACGATGGATCTTGATATTTTTATATAATAGTAGATATTATTCCTCAATTTAAAATGTTTGAGCGGAAGTTTTCTATTTAACTTTTATATGCTTTACAGTTAGATGTTATTTTATTTGTTAACGTTTATCTAATTTATACTACCAATTAACTTGCTACTAATTCTGTAATCGAGAGAGGCGGAAGAAGTAACATAGTTAATTGTCGTATTGATAGATGTTAACATTTATTTAGTGACATCTATCTCTTTTATGTCGTGATTAATTTTACAATTATTTGTAATCGAGAGAGTGCGATAGTGTATTGATTAGTTATAGTAAGTAAGTAAAGGACTTACTATAAAGAGCATGTTTACATTCAAGTATATATTTCTAGTGCTTTAATATTACTATTTTGATAATTAATTTGTATAACCGAGAGTAGTGCGATTAATTCTTCAACTTAAGTAACAATATATAAATGTAATCATGAGAGACATTTATACATTTATGAGATAGAAATTGAAGATTAAAGAATTTACTTTATAATAGAAATATCAAGTGAAGTCAGGATCCCAACACCTTTTATTATATTTGTGAAAATCCAAAATATATCTCCATTGCTCTATTTGCGTATTTTTAGTTAATTAACTCACAACTCAACTCTTTCTGTTTTTCTCAAATAGTAATTAAAACAAGAAACATTTATAGAATAGATAAAACAATCTATGCGGGTTAGACATCTTTCTATACTATTATTTGACAGAGTACGAGTTAAAATATATATACGCCAGACACTAGTCAATGTTTTTCTCTAAAGTCGTTTAAAAATATCAAGATTAAATATAAATATAAAAGTTTATCTAGTGCAAAATCAAGCATATTATTGGGTGTGTGTGAACAAGTCCCACGTGAAAAATAAAAAAGAAAAAGAAGCTACTTATAAGGTGTTGGATACTCTTAATGGCGTGAGGCCTTTTTTAGAAAATCGTGATGGATTGGTTCTGGATACTCTTAATGGCGTGAGGCCTTTTGTAGAAAATCGTGATGGCTTGATTCAAAGGGAACAATATCACATCATGTTAAGAGTATATTTGACTATTTTTTCTCCAATACTGGTACCTCATTATCATAGCCAATGGTTCGGCGAAACGAGTATGGAGATGACAAATTGATAGTTTTGGGTCTGCCTTAGTGCCTTTACCTGTCTATGAGCCGGTTTGATACCTCTAATTGCTTTAAAGACGGATACACAATAAAAGAAGCTAGTGGACTTTGGTTTCCATAAATACACCGTTGATGTCAATAGCACACAATTAAGCCCATAAATAGTTCGGGTCATGTAAAACTTAGTTCAAGGGAGGGAGAGATTGTTGGGTGTATGTGAACAAGGTCCACATAGGAAGTAGAAAAAAAAAATACTTATAAGGTGTTGCATAATCTTAATTATTAATCTTAATTATGAGATCTTTTGGGAAAATCATATAGGTTTTTTCCAAAGTGAACAATATTATATCATGTTAAGAGAATCTTTGGTTCCCCCTCGCGCCACACCCCCCAACACACGTTTTCTGGTGTATATCCCATTTTAGTCAACTTCTATCAGTAATATCCACTAAATAATTTCGTCATTATTTAATTGTCGCATTATAATTCTAATATTATAATCCCTATATAACTAAGTAACTAACACCAACCAAACGGCTCCTAAAAGTGGTACCGTATGTATTTTTAAGGGTTCAAAGCCCATTTTCACTTATTTATCTTTTTGTGAATAAAACCCATATAAATTAACATCAAACCTCTAATATTCATACAAATCAGGTAGATTCTTTCATACCAAATTGTTGGTATCTAAGTAATTAAACATAAATAGAAAGGGGAAAGGAAGAATTTAGAGAAAAGAGGAGAATTCGAGAAGAAGAAAGGGAAATTTGATTTATATAAAATCATAAATGAGGTTATGTATATGTGTATATATATATATATACAACAAGTCACGCAAATGAAATGCCACAATGAGAAATTACAAAAATAAAGAAAAGGCCAAAAGACAAGCTAGCAACTACAACAGAATTTTCCGCCAAAACTGGATGATGACAAGTTTTGAAAAGTAGATGGAGCATTGGTAAGACCAAATGGCATCACTAAGTACTCATAGTGATCTAAGTGTGTTCTAAAAGCAGTTTTTGGTATATCCTTAGTGTGCATTCTTATCTGGTGATAGCCACATCTGAGATCAATTTTGGATAAGATCATGGCTTCTTCAAGCTCATCCAATAGATCATCAATGATGGTAATAGGGAACTTCTCCTTAATGGTTTGTTGGTTTATCTCTCTATAGTCAACATATAACCTCCAAGTACCATTTTTTTCCCACAAGGACAACAGGTGAAGCAAATGGACTATTGCTATATGGATAATTCCCTGGGTGAGCGTGTCTTTTATCAACTTTTCTATGATATCCTTCTTGAGAGAAGAATATATTTATGGTCTGAGGTTTATAGGTTTGGTGTGAGTAAGTAGATGAATTTTGTGATCAAAGATACCTCTGGAAAGGGGAAGGGCAGTAGGTTAAAAAAAAGGTGTTAGTATTGAGTGAGTAAAGGGTTTAAAAGTTCAGGAGTGTCACTGTTAGAAGGTAGTTGTAATGCATACATTTGGTAAGGTAGTGATTCTATGGGTGTAATATGGAGCATGAATAACTGAGCATCATCCATTTTCAGCTTATTGGTGGCTTTAGTACCAGATATTTGACATTTAGGATGGCCGCCTTTTAGGACATGCAGTTTCCCCTGATAATTGTGGAAAATAGTTAGTTTAGCAAAATCCATAGTGATTAGACCAAGAGTGAGCATCCAAAGAACCCCTAGCACAATGTCATACTTGCCAATGGAAAACACTATCAAATCAGAACCATAAGTGGTGCCTTGTAACAACCATTTAAATCCTCTTACTACACCGGTAGTAGGAGCTTCAGTACCATTACCAACACTGACATTTTGAGGTTGTCAGGAGAAATGATACATCCAAGCTTTTTTGCAGTGTCACAAGTAATAAAGGTGTGAGTACTACCACTGTCAATCAAGATGTGCATGGGTCGTTTATCAAAGTAACCAGTAATTCTAATAGTTTGAGCTCCTCTCACTCTAGTCAGTGCATACATAGAAATTATTGGGGTGTTGTCATCAGGAGGAACTATCTCTTCTTGAATTCCGACCTCCTTTAGGTGCTCAGGATCCTCTCCCTCTAAGATCAACATATGTTTAGGGAGATTACATCTATGACCAGGAGTGTATTTTTCTTTATAGAAATAACATAGCCCTTGAGCTTTCATTTCCTACATTACACTACGGGATATTATTCTCTTGTTTCTACCCGCTATTGGAGGAAGTGTAATAGCTTAGTATTGGTAAGTATTTGAGTGAAAGTGAGGTTTAGATCTGGTTGTTTTTTTTAGTAGTGGGTTGATTTGTGGTAGGATGATATTTCTGAGCTCTTTGATTGACTGTTAAGGTTGTCTCTCTCGCAAACCTATAGACTTATGACAGTGTGGTAGGACTTTGGAGCATACTAGTGTAGGCTATTTCAGGTTTCAGTCCGCCTAAGAAGCAACTAATAGCTTGAGAAGGAGTAAGATAGACTTGAGTTAAGAGTCTATCAAAAATAGTTTGAACTCCTTCACAGATCCCTCCTATCTCAATTGTTTCAACGTAATCATAGGATCTACAAACACCTCCCCAAATCGGTCAGTTAAGGCTTCTAAATATTCATCCCATCTAGGTAGTGGTATAAAGCCCCTACCTCTCATATAGGATTGATGCCAAGCTATGGCATCATCATCAAAATAGAGTGATACAGTTTTCACTCGTTGTCCCAATGGCACATCATCAAAGCAGAAATATTGTTCAACCTTATGCAACCAAGTAAGGAGATTATTCCCATTAAATCTAGGAAAATCAACCCTAGAATTTCGATTAAAAGATGACTAATAAGGACTAGCACCCATGATACCTTGAGAATTGACACCTTCAGTTCTAGATCCAGACAGTTGAACTTCTTCAGCTCAATTATCAACTAAAGGCGACCCTTTCTGCTAATTCTGTTGTTGAAGCCCTTCAATTCGCTCATCATCTGCAGGTAAATAAGATCCCTTTGCTCTAGCATCTCCTGTCGCTTAAGAAATCACCTTGCTGCACAGCCAGATCTCCAAGCAACTCGTTCATATCTGGAGCTTGGCTCGTACCCGTAGTAGTAGTTTCGCCTTTTATCATGCAAGCAACTCAATCTCGATGCTCTGATACCAAATTGTTAGTATTTAAGTAATTAGACAGAAATAGAAAGGAGGAAGGAAGAATTTAGAGAGAAAGGAAGCAGAAAAGTGGAGAACTCGAGAAGAAGAAAGGGAAATTTGATTTATCTCAATTCATAGTCTACAATGAGGTTGTGTGTGTGTGTATATATACACACACAACAAGTCACGCAAATGAAATGCCACAATGAGAAATTATAAAAATAAAGGAAAAGGCCAAAAGACAAGCTGGCAACTAACTCCAACAGAATTTCCCGCCAAAACTGGCTAATGACAATTCTAGCCTAATTTGTGACTCTAGCCACTATTTTGTGCATCATTCTTTTGATTATTAGGAGCAGCTCCTTTTTTCTGTTAAAATTAAAGCTTTACAAGACTAAAGACTTACTCGGCCAAGCTCTTGAAAAGCCAAATCAATTTTTATTTTTAATCCATTGTCGAGAATTTTCTTGATTCGCTTAAACTGTTAATATAATTTGTTGTTTCACTTTTATTGCCGCTGCAATTTCAAATTTCGGTTACTTGAATTTCGTAGGTTGTGACGCCCATGAGGCTTTCTATTTAATAATATCAAAAAGTTCAATGAATTGGAATTTCTCTATTGGTATAGGTCATTTTGGGGCAAACCACAAATTAAATTGTTCCCAAGCGTTTTGAAAATAAAGTTATACATCAATCCACATGTTAATTTCCTCTCTGAAACTCATTACTGATCAATGAATAATAAAATATAAAACTCACTATCACCATCAATGCGCACACACGTCAAAGTTGTGCGGTTTGGAGTTCAATGTCAAAAAAAATGCTGCACCTCAAAATTGTGCCGTTGACAAGATGAATAGTATTAAGCTTCATTGTTTCATGAATATACAAAAGCTAGAAAATATCAAGAACACTATCAAAATTATTTTATTCAAACTTTTAAATTGGGGAATGGTCTTACAATAATATCTCTTCCCTCTATAAAATAATAAAAGAATGAAAACTATTCAACATTCACTGCATATACCATCTGAACTTTATGAGAGCCATCCGACCATGTTATAATCCCAAAATTGTAACCAATTGATGCCTTCTTACCATCAAATGAGACTTCAAAAGAAGCTTTCTTTATTCCTTTCACAAAGGCAATCTTTCTTGGATAAACATTAACAACCAAACCAGGTGGAGCGATAACTGAAGAAGTATAAGTGGCATATGGAGAACCAACATTCGTCACAACTCTTTTGACTCTCATAACCCCTTGATTTTGCTTAAGTTTTTCTACAGAGATTGAAGGGTAATTTATGTGTGATATGAGTTCCTTTTTAGTAGTACTAGCATTTCTTGGACAATCAAAGTTATTTTTCTTTGATACTACTAATCTAAGTTCTTTTTCTTTGTAGCCATAATAACAAAGAAAGTTATAGTAATCGTTCATGGTTGTTTCAAATACTAAGCCCGGATTCAGAGCTTTAATAGGGTTTAATTCGCCGGCACCAATTTCATGTGGACTTGCATGAAGACTTGACGTATTTGTCAAGGGATTTCTCAGATTGTTGGATATTGTTGCTGCAATGGAAAAAATGAAAATTCAATTACTATCAGCAAAGTTTGAAGGAGAATAAGAAGTGGTTAGATTAAAGGCGAAATACATAAATGATCCCTTTAAGTTGTCTACAACGACCATATAGATTTCTTTCGATCTCCACTTAATCATTTCTTTGGAAAAGATTTTTTCCTATATTATTTATAAATCATAGGAGTACTAAATATTTTAACGTAAACTTGATATGTCACATACCTGTTGTCATGATAGCAGATTTAATCATTGAGAAGCTCCATGTTGGGTGAATTGATTTAATGAAGGCCATAGCTCCACTAACATGTGGACATGCCATTGATGTTCCTGATGTTATGCCAAATAAAGATGATTTTTTTTCATCTTGATTGGGTATCATAGCCGATAAAATGCCAACGCCAGGAGCAGTTATATCAGGCTGCACACCAAAATTTAAAGGTCATAGTCAAGTAGTTGCACATAGTTTATCACTCGAGTTTAACTTATATATATGTACGGACAGTGTAGATACATTTTTATTTAAAAGTTAATTCCAATATAATGGGCAAGTAATTATCAGTACTAATTTGAATTTGAAATTCATTCTCTTTGAACCAAACTACATACGTGAGTACATATATTTGCATGATAACAAGAATAGTACTCATATTATTTCAACTTCTTGAACAGAAGTAATTTATCTATTATAGATGTAACTTTGGAAATTGATGAAGTTGACGCCTATGAGTAAGGCAAAAAAGCTAAGTAACTAATTTTTTAGACAGAGAAAAAAGAGTTTAATTAGAACCTTAAGAATATTCTCTGTAAGTGTTGCAGGTCCGCGTGAAGAAAAATCAGCAACTACTGGAGCTGGCTTAAACCTAAGAATCTCGTTAGCCGGATATATAGTTGCCAATGGGTTCCTATAATTTGATGTAAACATTAAGTGTGAATAAATATTTATCATAATATATCGTAATGACAAAAGGTGAAGATAAACTTTTGTAATAAATGTCTTAGTCTTACTGGGAGGAATTAAAATATTGAAGAATTTGTGCACCAGCCAGCTTTCCAAATTCAGCAAATGGAAAGTTGCCTGAATCAAATGGAGAAGTTTTCTCTTGCTCGTCTATTAAAATCAAACCCTTTGCATCGGCATCTTGCACAACCAATTTCTTGATTTCTCTTGATATTGACCAGTCATCATTCATACAAACAATTATTTTACCAGCAACTCTTTTGGCATCCAATGACCCTGGCATACAATACCTGGTTGCGTGCATTTTCTCAGAAAAAATATAGTACAAATGTTTTTTTTAACAAGCACTTCAAATGTTTCAAATTTTTTTTTTTTTTTTTGACATTCAAGCAGGGCAGCCAAGGGGACGCAAGCGGTTCGTCCAGTACATACATACATATATATATATATATATATATATATATATATATATATATATATAATATGTTGTATCTCTTTTGGCTTCTTCATAGGTTTATTCTTCATATTTTGAATCTTGTCAGTGAAAATCGATCGGACTCTGACACTGCTTCAAGTATATACGAATGACCCATCTAGATTGAAACAAAGGGGCTATTAGAGATTCTAATTTCAAAAAGAATTATGCAACTGATTAATTAATGTGTGTGATCAATTATTTGCTAATTTCATGATGAAATTAAAGAAGAATGAAAATAACAATAGAAACAAGAAAAGGGAGTACCTGGCTTGAGAAGTTAACGAGGGGTGGAAAGGAATATTGTCACCGAAAGCAAGCGGATAAGTTTTGGATCGACCAGTAGGATTAAAACTTATTCCTGCTCCCTATTGGAATATTAACCAATAAATAAAAATATTGAAAACTCATAAAAACATACTATTAAGAGTGACGGAATCTTAAATTAAAGAATTTAAATTTAAGAAGATATCCTTTTTTCAATCGCATAAAACAAAAATCTCATATAAAATGAATAAATGAAATAATGACCCTGGTTTGGACGCAAAACATATAGTAATACAGATTCGACATAATCTAGCAACTTTATCCCAAATCATGCCGTATGTATATATTTTAGAAATCAACTACGTATGTACATATAATAAACTGTGAACCCATTATAATGAATAAGTTGTGATTTCAGTGGCAGGCAAGGGATCACCAAAACCTATAAGCTTTAAATTGTGGATTCAAATTAATCGAGTCAGTAAATTTCCGACACTAGTTGAGTTTAATAAAAATAAAAATAAAAATAAAAATAAAAACAAGATGAGTACGTAATAATTAAGAATATTATTTTTACCTTCAAGGAGACATTGTTTCCCAAGACCACATTGGACTGAAATTTTCTATCAATAGTAGAAGCAGCAACAGTGAAAATCCAAGGAGCAGAGTTGGTTACAGTGTAAGGATCAGGCCCCTCATTCCCACCAGAACAAACAACAACAACACCTCTCTCAGCAGCATGAAAGGCCCCAATGGCAATAGGGTCATCTTTGAAGTCAGTTTGAAAAACAAAACTCCTCCCAATAGATATTGAAATTATGTCAACTCCATCTTTAATTGCATCATCAATTGCTTTGAGTATAGCAGAACCTTGAGAATTTCCCTCTGAACATGCTTTATAAGCTGCTACCCTAGCAGAGGGTGAGCCTCCCCTAGCAATGCCACTTGCTAGGCCAAAGTAAGTTGCATTAGGGACAAATGCACCTGCTGCTATGGAGGCTGTGTGTGTCCCATGACCTTCTTTGTCTCTTGGTGTTCCATTTGGTTTTGATGGTATTGTTGTAGTGCTGCTAGTGTTTTTAGGTAATTTGGTGATGCTGGAATCTTGATCTTCAATATTGTAAAATCTTGCTCCTATCAACTTCCTACAATAAATTTAGTTTGAAGAATGTTAATTAGTCCAATTTTTTTAGGTGATCTGGAGAATGTGTGACGCTACGAGGGGGGATTGACGAAATTTCGCTAGTATTATTTAGCATGCTCACATTTCCTTATGTTGAGGTAGTTCACTATCAGAAAATCGGGAAATTCCAATGGAATTCTTCGGAATTTGGCCTCTCATTAAGGGGCTTCCCACCAAAAAGCAGCCAGAAACACGACGGACGAGCCAAAATTCGACAAATTTCATAGGAAATTAGCAATTTTCTGATAGTAATTCGATTTGATCCAGATGAAAATGGACTGACCAATGAGATTTTCATGCCTTTTATTGAGCAAGTCATATGTATACCTTTTTTTCAAGTCAAGATTGGTTGTTTAACCTCTTAGTAATGTATTAAAGAAAGAGATAAGGGTCAAAAATGTACCTCAACTATCACTTTCTTTTGTGTTTCGTACCTGAACTATCCGAAGTGAGACTTTTCTAGTTAGCAAAACACACCTCGACTTATATATGATGGTGCTTGTACTACACTCTCTATTTTTGTTTAAAAATCTTGCCACGTGGCACTCCACGTGGATAAATAATTCCACCGTGGCAGAACAAATTGTTAGGTTAAAAGTTAATTCCGCGTGGATAATTTGCTCACATTTGCAAAAGACATTCTTCCCCATTTTGACAAGAAAATATGACCAATGAAGAAGATGAAGGTAAACAAAATAAAGGAGAAAATCTGATTAGCTCTTACAGAAGAAGAAAATGAAGAACAAGGCTGATAATGAAGAAGAAATAAATGAGAAAACGACAAGAGAGGAAGAAATGAAGAAAAATGACTGAGAAATGATGAAGAAGAAGGGGGAGAGGTTAGGGTTTTAGAATTAATTGGAAAATTAAAAAAAAAATAATGAGTCAGCTCATATATAGTTGTTACACATGCCAAATGGACGAAATTTTTTGAGAAAATTATGCTTCATGCGCATTTTGGTGTTTAAGGTCAAACATTTAGTCTAGTCAGCGTTCAGGTGTGTTTCTTAACTATCTGATGATAATTTAGGTAAGTCTCACTTCGGTAGTTCAGGTATGAAACAAAAAAAAAAAAAAAGTGATAGTTAAGATATGTTTTTGACTCTTTTATCTCTTAAAATGGAATGATGAAGTTTGTTTTTGGTGAACATTGTAAGTGGAAACAAAAACCAAAAAAAGGAGGAGAAAAAGGAAAAAAGTGATGACCTATTGCAGTTTGACTTGGCAAAGTCAAATCCTTCCATGCAGACTCCTTTCCATCTTGATGGAACTTTTCCAATATGTTGGTCATCAAAACTAGGCGACTCGGGCCATATGCCTGAAAATAAAGTGTGATTTCCACACATAGGAATTTTTAGTGCCATCATTAATAATTTGGTCTCGAAAAAAAAAAAAAAAAATTGGTGCAAAAATAATTGTTTCTTCTTTAGAATCTAGAGGAAAATCTTGATGAGTTGCGAGGATTTTTTCACCACTTGTGACTAAAATCTTAACTTTTGTGACCAAAAAGTTAAAAAATGACTAATTACCTAGATAGTCCTTTAACCTTGGGTAAGTTTGTATGGCTAATTTAAAGATATTTGATCACTAGCCAAGTTTATATATCTAACTTAAAATAGACAGTTTTATCAAGTAAAGATGCCTATTTAGTCACTAGCTAAATTTGTATGTCTAACTTACAAATAGTGTGTCAAATTTAAGGGGTTATCTAAGTATTTAACCATAAAAAATTATTTACTGCCAGAAAGAACCTGTGTCAATAACTCCAATTATAACGTCATAAGATGAAGCATGGTTGTAGTGGTAGCTGGAATAAGAAGATCCAACGACACCCAAAAAATCCCAGGAGCGTGTTGTGTGAAGTTGGAGTATTGGATCTGGAAACACTGATACAACCTCCTCATGACCTGCTTAATTAATTTTCCAATTAAATAAAACTAATGCATAATTTTTGAAATAAATATTAAGCGCGCGCGTGTGTCAAAAATTAATAAACGACTATATATCATAATTAATGATAACCTTACGAACATTAAATCGACATTACTTTAAAATTATTTTGGGATCGGAGTGAAGGAGATCCGAGACACTCCGAGTTAGAAGAGATATTTTGTGAGAGTCGAACAATGTACCTCTAATTCGAGGTAATAGTTTTATCAGTGATCATGAGTTATCACTCAATTCGAGATTAATATAATATCTTATAGTAACTTAATTAAAATTTTAAAAATTGTACGATGTTGTATGAAAAATAAGTTTAAAACCATTTTGTTTAATTTCAAATAGTAGTGTTGAATCTTTTTTTTCTTTTGGGTGACAAATGGAGTAATTTCCATGTGTTGATCATGAATCACAAATATTGGTTAACAAATTTATGAAGTGGTAAAATATTAGTTTAGAAACTCCAAATTAAGAGTGATAATTCCTCGCTAGAATGAACTCAAACTAATTTTTGAGGATTAAGAAAATTATTAATGGAAAGCTCAAGAGTCAAGATAGGTGATTCGTTGTTTTTCATCTCAAAGGTGTGTGGCTCCACAAAGGCACAAACTATAATTTCTTATATCGTCAATTTAAATTACAAAGAGGAATTTAAATCTTTTGGAGACACACAACTTATAATAATTAAGAAAGAGAAACACATAAAATATTTTATTCTTCTCCTTAAATATCTTTTACAAGTATAAGCAACTAAAAAGCAAAAAGAAAAGAATCTTACGTGACAAAAGGGTGGCTTCTTCTTTTGTAAGCAAGGCACAAAAGCCCCTATAAGCATGATGGTAGGAATGCCTCAATGAGATTCTCTCACTTTCTTCACTGTTCCAAAAGTAAAACAAATACTACTATTTTAGTTTGTGTCCATGATATCTTCCAAAATGTATACAATGTATATACAAGTTCAACATTATTTTTTGAAAGTAAAACAAATATTATTTTAGTTTGTAAGTCCGTGATATCTTCCACAATGCATATACAAATTCAACGTCATTTTATGCATAGTAAATGTTAAAATCCCTTCTTTATATTTTGAATCTCCGATATATACTGGCTTCGCCACTGATCATCAGATTATACAAGTTGCTATGCAAGATGTCCAAAATCAACCTAGTATACTTACTATTTTTCTTAATTTTTATTGCTTATTTTCCAGCCAACTGAAGGGGAAAAGAGTGTGAAAGCAAGCATAGTATGTAACCTTGGGATAACGGATGACAACATCTGAAGATGAGTTAACTCTGCAATTTCAGCTGTGTCTCCACTGTTGTTCAAAGGACTACCCATATACACAATGTAAGGCTGCATAAAATGATCCAAGCAAAGTTTGTAAAATAAATAAATAATAAAATAAAATAAAAAGAAAGAAAAAGGATAACACTATGTGACAAGCCTGCATGCAGGCCAAAAACAGGAATAAAATAAAAAAAAACAAAGAGAGTTACTCGTTCAAAATAATTTGAATATAGAAAAGTATTCATGATATATATCACTTAGAAAGTTCAATACAGGGATCAAAGTATATACAATCTAAAACTAAATTTAAAATGCAATAAGTTACTATATATATATACAATTTACAATATAATGAGCAATTCAAATACTCGAAATTTCACTCTCTAATCCATTTTCCCAAATTCTAAAACAAAACTAAAGAGAAAATTAATTACCTTGGGAGTCTGATCATTTGATGTAATGCAATAAGTTATCATAAGAAAGAGCGTCGAGATAATAGGAGAAAATTGAAAAAGAAAAGCCATAGCATAGAGTATTACTCATGCAACTAAATCCTTTGTCGATCGACAAGAAGAGAAGTATATATAGGCTTTTATAGCTTGTTGTTTCTCTCATATTTTTGTATTATTATCTTTTCATATTATATTTATACTAGTGATTAATCTTACAAGATTACCTAGCTATTAATCAAGTAAATGGAAGAGAAGAGGATTAGTCACATGATTTCTCGAAAAAGGGGAAAAAGTTGAAGTACATGACAAGCAAGCACTTTCGCACTATGCATGCACTAGTGTTGTGTCGTTGGTTACACCTCAAACGTTTGCAATATTAATATTCTTTGTTCAGCCACCTAAGTGATGCCCTATATCACTTTTTTAACATCGATTCTTCTTAGTTAATACTCAAAATATTATTGATAAACTGGTTAGTGATTAATTGTTTTTTAATGCGGAACTAAAAGATGAAAAAGAACAATCAAATTAAAGGCGATCAAGTGATAAGAGAAAATAAACAAAATTGGCGCAACGTAGATTTTAGGAGGTGTTTTTGCATATTTTGCCTTTCAAGAGTAATGTCAAATACCATTACATACAGCGTACATGTGATCACCGCTAATTTTCAGAGGAAAAAGGGAAGAATATAAACAAACACTTGAAATCTAATTAATTAATTAATTCGTTGGAGAAAAAGACTCTAAGAATCAATGAAGTGATTCACTTTACAGCAAGAGTTTGGAAGAAGCTGAACATGCAAAATGCTTATACCATGTTCATCGCCCTTTACTCTTCCTGGTTAAATTATATAATTTGTTCGCTGAAGTATACGTGAATTAACACCCCTTTTCAGCACCAACGCTATCTTCGCAGTAATACATTGTGACATTGTGTTTAGTTAAAGCTGTAAAATATAAGGACACAGGGATAGGAAGGTGAAAGAAAATAAGAGAGGTAAAGAAACAATTATTATAAACTAGAACAGGGTTAAGTTTATAACTTGAACAACAAGAAGAAGGAAAAAGGAAAAAAAAAAAAAAGAACACGACCAATAGAATGCCAACTAACAACAGATTCAATCTGTAAGGCAAATATGAAAATCCAAAATATACGAAGTTTAAGGAGCATTCTGATGCCATTTAAGGAGCATAATCTGATACTATCACACCTGTGCCTGGTGTTTTGTGACAACACTCCAAGAAGGAATCAAATGTCGGCTCAAAATTAATCAAAATTACAGATCGAATTGTAAACAAAGTTATACAGCAGTTACCACATAAAAACGTGAGTACTATTATTTTGCATAGAGCTAGAAATGCAGGTTACAATAACCAGCAATTCGTGACGCGACCAGCAAGGTGCATAACTACATATTAAGATTCTGCAAATAGAGTGAGGCGTGACCAATCTAGACTTAATATTCAGATATTCTGAAGCAAACCAAAAATCATATATGTTAATATTTAATCTCAAACAAAAATTTCAGAAAATGATTATCTTACTTTTAATTTTCAGTACAAAAACTGGTCAAAATGATCCTCTGGAAAAGTAAACCCGAACAATTAAAATTGGATGAAAGGAGCTTAACTCTATAAACTACTACTATATCTCAGCAACTGGACAGTTTTGTCAGTCAAATTACCAGGAGGAAGGATTGGATAGGACTATATCAAAAATATTAGCACTAGAAATCAATCATTTGTCATGCTTTGAGTGCTGATTCTCTCGCCTACAACTTCCAGCCCACTGCACTGCTCGAGCCAACAGTGTCAAAATAAAAGGTGGGAGGGCAGATATATCTGTGGTCTATGCTTACTCCAAGAAACTTCGAATGATCCACCGTCTTCATCATGCACCAACGATGGGAGAACTATTTCTAGTAGTAACCTCTAAGACGGAAATAATCCACTCACTCTCCCTGAGACCCGCCTGTCAGGTGCTAGCGGAAATGTAAGGTAGCAGTCAAATGCTTTGGATTAACTTACAATAAGTTAAACATTTGTGCTGGCCAATTTCGTTTTCTATCTGAAGGCCCAATTCCTGTTAGCTCCATGGAAATGTCAATGCTTCGATGCTGAGCAGCACGAACTACGCTGATCCGACATTGTATTTTCACCGCAGGGCAGGCATCAGTACCAACTGCTGCCATTTTATCAACGTTTAATGTTCCCGGGGATACCATTGCAATTGGTTCTGAGAAAGTGAGGATAGTCTGCGACCAGTGAGTGCTGGTATTATGGGGAGATGTGGACAAGGTAGTTGGCTTTTCTTTACAGAATCGTCCTGTAAATCCAGTGTCAAACCAAATGACAACTCCATAACACCAACTTGTTATAGGTTTTGAACCCGTACACCCATTTGTAGAAGTTTCTCCCTTCAGCTCCAGTTCAACCACTGCAGTAAAATCCATCTCCTCCAGCTTCATTGTCACCAGATCAAAGTTCTGTTCATAAAGTATACTGAGATGTCAGAAAATTACCGTAAAACTGACAGCTTTTAAGCTGTTCAATGAGTTATCCTCCAGAAAAGCACTGTTTCACGAGGCAAGATATTCTGTGGGAAAGAGCTAGGAATAAAATCATTACTAGCAACAGTTGTCTTCACTATTCACTCATTTCTCTGTCATGCCTCTTATTCCTCAAATAATATATCCACATAACTATTTAAAATTCATATAGCATTCAAAAGCTCTCAATCAAACAATTTCACCGGGCTTGTAATAAACATAAGTGAATCCTAGAATCAAGTGGAAAGATGAGCATTGGGTAATGTTAAATTAAACAAACTTCGGGATTTACATATTAGACTGTCATGATAATGTGTCTAAAACCTAAAAAGCTTGACAGTGCCAATAACTGTAATGCAGACAACTGATATTAAAATAAGGACCATAAGAGATCAAAGTATTGCACACAGTTTTCATGCTTCTCCACGCAGATAAAAAGTCAAACCTGGAGAACCGTTGAATTGGTTATTATATCACGGCTTTCAATAACATCAACTATTGGAATTCTGGAAGCATCTTTAACGATTTCCTCGCCGATACAAGACATATTAAATCCATAAACATTTTCCCAAAATGGAATGCTTGTACCACCTCTTCCAAACCCAGCAGCAAACTAGAAAAGAAATGTGGGGAGAGAGGTTAGCTCCAAGCTAGAAACACATGATGAATTAAGCACATGCAAGAAAAGCTTACTGAGGCTTACCATGGTTGCCATGTCAGGAAGAACGGCACCTCCAGGCTTCAAAAATTGATCACGTGCATACAGGACAGAGCTGAGCATTGACTCATAATGCAGGCAATAACCCATCCATTCACTTACTAACACATCAACACTGTGCGGCTGAACTTTCTGGGTACTCTTTAGCTCTTCAACCATACCTTGAACCACTTCCATTACACCATTATCCTGACCTGAATCTTCATTCTTGCTTCCAGTCCGCAAAAGGTTATTGTCTTTAGCAATCTAAAGTTAAAGCAAGTTCAGAAAGTAATGGAAGTTAGTAAATAAAACTGGAGCTGCAAAATGTGAAGATAGAACTGTTAAATTTGGAAAAGCAACATGACAGCTTGATAATGAGGATCCTTGACCTGAGCTGCCACAGCTGCCATCTTTTCACTTGCTTCAACTGCAATCACCCTTGACGCGCCTGCCTGGGCTGCAAAGAGACTAGAAACAGCGTGAATTAGTCTAATTGCATGACTCCTGTAGAAGTTGAGCTCTCCTTCATAATTAGGTAATTCCAAAAGAAACAACCAAGATGAACAGTATCAGTGACCTGTTAGGCATGCTTTTGAAAAATCTATCACTTGGGGTCTTTGCCCATGACCTCACGTGCAAATACTAGAATTAGTATTTGCAAATTGAAGTTTGGCCATCAGTATTTGCAAATACACATTTCAATCCAAATAATGGTTTCCACTCACAAAACTTCCAACTTCTTTTCCAAGTGAAATTCATGTCCAGATACAATCAACTACCAAATTCTGTTTTCCAACTTCAATCTCAAATACCCTCTTTTTCAAGTTCAATCAGATACTGTCCAAACGCCTACTTAACGATTTCATATTTATCAGATTAACAAAAAACAAAGTTACAAACAACATAATAGCAAAACGGGCTCAGAAGCTAAATCACATTGTCAACGTACCATACAACCACTGAAACGGACTGATTTATAATTCATTTCCAAAATCCAACATTCTACAGTTACTCTTTTTTGAAGAGGATATTCAATTAATTACTCTTAGAAGATTTTTCACACTGGGATCTCAGTTTGTCTGGAAAAAGTGAACTTTCTGCAGGGACCTTCGCACAGGAACCTAATGATGTTCGGATAGGGTTATCAGTGCCAAGGGAATGTTCCAGAAAACAACTAACTAAAGCTACACTACTTTTTCTTTTCTTTTTTTATCAGGTAAAAGTAGATTTCATTCAAAAAGCATTAAGAAGATGCAAAGGTTACCAAACAAAAAAAAAGTTAGCTCCCGTACAAGCACATATCTCCCAGAAAAAACTTAAGGAGCTAAAGATACGCTACTCTTTTTTATATAATGTTGAAACAAATACACTAGTTTAAGCTGTAAGGATGGTTTGCTCACTACAAAAACATATGGGATCCCAGAACAGAATGGAACGACTAAGATATCATTTGGTGGGCCAGTCTACATACTTCCTCATACTAGCGCAATTTTGCTCAATTCCCTGTCCGTCAAACAACAAAATAACAGGGATTTTCAAATGTTCTCTTCCTTGGTTTGCGCATTGCTCTTCGTACTAGTGACTCATCGAAAAAAATTGACAGAAACAGATGCACGTACTACTCTTTCACCTTCTGATTAATGCAATAAAAAAAGGAAATAGATTCAGTGCTTAGTGTTTGTTCACTTTATCTTCTTTCACTTCCAAGTACCTCCCCTTTCATAGTTTCAAGTATTCACCATGATTTATCCCATAAAAGTAGAACAAGAAAGTTCAGCCAAGGATTCATGCGCACACAAAAGAAAGGGACCTAGAAACAATTTAGAGATCTTCAGAATCTTGCATCAAATGACCAGCTGCTCTGGTAAAAAATGTAATGAGATAAAGCAAAAATGAGAAAAATCTCTCTAACCTCAATATGCCAGTACCACAACCTACGTCCATGACTACAGCACCTTTTAAGAGAGAAGGATTCTCCAAAATGGCTTGCCGATAAGCATCAGTTCTTACCTGCATAAGCCCCAATATTGACAATTAGTTACCAAATATTTCAGTGGTGCCTTTTTTCCTGAAAGAAGCCAAACATTATGTCCCAGGAACAGAAGCAGAACAAAATAGTTTTTGCCAATAACGTAACTATCCGAGAGTCCAAGAAAGAACCTACTACATCAGCTTCAGGAGAAAGTTTTGGAGGCAACAGAAGGAAATGGATGTTAATCGGATTTGAAAAGCTGGTAGAAGAAAATAGGTTTTACTGTCAATTAAAGAGAATGGAGAGCAGTGCGATTGATAATAGGGGTATAGATACTTGATGAAGACATGGTGCTAGGCTGTATACAATGTTTGAGTCTCGAGCCAAGAACACTTTGATGTATGACAGTTGCATTTATTGGTGCTTTTTCTGTTCTAGTAAAAATAAGTCCTGATCCAAAATAAGAAAATTCCACGGATAAGTTAGCAAACGAAAATAACTAGATTAAGAAAAGGTCTGATCTTTTCTTGTATCCTTAGTTTGGTGAAGTCTGTTCACTTTGTTTTGAAGTAGGTAGCAGTTGATTCTTGTTTGACAAGAAATACATTCATTCAAGTTAATAATGGCTAAGGTACCTAGAATACCAAAAATAGATAGATTGAAAAAGTCGTTAGCTTAACATGGGGGAAACAATTTGATACATCAAAAATTGGGCCAATGTAGAACCTAATAAACGTAGTAAAGGCTTAATCAAGGGAAAGTAGCTGTCTACCTTACTACAAAAGTAGGTAGAACACTAACCAGGGTAAAATTTACCTTATCACTTATCATGTCCCTGTGGATACCATATGAACTATAGCCACCAAAATAGCTTTTATTTACGTCCTTGATCTTATTTGCTGCAACTTTTGCGATATACAAGCTAGAATCTTGGACATTGGGCTTCCTATACGAAGAAACACCAGTTTCTGCAGCAACAATGCCATTGCTGAGAGTAGAATCAGTCATTGAAGCAGATTTCTCTCCACTACGACAGGAGACTGTAGGTTTGTTTTCTTCTGTTTCGAAAGTAAAATCATCCCCGTCGATGCTAATTTGTTCGAAATCCTTAATTAACTCCTCTTTGTCAACAGGCATATCGTCCATATCATCTTCACCTTCATCATCTTCATCAAAGCTATACAGAAGTGCATCCTCATTCAAGAAAGGCTTCAAAAACTCATCATCATTCCAAGGAAACTTGCCATTATCAAAGCTAACAACCTCGTGCAAATGATTCCGTAGATCTTCCTTTGACCGACAGACAATGCCACAACTCCAACATTTGTTCTCAACAACCTAATAGCAAAAATAAAAATGAAAAAAGGATTCAAGTTATATACACTAAGAGTTGGAAAAAAAATCACTAAAATTTGACTGTGCAATAGCATGTTAGCTGCCATTTTTACCAGATTGCTAAATAATGTTTGTCGTGAGATTTACTACTTACCTCAGGGGTCGTTTGGTAGCTGGTTAGAGTTATGCAGTGAGGGGTTAGTTATGCAGGTTTTAGTTATTCATGTATTAGTTATTCCATCTTCTATCTTGCATAAAATAATACATAGATTCGCTCATAACTTACACATGTATCAGTTACCCAGATTTCTAAATTGCAAACCGAACACCGCATTAGGTGTGTTGAATTTTATAGATACTAAAAGAACGCTAACAAACATGGTATTACTTAGCTCCTAACCAGCTACCAAAAGGACCCTTGATTGTATAAATATTCTTACTCATGAAAGAAAGGCCATTAATTTCTATTTATTGCACGTGATAACAACATCGAAGACGCTAAACTGTGAGTTGAAAAGTGGATGCAATACCTTAGACCTGACATAATTAATGAGCTTAAAGCAGCCATAGAAATCCAAGCCAAAAGTAGTCTTGAGAGTGTTGAAATGGAAGCGATGTGCAGATGAGCAGTGGTCGAAGAGGGCATTACTGGAATTATACAACGAGTCACAGAACAAACAGAGTAATTTTGAGTTGATAGCTTCCTCTTCTTCATCTTCTTCGTAATCGTCCCAGTTCTGGTCCCTGTCATCGTCTGAGTTGTCATCTTCTTCAACTTCCATATACGTTGTGTTCAATTCCTCCATAGCCATAGCAAAATTAGCAAGTTTGGGATGGTAAAAATGGAGTAATGGTTTTGTTGGGAGCTTGGGAAAAGGGTGAGAAATGAGAATGAACTTAAGTTGTCCCTCTAAAACCCTTTAAAACCCTACTCTTTGTTGTTTGACTATTTTCTCCTCCATTTCTTACTACTATTACGTCACTTATGTACTTTTAATATGGAAATTATATAAAGGGTCGTTTGGTACACGATATTAGCTGGGATATCCAGCACTAATTACGGGATTAATTTTGTATTATATTTAGTAGAAAGTATAAATTGATAGTGCATCCCAAACTTAAAGATGGGATATCCCATCTTATCCTATTAAGCCTGGGATTATTTTATCCCATCTCTTAGATGGGATAAATTAGTCTTAGGATTATAATCCTGAGATAATTTTGTCTACGTACCAAATGGCCACTAAGTGTTGGGAAGCCCGTGGTGAGCAAGAGCCCATATTCAAGGTAATAAAGTAAACTAAGTTTCAATTTATGTGCCACAGTTTAAATTTTGAAAGTCAAACAGTTTAATTTTGACACTAAATTGCGGCATAGAATCTTTAAGTCTTTGAAAATTTACATAATTAAAAACTATGTAAAAAGTACTATAAATTCCAATGCTTGACTATTCAAAATATTAAAAAGATATATGAAAAAATAATGATTTTTCTTAATTAAAATTTTCTTTACCTTTCAAGAAATGCATGTGAGGAAATGATATTTCTTTTCTTTTTTCTTTATGTAATATATTTTCTAAATTTGCGTTATAATAATATTATAACTATGACATAGCCCCAAATACATTAGCAACAACAACATACCCAGCGAAATCCCGCAGTGTGGGGTCTAGGGAGGGTAAAATGTACGCAGACCTTACCTCCATCTCGGAAGATAGAGAGGCTATTTCCGGAAGACCCTTACCAAGAGAAAACATGATGAGAAAAGGTCGGATAAGCGAACGGTTCAAAGCAATACGAAAATGAAACTAACGAAAGCGAAAAAGCCATGATAAAGCGAAGATGAGAAAACGAAACAGTGGCTACCACAGATAAATACGATAATCGTGGTACACGGACTAACATATAGTTGCACGAATCAAAGGACAAGAAAATGAATATCAAAATCGCTACTACTAGTACGACGGGATACTAGCCTTCTACCATAATCTGAGTCCTCCATAGCCTGCTATCTAAGATCATATCCTCGGTAAGCTGGAACTGCGCCATGTCCTGTCTAAGCACCTCTCCCCAATACTTCTTCGGCCTACCTCTACCTCTTCTGAAACCGTCCATAGCCAACCTTTCACACCTCCGCACTGGGGCATCTGTGTCTCTCCTCCTCATATGCCCAAACCATCTCAGCCGCTCTTCCTGCATCTTGTCCTCCACTGATGCCACTCCCACCTTATCTCGGATATCTTCATTTCTAATCCTATCTCGCCTGGTGTGCCCACACATCCATTGCAACATTCTCATTTCTGCAACTTTCATCTTCTGGACGTGCGAGTTCTTGACTGCCCAAAGACTCGCCCGTACAACAAAGTCGGCCTCACTACCACTTTGTAGAACTTGCCTTTAAGCTTTGGTGCCACCTTCTTATCACACAGCACTCCTGAAGCGAGCCTCCATTTCGTCCACCCTGCACCAATACGATGCGTGACATCATCGTCAATATTCCCATCTCCTTGTACAATAGACCCAAGATACTTAAAGCTTCTTTTTTTTGGATGGCCTGGGTACCCAGCCTCACTTCCACGCCAGCCTCATGTGTCTCGTCACTAAACTTACACTCTATGTACTCTGTCTTGGTTCTACTCAACTTGAACTCTTTAGACTCCAGAGTTTGTCTCCAAACCTCTAGCTTAGCATTCACTCTGTTGCGGGTCTCGTCAATCAGGACTATGTCATCCGCGAATAGCATGCACCATGACACCTCACTTTGAATTTGTCGCGTCAAACCATCCATCACCAAAGCAAACAAAAAAAGCAAGCAAGAGCCGATCCCCGACGCAACCCCATCTCCACCGAAGTGTTCCGAGTCTCCCTCCCACTATTCTAACCCCGGTCTTCTCTCTCGTACATGTTCTTGATCGCCCTAATGTACGCCACAGGTACACCTTTAACCTCCAAGCATCTCCACAAAACCTCTCTTGACACTTTATCGTAAGCCTTTTCTAGGTCGATGAAAACCATGTGTAAGTCTCTCTTCCTCTCCCTATACTGCTCCACCAGTCTCCTCACAAGATGAATGGCTTCTGTAGTCGAGCGCCCCGACATGAATCCGAACTGGTTCTCTGAAATGGACACACCTCTCCTCACCCTCATCTACACCACCCTTTCCCACACTTTCATGGTGTGACTTAGCAGCTTGACCCCAAATACATTAGCATTGGCTAAATTTAAATAATTAAATCATGTCTCGGTGCAACGACGTATATACCTAAGAATTTTGTTTCTTCTCATTTTTATTTTCTTTAAGGATCGATTTTGAAATTTATTTTCTATCGATTTATTTTTTATTTTAAAATTTATTTTCTATTGGACAATTGTGTTACATCATTAAACGTTTATATATTCAAAATATTTTTTAAATAAAATTTAGATCAAGAGAAATTTAATGGCAATTTTAGAATTTCTAAGAAAATATGATCAACGCTCTCCCAATACCAAATCAGTTCTCCAAAATTACTATTATTACCATTTTAGATTATCTTTGTGCATAGTTATTTCTATTAGATGGCATCATCACCATGCACAACTTTTCAAGTATTTTAAAGGGATAAGATGCTATCCCCACCCCCACCCCCCACCCCCGAACTATACCCGAAATTGTTACGACACACCTTACCTTTTTCTGAATTTTATTACCCCCCTAAATGATGATGCCCACTCTCATATGAGAGAGTGACATACACTCTCCTTGCCACATGTGTATTTTTTTTTTTTTTTTTTTTCCAGCTTACGTGTCAATTTTTTTTTTTTTTAAAAATTGAATTTTATTTTAAAAAAAATGATATTTAAAACCCATTTTAAAAAAAAAAAAATTGAAAATTTGATTTTATTAAAACCCACTTTAAAAAAAAAAATGAAAACATGGATTAAAAAAAATTTAAAAAATTGAATTTTCTTTAAATAAATGATTTTTAAAACCCGTTTTAAAAAAAAAAAAAAACTGAAAAAATGAATTTCTTTAAAAATATGGAAAACTTGATTATTTTTTAAAATATCTTAAAAAATCTTGATTTTCTTGATTTAGGACACTTTTATTTTTCAAATAAAATCAGGAAAAAGTGTTTTTCTTGTCAAAATGTGAATAAACTGAATTTTTATAAAATTTTGAAAAAATTAGTTATTTTTTAAAATGTGGAAAACCCATTTTTAAAACTAAATTTGGAAAATTAGATTTATTTTCATAAATAGAAAAAAATAATCAGTTTTCCAGATTTACAAAAGGTCCAAATTTTTTTAAGAAGAAGACTCAGTTTTCCAGATTTATTTTCTGAAAAAATGGATTTTTCATATTTTTTAAAAAACAATTCAGTTTTTCATATTTTAAGAAAACACAGATTTTTAAGAAAAAAAAATAAGTTTTCCCGTTTTTTATGTTTCTCACTCTCTCAAAGAGAGTGAAACGCACTCTCCTTGCCATGTCAGCGCTTAGGGGGTAAATTATTCTGTTTTAAATAAGTTTAGGAGGGTAATAGGACCCAGGGAAAGGTAAGGTGTGTCGTAGCAACTTCGGGTATAGTTCAGAGGGGTAATAGTGCCTTATCCCTATTTTTAAAGGGCTCAAAATTCAAATTATATATACCATATTGGATGTGGCAACCCAAGTAAAAAAAAAATGTAGGGGCAAAAATAAGACAGAGAAAAAATCATGGTACATACCTCACCTCCAAAAAGCTAATCTAAGGGGCCATGTATTACCAAAAAGGGTTTTAAAATATCTTGAGTTATTGGAAACATACTTTGGTATATGACGTAATAGATAACAAATATTTGAAGTAGCAAATCCTTTTTAGTTGGCACGCTAATTAAATGATTACAATGTAACTAAGTACTACAAAACTCTTTTAATTGTCTCTTATATATAGTAGAAGTAATAGTAATAGTAATATAGTAGTAAAGTAATGAAAAGTAGACAATAAAAACAAAATGTAAATTTGTCTTTAAAAAATAAATTTGGAACCTAGAAGTAATTAATTGAAAATTTTGATATTAGATTGGAAACTTTTGTGAGGACTACAAATACCCTTGGTTGTCCATTATATAGTAGTAATAATGTGTATATATATACAGAAATTATTTTAGTACCCAAATTTTTCACAATCTCACTCCAGAGAAATTAATTTGAGAAAGAATCACTTGTGATAAATATTTCATAAATTAAATAAAGTTTCAAAAGTGCAAGTAACATTGGTTGTCAACTAGTGTTTACGAATATATAGACATTAATCACTTTAGTTTAAGGAATTTTAGTACTAATATTTACAATATACATATTAGTACATAATTTGAATGATTGATTGCACTGATCGCTTTTATTACATAAAAAAGGTACAAAATTTTCTCGATTTCCACTGTGCGGTCTTATTTTTTTTTTTTTAAATCTCAAATATAAAATGATTAGTATGTGAAAGTGAAGACATTTAAAACAACTAATCTCATGTGTTGATGTTAAAGGAGTAGTAGTTAAATCTCTAAATTTAGAAGTTTACATTGATAACATGAAAATAACAAGATTTACGAAGTTTTGGTGCAATTGAATAAGAAGTGATCCTACTAAATTTTTAGATGCCTACATTTTAAACAAAATTATTTAAAGAAATGTATATTCAAATGTAACACTAAAATTGAATTAGTTCGCGAGAAATTAAAAACTCAAGTAAGAGAAGAAAATATATTTAGAGTAATATTTCTTATATGTGTACATATTTATCAAAGATTATCGTTTAGTTTTTTATAATAATTTTTTATTTTAAAGATTTAGTTGTGTAGTTACACTTGGGCAATCGAACATTACGTTTGTAATTAAACCGTAATTACTTTTCAAACAAAAAAACACGTCTTTGTAATTACTATACGGTGTAATTACTAGATTGTGTAGTTATTATCCTAGTAGTTACACCAAATTCAATTATGACATGACTTTTCAGACAGACCACAAGTATTTAAAGTCCTATGACGTGAGATTTTAGGACCCGTTTGGCCATGAGAATTTTTCACTTTTTTCCTAAAAATTATTTCACTTTATTTGAAAATCAATGTTTGCTCGCTATCAAGGTAGAGGTAAGGTTTGCGTACACTCTATCCTCCCATACCCCACTCGAGGGATTACACTGGATATGTTGTTGTTGTTGTTGAAAATTAACACGTTTGGTCATGAAAATTCCAAATACTACTTGAAGTTGTATGTGGAATTTGAAAAACACCTAGAACTTTGTTTTCACCTAAAACATCTAGAAGGATGAGTAAAGCGCGTGGAACATAAATTTTGTGTTTGAGTAAATTAAGATAAGGAAATTGTGACAAATTATAATATTTATTTTTCAACAAATAATGAGGATTACAATCTCTATCGTATCTCAAGATTTACAAAATATTGTAATTTGATTATTTTCTCATGAGTGTCAAGTGAAGAATTTGTCCGGATCTTCTTAAATTGGTAGATCCTATCATGAATAATCTGATGACATCCATAAATGATGAGTTAAGATTGTCACAAACATATGATTTTAACCCACACACTTAGAATCTTGAAGTGAAGTTTCATTCTTGCACTTGATTGTGCATACTAAGAGCGCTTTGAATGATAAGTACTTGTTTGGAGCCTTTTCTTGCTCCCATCGACTTTGATATCTCTTCCACTGTATGGAGGACTTCTACATGTAATTGTGGAGAGGAGTTATTTGCATCACGAGTGAATTCTCTTGCTTGATTTGATTTGTTCAATTCTTTTAATCATATCAATCTCATTAAACTCGTGATAAAATTACATTTAATTGGTCAAAACATGAAAATTGCACAATATCGGAGTTCTTGACCGAAATGGAATTGAGTTTTATTTACCGTCTATTTTAAATACAAGACGTAAAGGTAACTAGTTAGAGATGATTTTAACAGCCAAATAAATGAAGTCGCCCTAAGTACAATTTCACATAATATAGCATCGTCCTGGCTTATGACGACTTCAAATTTTCAATGGTCAAATTTTAGCAAATATCACTATTTTAGATTTTAGATTTTAGATATTTTAAATCATTCTCGTATGTGTTTCGGGCCATTTTTTTTGTTTTTATGATCCTTCGCGAAAAATATTCACTATCTTCATAAAAAAAAAAATGAGGTAAACTCAATAATGAAATTTTTGATTCATCCTTGGCCTTATTCCGGAATAGTTTTGAACCAAACATAATGCTAAGAAGAAAAAGCAGATTTATATGCTTTAGGTGAACATAAATCTATCTTTGATGAACCAACAATAGTTGTGGTGTAGTGGTTGATACTACTCCATCCTTAACCAAGCTCTTGCGTTCGAGCCCCCTTGGGTATGGAGCCACTATTGTTGGGGAGCGCTTTGCCTTCCAATGTGGGACTACCCGGCACGAATCCGGATTAGTCGACCCCCAATGCGGATACCGGACACCGGATGGAAAACAAAATTAAAAATTAAAAAATCTATGTTTGATGAAAAAGCATAAACAATATTGATCAAATTTATGAATGTTTGTACATTGATACCATCCTAACTAGGAAAGTATGAAAACAATGACAAATACGCGAAGATTAAGATAGGAGAAATCGATAGATGAGATAGAAGAAATAGGAGATGATAATAGAAGAGAGAAGGGACCTAATTCAACTAAAATTGTGACTAATCAACAATCAAAGATGAATTCAATCTAAGGGAGAAGGGAATTTGAACTCATACATGGAAATCTAATCATAGATTATTCAAGAGATGATCAGGTAAAGAGTTAAGAGTTAACCTAGACTCCATAGAAGGAGAACTACTCTCAAGTGAGTTTCTTCATCAATCAATAACTAAGGAATGAAAATAGGCCAAGGCAAGCTTATAAAGTTTTGGCTTTTATATGCCTAAGCCACAATTATTTAACTAATAGCCACATTCGGCATTTAGCTAACCAAACTTACAATTATAGCCACACATCAAACACTTGACCTTTTTTAAGAGGCAAGCTTTGGGCCTTGGACTCTTGTACTCTTCATCCATGTTATCTTCCATTCCATAGCTTCCTTCTCCACGAACTTGGCTTGTAAGGCTTGAAACTCCTTAGTGGCTTCTAGTACGAGGCCTTGGAGAAGGTTCGGCACTTGAGACGTGGAAAGACTTATGATACTGTAATTCATGCCCTAGCGAACATGTTATCCCATTTTGAAACTAGTTTATTATGCGGCAACAAATGCTAGTTACAATATTGGTTCTAGGTCCAGCTATGCAATCTAATTATTAATGATAATTATATTGGAAGCTCGTCCTAACTTAGTTTAACTACAAACGATAAAATAATTCCTAACGATTATTTATAAGTGTCTATAAATCAAACATTTTGTAACTAAGTAAAGAAAAGGCACCAGCAACTCAAAAATTATTGAGCGAAGAGAACGATTTTCAATAATTATGTCAAATATGTTTCACATCTTTTTTGTTGAAAAATGTCAAGTACTTATTTTTATGTAGTAGTGTGTGTGCGTACATATATATAAAATAAAAATAAAAATACCTTTGATTTTTACCAAGTATGCTTGATTGTGTTGTAATTAATCCAACACAAATTTTCTTAAAAACTTTCGTAATGTTCATTTTGACAAAAAGCAGAACCGTGACCAAATTCAAACGCCATAGATAACAAATATCTCACTCCTCCAAAATTTTATTTTTTCAGAGAGAAAGAAAACGAGATTGAATAAAAAAGCTGCGGCTAGCCGACTGAGGCATACAAATCTTGAATCTCACTACAGTCAATTCATCCTCATCACCATCATCATCACCAACTTTATTTAGTCTCTCTCAGATATACTGATAAACACTTCATATTCGAGAAAAGGCCATAAATAGTCCCTTATCTATGGGTGTAGGTTTAAAATGGTCCCTTAACTATACACTTATCGATTTTAGTCCTTTAACTATCCAAAAACTTATCAAATTTGGTCTCCGTCTATTTTTTTATGCAAACATCATACAAACTCATAAACTTTCATGAGATTAATCGTTAAACCATTCCTCAGACCTATATTTTTCTTTCCCTGCTTCTTTTTCCTCAAGTTCATTCTTTAACCTCAACTTTTTTTCTCAAATTCTCTCTCGCGTTTCGTAACCGACGGACTCCATCGGTTAAAACTGACGGAAAACGAAACCAGTCGGTCGGTTTTGTTAAAAAAAAAAAAAAAAAAAAACCGACGGTCTCACGTCGATTTTTTTTAAAAAAAATTAAAGAATGAAATGTAGGAATTTGGAATCGAACCCGGGTATGTTCCTTGGCATTAAAGGGCTTTACCACTAGACCACTGATATTTTTTATTCATATACTTACATTGATTTAATTTATACTGTTTTTTAGCTCTAAAAATCGACGGAGTCCATCTCTGTCGGTTTTTTATAAAAAGAATAAAAAATAAAAATAAAAAACCCACGGACTCCATCGGTTTATTTTAAAAAATAATATAAAAAATAATTATATTTTTTCGCGCATTTTTGTGCAAAAAATAACCGACGCAGTCCGTCAATTTTGTTAAAAAAAAAAGATTTAAAAAAATTATTGATTCTGTCGGTTTTTTCCATCGGTTTTTACTAGTTTTTTAGTAGTGTTTGAGAAGAATGGTTACAGAAATTTTGTGCCTGAGTTTGTCTTTTCGAATTTTAAAGACTCGAGAGCGACACCAAGTCTTGAGAATCTTTCTTTTTTTTCTTTTTTAACAAGAGGAACTTGAGGAAAAAGAAGCGGGGAGAGAGAAATATAGGTCTGAGAAATGGTTTAATAATTAATCTCACGAAGGTTTATGAGTTTGTATAAAAAAAATAGACGGAGATCAAATTTGATAAGTTTTTGGATAGTTAAAAAACCAAAACCAGGTAAGTGTATAGTTAATTATTTAGACCTACTCCTACAGATAAGGGACTATTTATGGCCTTTTCTCCTTCATATTCACACCTTAATTGAAAGATTCACTTCAATTTCTTGAAAAGTCTTGGTTTCTTTTGAATTCCCAAAGATCTTTTCAGTTTTGAACACCCTTTAATCTTCTCAATTAACCCATTCTTGGTATTTACTTCAAAAGAATAATAATTGCCTTTTGACTCGTTCAAATTTCATTCAATCTTGAATGCAAGTGTGAGCTGCTAAGCAAGTGGGGTTACGTTAAAGTTGCCATGGAAGAGTAAGTAACCTTCAAAATCTCTGCTTTGATACTTATAGTTTACAAGACTGATAGATCCTCTAGTTTGTTTGAAGTAAATCTGAAGTTCTTAAGTAGTTAAGATTAAAGATTCTTGATATTTTAAGGAAATTTGGTAGTAAGAGAGTTTACTGGAATACGAATACCATTAATGTGGGTGGGTCGAATTGAATGTGTGTGTATTTGCAGGGGAAACTCTACAGAGCTACTACAAAGATTCCGGCGAGACAGGCGCATACTTTTGAATTTCATACTTTCAGGAAGTTTAATCAAGAAAGTGGTAATGCCTCCTGGAGCTGTTTCATTGGAGGATGTGGATCTTGATCAGGTCAGCGTTGATTTTGTCCTCAATTGTGTAAGAAAAGGTATGGAATCTACATATTTGCTTACAATGGATTGCAATTATTCCATTAACAAGTTCACTATTCAATTAGTTTAGCTGCCTTATTTTGTTGTTTTTTTTGTAGGTGGACTTCTTGAACTATCTGACGCTATTAGAGATTATCATGACAGCACTCTGTTCCCTCAGATGGTAAATTCGGACTTCCACATACTTTAATTTCTGTTCAGTGGTTACTATTTATGAATATGTTAGTTCAGGCTTGCACATGCATTAATTTCTGTTCAATAGATATTTGTGAATGTTCCGGTTCCCAAGGTTTATCTATTGCTGCTTAGAATTATTTCCACAGGGGGTTGTTGTGCAGCACTTTTTACCTATCCAAAACACCATTTCGCGCGTTCTATACACATCGGTGTTTATGTTCGTTCTTCAATGGTTTCCTTTTGGTATAAGAGTAATGCAGGTTCAACTGATGAATTCTTTCTAGCAACAAATCCTGAGCTATCGGGTTCGCCTCCAAGAAGATTACCCCCACCTGCCCCTATTTCCACACGATCACCAATTTTGGCATCACTCTCAACGTCAGAGCCCGTTGATACTGAACCATTTGAAGAGCTGTCTAGTTTATCCAAATCGCAATCTTTCAATTCGTCACAACAACAAGAGTTAACAGTTGACGACATTGAGGATTTTGATGACGATGACGATCTGGATGAAGTTGACAGTCGAAGGTATTCAAGAAGAGTTCTCAATGATGCTGCTGATCTTGTGCTTGGATTGCCGTCATTTGCCACTGGTAAGCATGCTTATTATAGGTGTATACGCATATGGTGGACCTGTAATTTCCACTGTCATTATTTTGTGGCAGTGTTAGGTTGTATTTTGCTTGTTCTTTAGCTCTAAGGTGCTATATTTATAGGACTGGTTATACCAGGAAAATAGTTGACCGGGAGAGTAAGAGTACTTTGAGATCTTTCTTTGGTGCTATATTTGTACTATACTTGTTACTTTGTGCTTATGGTGCTACCACATGACTAGGAAACTATTAACAACACTGGTGTAGATTATCATATAACTTCTCTAGGTTAGTGTCCAATTTTCACCCACTAATGATAAATGGATTTTTTTTATAAGGGCATTTAACCAGTGGCGGATGCAAGATTTTCACTCGGGGGTTTGGAAAAAGCAACAAAAGCTAAACATAAAATACAATATTGTCACTGGGAATCGAACCTTGGACACTGGAGAGAATTTTGAACACCCTCAACTGCTTGAGTTAACCTTTTTACATTTGTTTAGGGTATTCAAAACGTATATATGTACATAAACACAGAAAATCTACCCTGTATATACAGCATAATTTTTTGCCGAGGGTGAATACCCTCATGTCCCTTTAATTCCGCCCCCGCATTTAACACTGTGCTAATAAGCGTTGTATACTAATGATAAATGGATTTCAATTCTCATCCATGTTAATTGCAGTTCAAGCAATGCACCAAGGCCGTGAACATAGCATAGTAGCTTGATATTGGGACAATGTCAGTCCCCTTTTTATCTGGAGCATAAGAAATCCACCGTAATCTCCAGCACACTTGTGTGATTTTTGGATTTTCTTTTTCCAGCTGATAGGCGTTAATTTGTTTTTCTTCTTTTGTACTGTAGATCCCATATGTGTTTTTTCTTTTTCTAGATTAGAAAGAGTTAGTTCTATCTTGATGCCAGATTAATGCTTTTCTGACCTTTGGCTATCATAAACAGAACTAGTTGTCAGGTTATTAATTCTCATATTCTGATGCAACTCTTTTTAGTGCTTAAATTTTATTTTTAATTTTCTTTTGTTATAGCTCTTTGTTATATTGCTCCTCTAATCACTTGATTGTGTTTATAAATGAATCAGTTAGATAGTTATATACATTTGATTCCTGATCTTTAACAGACCTACTTTTTGAGTTTGGTGCCTTTTAAGCATAAAGAGTTCCCACCAATGTTTTCTCTTACTCTTCCCTGATAACTTCTCTCATACTTAGTAGCAATAATATTCAATTTGTTCTGAAGCTTATTCTCTCTTTCATAAACCCTAAGCAAATGATACGTTAAGCTCTGTGCTTGTGCACGAAAGCTAGAGTTAAGATGATGTGATATGATTCCTTACTTATTTCTGGCAACTCCTTGTTATGAAGGCTGTTTGGGGAATATCATGGTAAATGTTAAATGTGAACTTAACGAAGCGCGGTTGTCATATCCATGTAACTAGTTTATTTTGCCTTTACTTTTTTAACAGCCTACGGTGGCAAGAATTTGTTTTGGAGCTTTATATTAAATCCATATTTTTTTTGACTTTGCCTTTTGGTGTTTGAATTCTTTGGTTTTATACAATGTTTGAAGCTTTGAATGCATGCGTTGGCACATAATAGGTACTTCTGGATTGATTACTGGAGCAAGTATTTGATGAACGAACAATTTAATATTCTATTCCAGTATTTCCTGGTCGTTACACTACTTCACTTGTAGATTCCACTATCTTCTTTCAAAATGTACTCTTCTCTTGCTTTTATGTGGATGGATGGGAAATACTTATACTTCAGGCTGTATTTCTTCCTAGCTATTGGCGATGATGACCTTCGGGAAACAGCATATGAGATCCTTCTGGCTGCTGCTGGAGCTTCAGGGTATTTTCGCCTTTTCTGTTTCTTGGCTTGCAATATCTCCCATCTGATTAATTAGAGGTATTTAATAAGCATTCTCTATGCACAGGGGCCTAATTGTACCATCAAAGGACAAAAAGAAGGAGAAGAAATCTAGATTGATGAGGAAGCTGGGCCGGAGTAAGAGTGAAAATGTAGTGACCCAGTCACAGCATTTATCTGGACTGGTCAGTTTGTTGGAGACAATGCGTGTCCAGATGGAGGTAGGAAATTGAATGACCTTATTTTTTTTTTTTTTCATTTTTTTTCTTTGAGAAGGTAACATTTGGAAATTGAATGACCTTATTACTTTTTCTTTTTGGTTTTTACTTGTATTCACACTCTTAAAATGGTCACCATTCCGTTCATCCTAAATGTGCCACTTTATAAGGATGAACCACTTTACTTCAACTAAAACTAAACAGAAATTTATGTGGAAATTTTACATCTCCACAAACCTTTTCCCTTCCCTCCCATTTCAATGGCTGTCCAATCTCTTATTCCTTTTAAGCTAACCCATAACTTGCGGCCTTGCTCAACCATCCTTGGAAATGCCTGCTCTCTCAAGTGATTAATGATGGGTTGTTGTAACGGTTTGGTTCTGCGATAGGTGGTAACAGTGCATATTCAAAAGTATAAATGAGGGTGGGAGAGACTGATAAAGAAAGAAGGTAGAGGACAAGAGAAGTAGGTAAAGCTGTTGATTTTCTAGGCAAGTGGATGATTTTGGTTGAAAAGAAGGTTATACGGTATTTTGATAGTTTTGGAGGTCTTGTGAGGGCTTATTCTCTATATTTGTACTTGAGATAAGCAAGTTATTAAGGCATATAATTATCTAATGGCAATGGTGATGTTGCTTGGAAGTTGAGGTAAACTTGTTTCTAGAAGCGCTGTCTCTTGGCCTCAATTTTGAAGTTTCAGTCAATATTATATCCTTAGGTTCTTGTGAAGCAAGGTGGGAATAGCTGTATACAGATAATGTTGTCTGTCTTTCGAGGAATTATGTAATAGATTGGTGGTTAGCCTCTCTTTGATGTCAGATTGCTGGTAGCTTCTGTTGTTTGATTTACACCAGTAGTAGGACAGATATCTAATTAGCTTCCTTGCCTTTAACTTAACAAATTGGGGATAGCTTGCAGCTTGCCTGCTGTTTCATTGCAAATCTTTTTGGAAATGAAATAACTTAAAAAGCAGTAATTTTTTCTCCTTAGTGGAAGGGCATCAAGCTGATGAGGCTACAGTTTGCTAGTTAAGGTTGAGATGTTACGCCAAGAGGTGTTCAAATACTATCAAAGTATAGAGTTGCCTCGAGTTGTTATGTTGGTGATTTGCTTGGTATATGGTGCTTGTCTCCACCAGCTGCCAGTTGGTAGTGTGTATATAATGTAAATAGTATTCTTATTGCTGGACAGGAAGAAAAGGGAGTTATCGATTCAGTGTTTTTGATAACTAAATGAGTTAAACATTCATTATTAAATCATAGAAGTGATAGCTTGTTAAAAGGGAAAGATTTCCCAAAGGTAAATGTTAGAAGATGAAAGAGGGAAGAGAGATATTGAAGATCTGGTGATATGACAAATACGAAAGGCACACCTACTTATAGGGCGTCAAACTTAATACACGTTTAGTTGTAGACAAAAATAAAATTAAGAAGTTTACTCTTCTAATGGCCCCAAGACTGTGGTCTAGTGGTAAGAGCGCAACAAGTGATGTGTGAGTTAGGCGCACATTGTGGGTTCAAACTCTGTTATTTAGGAATTTGCAGTTACATACTTGCTGGGTTCTTACCTGATTATTATGTTCAGATTTCTGAGGCCATGGACGTCAGGACAAGACTTGGGCTCCTTAATGCGATGGTTGGAAAAGTGGGTAAAAGGATGGATACAATCTTGATCCCACTGGAATTGCTATGTTGTATTTCACGCACAGAGTTTTCCGACAAGAAATCGTACTTTAAGTGGCAAAAGAGACAAGTAAGCGCTGTCTTTCTCACTCAATATGAAGATGCAAAAATTTTCTCCCCTCCTTCTCTTCCTAATTGCTGTAATGAGCTTTGCGAAGTTGCTTATTTATGCAACTAAGTTCATATGATAATGTATTTAACATTTCTGTTACATATTCTTTTTCTGTCAGTTCAGTTAAACATGTTGGAGGAGGGGCTCATAAATTTTCCTGCCGTAGGGTTCGGGGAATCTGGGCGAAAAGCAAATGAGCTAAGAGTTCTTTTAGCTAAGATAGAGGAATCTGAGGTGTGTACATTTCTCCCTGTCCCACTTTTGCTGAAAAGAAAGTTCTGCTATTTTTTTTTTTTTTTTTTAAATGAACTTAAGTATTTGCAATTCTAGTTTGGTCATGCGCACTTTCAAATAGCCAAATACTGAACTTTAATATTTGAACTTCTTTGAAAATAGTGAAATTCAATATACGAACTTAAAGTAAAATATTGAAGTAGTGGTCTGAATGTGTATTTCAAGGAAATACTGGTTTCTACTCGTTAATCTTCAACTTTCACATTTTTTCCAGTTGAACTTCAAATACTCTTTTATTCAGCTTCAACTCAGATGTGAAAACTTTCTAGTCTCAGTGGCAGACTTATGATTTGAAGGCAGTGGGTGCACATGCTTTAACATACACCGCGCCTCCTGGTTTGAGTAACATTATGCATTCAGTTGGTTTAGTTACTTTCTAATCTACTTTTAGTTCACAAATAAAGAAACCACTGGAATGACTTTGGTTCGGTGCAGTTTTAAGACTTCAGTTTTTGATTAAGTTTAGGGATCTCTTTCATTTGCCTGATAATATAAAAGAAAGAGCCAGGAAATATGTGTCCATCCATCATCTATGCAAACAATTTCAGGAAACACGTGGCCGTCTATCATCTTACAAACAAAAAACTAACATCATGATATTTTAACCTATCATTCTTTTCAATAAAGGAACTGCAAATTAAATCACGATTGACCAATTCACCTTAAGGCCGATGTAATGAATTTGTGGCAACCCTAGTTGGATTTCATTTCCTAATTTGTTGCCGAAAATAAGTATCTTATATAATAAATAGATGGATTGAGCACTCCAGTTCTTTCAAGCAAATTACATACATTTTTGATTTACTTGAGAGTTCTGTTTTTGAAGTTTGATCATCATATGTCAAATTATAGGATTGCTTAGCATAAAAGTTGGCGTTGCTAAGAGGGTTTTAATCTTTGAGATTGGAGGTTAACTATCCATTGATTTTCGAGTTGTGCGTTGCTGGCCCTCTGGGATTTCATGGTGACAAAAAGGAAGTGTCTATAATTGGAAATTGACATGTTTTATCTTCTTGTACTTCTATTTGTTCTCGTCTCTTCTTTTGTACTCTCCTAAAAGGACTTTTTTTGTTTTTTTTGTTTTTAAAAAAAAAAAAAAACTTATTGGCCCATGGAATAAGTTCAATTGACATGGTATCATTGATGTTTGTTCTTGTTTGCTTGTTTGATGCTCTTCATCATTATTTGTGCTCTCTCATTTTTTTTTTTTAAACCTCTCAATCTAGGACATTCTGATACCATATACTATGAACACCTATGTCCTGAGAAACGAGGTTACTAGAGAAGGGTGCTTTGTGATTCTATATCAGATGATGTGTTAATATATTATTTCTTTGTTTCAGTCTTTTCCTCCCCCTGCGGCTGAGATGCAAAGGACAGAATGTTTAAAATCTTTGAGAGAGATCGCTATTCCACTGGCAGAAAGGCCAGCTCGAGGTGACCTAACTGGTGAAGTATGCCACTGGGCGGATGGTTATCACCTGAATGTCAAATTATATGAGAAACTACTTCTCAGTGTTTTTGATGTTTTAGATGAGGGAAAGCTCACAGAGGTCAGTTAAAACCCACTTGAATGTCATTCTGTCTAACAAGTTGGGATTCCGTTCAAGAATTTCTTGCATTCTTCCTGTGCCTTACGGTGCCAGGATGAAGATGACCATCTTGTTTCTTGTACACTAGAAACTAGAAAGTAATACTCTTAGGATGTTACCTTTCTCATTAAAAAAGAAGGTAATATTCGTAGGGGTCATTTCGTTTTACAGTCTTGTTATGCAGGGTTTATAATAGAGGGACATGGTGAGTGAAGCCGTGAAGGTGTTAAAAGGGGATGAGCCCTCAAATCACAGGGAAGGAAATTTTCTCAAAAAACCTACAAACTCTTGTAATCCATGCAGACATAGCGAAAAATAGGCACAATAGAAAGGGTTTATATAGCAATACCTTTTTAGATAAGGATTTATATAGCAATACCTTTTAGGTGGGACTATGCCTTATTTATGTTAGTACGTCTTACGTGTCCTTTAGGTCTTATGTTTTGTAGGAGTCCCTTTAGTCTTGTTGTTGTTATTAGTATTATAAATAATATGGGTCTATGGAGCTTAAATGAAACAACATGATCAGTTAATATTCATATAACAGACCACGCTTGGTTGGGATTCAGATACAGTTGTTTTATGTGAACACAATAACTTGTTTTATCAGTAAAATACTGAACAGTAGTGCAGTGAAATGTAATGTGAGTACATTCCTTCGGAAATCGATTTTTAGGTTTGAAAGCGCAATTTTGAACTTCATCTTTTCCAACCAGGAAGTTGAAGAAATTTTGGAGCTTCTAAAGTCCACATGGCGTATTTTGGGAATCACAGAAACTATTCACTACACTTGCTATGCTTGGGTATTATTTCGACAGGTATAAAATGACAAAAAATACTGGTTACTATTCAAAGTTGCTTAAAACATTACTATCATATGCTTGACTACTAACATGCTGATGGTATATGAATTGTTTGGACTAGAGTTTACTTCTTTATTAATTATTTGAGTGGATATAGACCATAACCTTTTTGGAATATTGTTGCCATAGCCTGCAATTTCCTATTTAGAAAAGAACCTGATATTTCTTTAATCTAGTCGGCTTGAAGTACCAGGAAAAGCATGTATCTCTGACTGAGTTGCTAAAAGATTGGAAGGCTTTGTTCTTCTATGTTTCTTAGTTTTGCTGATGTCCTCTTGGAGTACTTCTTCGCCTATGTTAACATTCAATGTCAATTTACTTTTTTGCATACAATGAATCTTGGGGTGACCAAGAGTTGCTCATCACTTCTCTTTCTCATTTGTCTGAATGTCCTTGAGTATTGAGCGGCCATTTTAGATGTGTCATCCTTATGTAAAACTAATGATGCATCAAATGTGATGTTGTACTTGCTGCTACCTACTTAGTGGCCGATTGGTACTCCGTTTGTGGTATCTATAGTGACTTGAATTTTAATAATTTTGATAGCAATTTTACCACTCAAAGTTAAAAATACGTTGTATGAAAAATACCACACGCTATGTTTTCTGATACCTTCGGTATTATAGGTTTATTAATACAAATATCAACAATCCTTGGTGAAGCTACCAAAGAAGACCAAACTACCCATCATTTTGAAATGATCTTGGCTTATGTTATTGAAGATTTTGTAGCCTGCCTACTATCTATAAAGATTACATTTGTGACTTAATCTAGCTGAATTAAGGTGATTATTTGAAATGCGTGCTTTGTTTAAGGGTGAATAATCTTTTTGGTCCAGTGTTATTCTTCAGTTGCCTATTTTTCTCTTCGTGTTATTTAACTTAGAAATTTGACCTTCGTCGAATCAAATGTGCTATTACGGTCCAATTATAACTAACGTAAGTTCACTAGGGACAACTGTGGTTTTTTCGGACTACAAAATCCTCATCCTCTCCTCTATCCACATTATTTAATTTCTGCAGTTTTAAGTAAAAAAAATTATCCCAATAAGCGATGGGATTTTAAGGCAATTGCTTCCATCTTGTTCAGCCAACTGTTTTGAAAATAAAATCCTGACATGTTGCAACAATTTCTTCTTGCTTGGTTACCCTTATTTCAAATTTGGTTACTTGGTTGAACCTGGGGTCTATCGGAAACAGCCTCTCTATCTGCCAAGATAGGGGTAAGGTCTGCGTACACTCTACCCTCCCCAAACCCCGCTTGTGGGATTACACAGGGTATGTTGTTGTTGTTGTTTGTTGGTTGGACCTGATCCCCCCATCAATTCCTCTTTGCTTATTGTCTGATGTATGATTGTCCTATTTCAATCTATGCCCCTTGTGTTGTTGCAGTTTGTCATCACGGGAGAGCAAAGGATCTTGCAATATGTCATTGAACAGTTAAAGAAAATACCCTTAAAGGAACAAAGGGGACCACAAGAGAGAATGCACTTGAAGAGTTTGCATTCTAGAGTTGAAACTGAAAAGGGGTTTCAAGAGTTGACTTTCTTGCAGTCGTTCTTGTTGCCAATTTCAAAATGGGCTGATAAGCAGTTGGGAGACTACCATCTCAATTATGCTGAGGTTTGTGAATAATTCTGTTTTACTTTGATCAGTTGATTGCAAATATTGTGCGCATGATAAGTCTTTTGTTTTAACTTAAGCATTTACATGAATGTCTTTTCCTGTTTTGAGATTTTGTTTTGTGGTAATACAGATACTGATCAAATTAGACCTTGTACTGTAAATTCTATTTATCAATTTAAAACTAAGAAACACACACTCAAATTTACACTTTCCCCATGAATGATGGTTGCCAATATGTCAAATATTCTGCCTTTTCTATTGAAATTAACTCCATATAGGCTATTATTTAGTTTAAGTTACAGTACAGGAAAGCTGTCTAAAAACTAGTTAATTTTTTTTTTGTTTAGGGGTCAGCAATGATGGAAAACACTGTGGCAGTTGCTATGCATGTTCGAAGGCTTCTTCTAGAAGAACCTGAAACGGTATGTCTGCGTACCTTACCTGTTTCTGGTGAACTATTTTAAGTTTCTTCTGGCTGAAATTGAATCCTATGTTATATGTGCTCTGTTCATTCACTATAAACCATAAGATTGACATACATGGACACTTATAAATAATAATGTCCTATACGAATTTGATGTTTGTGCAGGCTATGGAGTCTGCAACAATATCAGATAAAGAGCAGATAGAGTTCTATGTCACATCTTCAATCAAACATGCATTTACGAGGGTAAAGATTTTTTACTTCTTCAGAAAGGAAACTGAAATTAGTTGCTGAAATAATTACTGCTGTTGAAATCTTTCTATATGTTGGCCGGAAGTGCTACTGCTTAGTTAGTTTCTTCCGATGGTAGAGTTCTACTGTGACACCCCAGCTTAGAAGGAAAGTCCCACATCGGCATAACACAGGAGAGGTGCGGGGTATATAAGTAAGCATGCCTTACCTCCTAGCGACGAGTTTTAAAGCCGTGCGGGCCTAGGCTCAAAGCGGACAATATCACTAGTGGTGGGTCGCATTACGGATGGTATCGGAAACCCCCGTGTCGGCCTTGTCGATGGGGGGCTAGAGTTCAACCGAGTTTAGGCAAATCCGGGTAGGGGGCAAACCTCGATGTCGAGTCTAGGCCAATCCCATGCGGTGGGGGCAAACCTCAGGGAGGACGCTGAGTCCATAAGAGGGTGTGTATGTGACACCCCAGCTTAGGAGGAAAGTCCACATCGGCATAACACGGAGAGAGGTCTTTGGGTATATAAGTAATCATGCCTTACCTCCTAGTGACACGTTTTAAAGCCGTGCGGGCCTAGGCCCAAAGCGGACAATATCACTAGTGGGCTGGGCTGTTACATCTACGATCGGTTAGATTAATTTCTTCAGATGTTAGAGGACCCTAATTATGAACTTCCATATGCAAATTGTGGATCATTAAAATCTTTTATTTGTTCTTTTATCTTCATTTTCTATTTCTTAGCTACATGTCAATGTCATTGTTAAATCCTCATTCTATACTGGCTAAGGAGCTTGCTGTTTAAAGAAACATTATTTGTACCGATGATGAAGTATGCTAATGGATGGGCATGACTAGTTCAAGAGGAGGTTTTGATTTACAGTGTCTTGCCTCAGATCTATCACTTAGTCTCTGTACTTTTGGACTAACTTTCCCAATCTAATACCAAATGTAATAATCCAAGTCTAGCAACTAGTCCAAGAAGTTTCTGGTGTTGTAACTTTTATCAAAAGAACTTGAAGCTCAAAGTCTATCAGCCCAGCATGGCCAATTAGAGGTAGAAGGGCATTTTCCCTTTTAATAAAAACTTACTAGTAGTGGCTTAAATATGTCTTTTGAACAGTTAAACAGTCCATCCAAATTTCTCATACATTGACTTGCAATGTGGTTTTACTGTGTACACTAAAATAATCGAGAACATAATGGGATCAGAAAAGACCAAGAACACTGCCCCCTGTCTTCTCACTTTCTAAATCACAGTTAACATTTTTTTTTTTTTGATAAGGTAAATAATTTTATTAACAACTGTGGGAACTTCAAATACTTTGAATCTTGTGAGATTATGGTGCATTTATGTTAAATAGGCTTCTCACAGGAAGCGACAGGGTGTTTTCATATTTCCTCACAAATGACTGTTTGCAAGTTCATCCAGAAATTACATTGATTGATTTGCTTCCTATGATTCTAACAACACAAGTAGACCAAGTGTTCCCTGGCTTGGTAGACTTCTCATATTACTAGAGTGCAATGTTGATTGTTGGGAGCATCTGTTCCGTGTGCATCGTAGCTAGTTGCTGAGTGTTGTTATTCAGTTCTGTGTTTCCTCTAGATTGGGCATGAAGGAAATTTCTGTGTTTGTCATGAATAATTGCTTTGTGCAGATAATACAAGATGTTGAGGCAATATCTCATGCAACAAATGAACATCCTTTAGCACTGCTTGCAGAACACACAAAGAAACTCTTGCAAAGAGATAATACTATTTACATGCCTATCTTATCTCAAAGGCATCAAAATGCTGCTGCTGTTTCTGCATCCATACTTCACAAGCTTTATGGTATCAAATTGGTAAGTAATGATTAATCTATCTCCTGGAGTTCTAGTTGTAGCTTGAGTAATTTATGGTAATATGTTTAGTATGGCGGTTTGAGTGAATGTCAATTATTCAGAGACCATTCCTTGATAATGCGGAACATCTGACCGAGGATACTATAGCTGTCTTTCCTGCTGCTGATAGTCTTGAGCATTATATAATGCAAGTTATCGTATCTACTTGTGCTGATGGAACATCAGATGCTTATTGCAAAAAGTTAAATTTGTTCAAGGTTAGGGAACTCTTCCTGGGCTTCTTTATTTATTTTTATATTGGAGCAACTTACAGTGACATAATTTTGCAAAATTTATGTGTGGTAGTTCGAAGTGAAAGATTCTGTAGCCAGTAAATTAATCTTATTGGATTTATTGTCTTCTGACCTCGGCATTCTAAATGCTTAGAACCTTTTTGTTGGCCGGTGGCGGGACAGTTTTGCTGATAAAGTTTCCCTGTGTCATGCTCCATATTTTTCGTAATGAATTTGGTGACTTGCTTAGCCTTTTCTTGTTTTAATTATAGATTGAAACTGTGTCTGGGACATTGGTACTACGATGGGTGAATTCACAACTTGCAAGGATTTTGAATTGGGTTGACCGGGCTATTCAGCAGGAGGTAATAACTTATGGAGTTGCTAAATCTATTGATTGTAGTTCAGTGAAAAATTATATCATTTACTAGCCTTGCCGTAGTCATTATACATCCTGATTCCTGCTATTCTCTGTGCCATATATCATTTCTCATTTTAGATTTTTCCATATCCTGTCTTATCTCCTTTTGCATCATAAGTAAAAGTTAAACGGGGCATCTCCCCATTTCAATATTCACTGTTATGGTAAAACAAGTAAAATTGAGCTCCTCCTTTTATACAAAACTTGGCCTTTTAGCATATGAAGTTAATTACCTTTTTATGGTTTTCCAGCGGTGGATACCGGTTTCCCCTCAGCTAAGGCATGGAAGTTCAATTGTTGAAGTCTACAGGATTGTGGAAGAGGTTCACAAATCATACTCTATTCTTCGCGTATTTATTTTTCGCAATTTTTGTGTCTTTTCCGGAATCAGTTTTCTATCGCAATTCAGTTTCCACACCATAAGGTTCTCGTGTTTCTTTATGGCATCATTTGATAGAACAGACATGGTGAATTTACCTGAATCTTTTGTTCCAGCAACCTATGGGTGTATAGTTTCATGTTAATATCCATGTTTAATGCATAAGTGGGAATCGGGGATGATGTAGTATTCAGTCTTTTTATCTACCCTTGACTGCATATGCTGGTAGATGTATCATGGATCTTCCATAGATGCAGAAAAACAAATGAAGCTTTTTTTTTTTTTTTTTTTTGGTTAAAGGAAAAGATAACAAATGAAGCTTGTTTAATATAGCTTTTAAACAACAGAGTATGCCACAGGAAGAAGAGTTCCGATAATTACGTCAGCAACAAGGGAAGATATTTCTTTATTGATTTGTCTTATGTACAGGGAAAGAACTGGACTTTGAATTAGTAACCCATGAAAGCATAATGCTAACGAAAGAAGCCAAATCTAACTTCTAGACTTTTGTGCTTGAGAGCTAAGTTTGATCACAAACTACTTTCAGCGACAAGATGAAGATTGTGTGTCGTTCCTGTCCATGTTATCTCTAGCAGCCTGGCTTTTTTACTTGTGGTGCGTTTGTGAAACTTAAGTGTAAAATACTTAGCTTTTGGAACATATACACTCGAAGATTCACAAGCCTCTGAAGCTCCAGCTCCCTACCCAGGGGGGTGGGGGGACAATAAAATAAAAATAGGAAGTGAACTTTAAAAAGTGGCTCAGACTGTGAACGATGTCGAATCTGATATGCTTACAGCGATTTAAAAATGCTTTTATACGATACCACATTTTGTAATGAGTTGAACTATTCTCTCACTGCAGACGGTTGATCAGTTCTTTGCTTTGAAAGTTCCAATGAGGCCAGGAGAACTGGGTAGCCTCTTTCGCGGCGTTGATAATGCATTTCAAGTATATGCAAAGACCATTTTAGATCAAATTGGTATGCAGTTTCTTTCTGCTCAGTGTCAAAGAATTCCTCTTTTTTTTTTTTTTTTTTTTTTTTGGGTCTCACAATAAAGAATTCTTCATACTGAATTTGCATACCTGCGGTTTCGGGTTATTAGCTTAATTGTCTCTTGGTTCATTTGGTACTCTGCACTATGGTTTGATGAATGATATATCAAAGTAATGGATGGAGGGACTATTAGATCTTCTGTTATTTGCAGTTAGGAAGGGCAAGATACCTCTTTACAGCATATTTTCGAAGCTATCCTTCCCACTGAGACTGTAAATATTCTGTCCGAGTAACTAATAATTAGAAATCCTAGTTTTATTATTTCGCTAGTTTCTTGCTCATGATATGGATGAATTGCCAGTGTACCCATTTGACGACCCTTTATCTCCATCCCGGTTTCCCATTGACAGAATTTAGCATGTTCAATTTTCAAATAGCTTTGAAACTTATGTTTAGTGGCTCTCTCTTTATTGGCATTCAAAAGTTGTACCATTTAAATAATTTATTTTCTTTTATATCATGCATTTTGTTTCTGCAGAACTGTTTACTACTAAATTGAACCTATATATTTCATGGTGAACTTGCTACTGTTTGCGTGCAGCTAATAAGGAAGATGTTGTTCCACCTGTGCCTATTCTGACAAGATACTCAAGGGAACATGGACTTAAGGCATTTGTAAAGAAGGAGTTGAAGGATACAAAGACACCAGATGTATTTAACTCTGCTGAAATTGATGTAGCGGCAACATCAATGCTTTGTGTGCAGTTGAATAGCCTCCATGTTAGTTAACTTCTACCTTCCTGCTTTATGTATGATTAAGATCTGAAGATGTTAATCATTTGCTTTCGTATGTTTTACTTTCCCCTTTATTAATGTAAAGGTGTATTTCTCTGCACTTGTTAGATTGGAAATCATGGCTCTGGCTAGTTTCATTAGCTTGAATCTGGACTTTATATGCTCCATTTCATAGACCTGCGAGGAATGGATCCTGTAGAGGGTTTATAACGTCAACTGACATCATATGTTAACTTTGAGAGGGCCGTTTGAATGGAAAAACTAATCACGATACTGAAAAAGGATAGTATACAAGTTTTATAATTTTGAATGGTATTTGCCGCTAAAGTCTTTGGAAAATCAACATTTGGGAAGTACTGTAGAGGCAAGCAGTTGGAGGTTGGGCAGTTAGTATAGTATACCGCTCTGACTAATTTCTTTTGTATAAGGACTGCTGTCTTTTCAATTTAGATATCTTCTCTAACTGATTATATTTCTAGCTTAGTTCGGTACGTCTTTATGAAATACTTCAATTATTAGTGGATTAATTTAAACTTGTCATTTGAAGAATTCTAAAATGTGACGTAAAACAAGTCCTGACCCTTGTAATGGTAGCAGTATCGTCTCGGTGCCGTTTTTATCAATGAAACTTTACTTTATCAGAAAGAATGCTTGCCTTTTGAACAAAGGAAGCCAAGCGAGGAATTCAAAAAGAAAGAGCTAGTGATTTGTGTGTCCCTCTTATGCAATTGAAAGTCCTTTTTTGGGGCAATTTTCTAATTTAACTTGTCATCATAGTCTATTCTGCTTGAACTTTTTAAGCTGCTGCTGGCATAAGTTACTTGAAACTAGACGATTTGTTATCTGTCACTCTCTGCCCCTGCTCTGATGCGCAATATGCTTGAGAATAGATTCCTCTTCTCTGTCTTATTGATCCATAGGAGTGGAGGCTTATATTGAAAAGCTTTCTGAAGTTTCATGTTGGAATCTACTGGCTGCTAGCAGCAAATTGAGACATATATCTTAGTCAATCACCACCCATCTCTAGAAACTCATACTGTTTCAGCATCAAATATTCTTTGTCCTCTCTATAAATACTACATCCCCAAAACAAGTCCTTTCTCCTCTCACAAACTTTTGATGACAATACTGAAAATACTGTTACCATCCCAAAAAAAATACAAAACTGGGAGTATTGTCGCTTTCATTTGCTACATTCGGCAGCTTTGATTGCCGCCATAACATGAAACAGCATTGAAGAATACATATCTTCATTTCATTAGCATTCTTTAGTTTTTAACTTAAGAACAAAATATTTCAGTGAGATATAGTGGCCTCTCCGTGTCTAATTGAGAGTTAAAGTGATAGTTCAAAAGATACCAGTTGTGTGTGGAAGTGGGACCTGAGTCGTGAGAGGGTGAGTCTTAACTCTTAATATTATTGGTAAGAGCCCATCTTAGAGCGTTCGTGGAATATCTAGTAAACTTCATTGTATATTCCTACTGTACATGTGTGCATTAACATCTTCACTTCAGAAAGAAATATAAATGGTCAACTTTATGAATATTCATATTTACAAAGTAGAATTAATTACTAGATACTTTGACTGCATAAAATATTGGGATATAATCAGAACTTATTTGATCTTATTAACATGCAGACACAAATTAGATTCTGTCTTAAACAATTTTAAGGCTTACCTCATTGTTTATCCTTACAGTATGCTATTAGCCAACTGAATAAATTGGAAGACAGCATTTGGGAGCGGTGGACGAGGAAAAAGCATCATGACAAATTGATAAGTAAGGAATAATTTGTTTTGAGTTTGGAATGTGTTGATATGTCTTATTATCTCCTCTTAGTATGTAATTCTAGCTTTGCAGCTAATAATATTCTAACAAGTTTTGAGTAATGGTAATAAGTATTTGTCGTTTTACCTTATGAAAAAAGGGTAAAAAGTATTTGTTATCTGGAAAGGTGCTCTCCATCTGTGATGTTTTATGAAGTAGACAATTGGAAGTAATTCCTTACAGAGTGCAAAGATGGAAAAGAGATCATATTTCCTCGCCATCCATAAAAAGAAAAGATCACATCTACTCACTTTTCTAAACCATTATAGTGATAGACAGAGGGAAAAAAGACCAGCAAAGGAGGATGTGGCGGGTGGAGAAGTAGTCTTAGTAATCTAGTCATTGTTAAGAATGTTAAGAATTAGAAGAACTTTCCTTAATTCATATAGTTCAAGATTTTATATAATGAACCATCTGATTTCAATCAGTTTTTTCTCTTGTCTTCTTTCCTCTTTCACATGGTATCAAAGTGTACAATTTTGACAAAGATTTAAGTAGGCTTCCCTACTCAGAACCCCTACCCAACTAAAAGTTTTCCGTCTTTCCATAGGTTCACTATCTTATTTCTTTCCCTTGACCGTTTTAGCAACACCACTCTTACCTCCGGCAACTTTTCCCACTGCAATGCTGCTCTTATAGATGGTCATTCTGGCAGTATTGACCTGTCTCGTTCGACCACAATTATGGCCATTCATCCGGCAACCTTTCAAGCAACATTCCCTAAACTTATTCTTCTCTTCTTTCTTTGGTGGTATTAGAGTTTGGATCTGGAGTCCTTGCTCTAAAGTCTAAACACCGAATTTCTGTTACTGGTAAAAAAGTGATCTTTTTTATGTATCAAACAATGTTTTTAGATCTCTCTTCTATACATTGAATTTCAAGTCACCGGTCCAAAAAAATTACGTTCTCTTCTTTGCTTTGTGTTATTAGAGTTTTGAGTATTTAGTCAAGATAATTAAAAAGAATATTTTCTAATTTCAAGTCACTATTCCTAATGATTATGTTAGTCAAGATAATTAAAAAGAATAGTCTTCAAAGTTATATCATAATTAGGAATGCCGAGAATCACAAAACTTTTCATATTTCAAGAACTGAGCATTTAAGCTTTGACTATGTATGGTAAAGCCTATGACTTGGTATGCTTGGAATGTTTTGCAAAAGAAACTGGGGAAAACAGAATATGTATAAAGAGCTGCAAACCTATTTTACTTCTTTAATTATTTGCAATATCAGCTGGGATTTTTAGCCCATAGAATCTAGGTATAATTCTTATCATGATGAGTGCCATTTGAGTAGTGGTACTCCTTCCTCTTTTGGAAAGGAATTACTTAACTATATATTTCTTTTCCAAACAAAGAGAACCCAGCTGAAGAGGCTGCAAAAGGTTCCCAGAAGAAGGACTCATTTGATGGAAGCAGAAAGGATATCAATGCCGCAATTGACAGATTATGTGAATTTACTGGTGAGACTTTTGTTTCGTGTTCTACCTTTTTTTGGGTTCTTTGCAAACAAATATAATTTTGAAGAATGTGTGAATTTACTAGTGCGAGATTTCTTCCTTTAATTTTTTGTGGGTTCATTGCAAATAACTCCTTATTTATTTTCGGTAATGTTGCAGGAACAAAAATCATTTTCTGTGACTTGAGAGAAGCATTCATTGAGAATCTCTATAAACCCAGTGTTTCACAGTCTAGGTTGGAATCAGTAATGGAGCCTCTCGATATGGTATTGCATCTTATAGTTGAGACTATTTTATTCATTGATAACATTGTTATAAATGTGGAAAAGGGAAAAAGAATTAACTTGTAGATTTTTAAGATGCAAGTGAGTCAGAAGATAACAGTAAAGAGTAACTATCCCATACAACTCCAATACTAATGAACTAATCTTGTTTGCTTCTTGCTCTGCTGCTCTGTTTGCGCCTTCTTATCTCCCTCTTGTGATGAAAAAGAATTAACTTGTAGATTTTTAAGATGCAAGTGAGTCTGAAGATAACAGTAAAAAGTAACTATCCCATGCAACTCCAATACTAATGAACTAATCTCGTTTGTTTCTTGCTCTGCTGCTCTGTTTGCACCTTCTTATCTCCCTCTTGTGATGGAAAGAAGTGCAGCTAAGTACTTTTTGGTCTGCATAGTTGTTCAAACCGCTCATCTAATGAGATGCTGGGATCTGGAAGGTTGAACTATAATCCCTGCGACAGAAATCTGACTCATAAATCTTATCTGAACTTCGTTTATGAAGAACTGGTTTTGAATCGTTAGAAACTCGAGTTGAGAATTTTTTTTCTACGTCTGCATGAATGACCTATAGGAACGTGTATCCCTGTAACTAATGCCATGCTTTCTTTTGTACTACAGCATATCAAAGTTAAAAATATTGAAATGTGAGACAGTACGTACATTGAACCTTCTGAGCAAATCGATTTTTCCATCTGGATCCCTGATTTAGATAATTGTTAGAGGGTATAAACGTAATATGGATTTTTCTTGCATCAATCCATTTTGCTGAGCTGGGATGTACCTCCCACTTTTCATTTATACTCAGGAAAAAGAGAAGCAGAGATGGTATAACTGTCTTCCAATATTTGCAGGTTCTTAATCAACTTTGTGATGTGATAATGGAGCCACTCCGGGATCGTGTTGTGACAGGACTGCTTCAGGCATCATTGGTCTGTGTACTTTTTAGTTATTGCTGCTTGGTTTTTCTGTTTTTTTAACTGTAGTAATTTTTGAAATCTTTGAAAATCATATTTCACCAGGATGGCCTACTCAGAGTTATATTAGATGGAGGACCATCACGTGTATTCTCCCTGGGTGATGCTAAGCTATTGGAGGAGGATCTAGAGATCTTGAAGGTATTCAAAATGGTTTTGGTTGGATATGCTCGGTCTACCTGAAGATATCCAAACTAATTTTTGTCTACCTGATATCTTGAATTGGTGGACTTACAATATGGTTAATTCTCACCTATGCTGCTTGTTTGTGCAAGGAATTCTTTATTTCTGGTGGGGACGGGCTTCCTCGTGGAGTAGTTGAAAATCAAGTTGCACGTGTTCGGCAGGTGGTAAAGTTGCATGCTTATGAGGTTAGTTCAGCAATATCATCCCCAATGAAGTACTCCCGTCCATTTTGACTTGTCTTATGTATTAAAATTAGATGTCCACTTTTACTTGTCCAGTTTGAAAAAACAATAGATAATCACCACTTTATACCTATTTTACCCTTATTATTAGTTGAGTTGGAAACTTCAAGGAATTGTTAGTGGTTGTACAACTTTTAAAGTATGTTTTATTGATTTCAATTATTAGACGACTTAGTAATAATTAGGGGTGATACAGTAAAATTGTCATTCAATTTATGGCTCCTTAAGGGATGTGCCAAGTCAATACATGACAAGTAAAAATGGACGGAGGAAGTACTAAGATTAGCAGAATTGACTGTGTAAAAACTTTGGTCCCTCTGGTTACTGATGCTTGTTTCGTCGGTTCTCCATGGCTCTATCATGAAACTCTTGTATGAGCAATATGCTTTTTTGGCAATATTGCCCCGATAACAATGTGTAAATATAGCACTATTTTAACGAATGTACATACATTATATATGTAAAAGTGGTCTAAGGTGATGTTAACACTAACATTCATTGAAAAGAAATTATATGTATACATTTAAAAGTCTGCTTGCTGCTCAAAAGCTTGTTTGTAAGACCATATCTGGCACTAATCCTGGTAATGCCTAGGCTGATCTAATCTGGTTTTTATATCACATATTTTATTTTGAATCTTCACTGTGAGAGTGCGGTATAACTAATGTGCCGCTTGTTTTTTGTGGTCCACAGACGAGGGAAATAATAGAAGACTTGAGATCTGCAAGTGAGTTAGAAATGCAGGGCGGAAGGGGCAAATTAGGTGCTGATACCAAGACCCTACTTAGGATCCTGTGTCATCGAGGGGAGTCAGAGGCTTCTCAGTTTGTGAAGAAGCAATTCAAAATCCCCAAATCTGGAGCTTAGTGTACTTCTTGTGTATACTTTTAGAGGACCTAGCAAAACTTTCAATGACATTGTAACATAGACACTGTCAACTCTTTCTTTCCTTATTTTTTCATGATCTCATTCGTCAATGAGACACATTTGCTGTGTCAGAATTTTTTCTTCAAGGTGTATGTACTTATAGCAGTCTTTTCCTTTCATTTCATGTTTATGTTTAGTGTTTTCTTAAACCTGTTTGAGGCATGTATGTATAATTCTGCTGTCATGGGAGAACAGATTGTAATATTATTTCAAAGATTTGAAAATTGAGTTGTATTGTTCTGGTAAGTGAGGGATTAAAGTCTTTTCATCTTGCAGAGTGCTAGATCATAGAACAGAAAAAGATAAGAAAAAGATACAGAGCAACACGAATCCTTTTCACTGACATGGGAATTAAAGTCCGTGTAACAGTCTGAACAAAAGCTTACTGAATTATGTCATCCACTACCATACTAAACTTCTCTGGAAAGCAAAAAAGTTCCACATTCTGCAAATCGTTATATCTCACAAGAAATAGCGTTCCAGATGGAGAAAAAAAACTCGAATGTAATCTGCAATGCCATTGATCCTCCTTTTTTCTGGTTTAGCATGAGGAAATAGGTACTTGAGGGAGGAAGCAGAAGGACGAAAATTGAAAAACTCATTTGATACTTAACATGGCATAAAATAGGCTGGTAAAACTTGATGGAGCTTTTCCATGCAGAGACATCAAAGATTGTATTGATTTCTTTTTGGCTCTTCAAAACATATTATTTTCCGTGATAGCGTTATCTTAACCTGGATGGATTCATCTCAGGTGGAAAGTTTTGTTTAATGTAAAGAGGTGGAAGCAATTTAAGGTTTTTTTTTACATTTAGAAGCAGGACAGGGAGAAAAATACTGACCTAGTATGACCCCAAAAGAATTTTGACGTATGTGGGTGTTTGTCATGTGAATCACTGTACAAATCACATAAAAAATACATACAAAGACATTGCATGCAATCTTATATGCAAAATGCGTGAAAGTTGTATTTAAGTGGGTATGTTGTTTGCATTTGTATTAAGTTTGCATGAATGTTGAATGAAAGTTGACACAAGTTGTACAGTTGTATGATACATTTTTTTTTTCTTGCTCGATTTGATTTTCCGTATGAAAGTTATTATAATTGTATGATGAGTTGTGTTAAAATTTAATTTAAGTTGTAGGTTGATTAAAAATTAATTTTGTATGTTGATTCTGAATAATGATTGTTTTTACCGTAGCAAGTTGTATAAAATGTTGTCATATTTTGAAGCTCTAACTTGACCATCAATGGCAGTTGGCGCTTGGGAGTGAAATCGGGTACATTTTAGGGAGGAGATAAGTATGGATCTAGGTGAATTACATATTATTGTTTTTAAACTGAAATCCTCCAAGATATGGGTTACTCACGGTCGTAATTAAGACAATATTCAATTTTGTATATATTTTATCAGAAAGATTTTGCTAGTTTTGATAAACAAAAAATACCGTATTGTAGGTAAATATAATCCTATTTTCACATATATAGAAAATTTCCCTCAATTATATGCGGTATATGTACTAGGTAGATTAGGGGTCCGGATTCAGTCCAGTAGCACATCCTCCAGTAATGTTCAATGGGCATCTAAATAGATGCCAAATTTCCACCTAATTTTAATTTAGTGGCTGATTTCGCTTTCTGAATTTTCTATCTATTTCTAAAATCAGCCTCTAAATTTAAAGTTTCAAACTTTGCAACTTAAGTCCCAAAAAGAAGCTGAAATTATAGTTGTTGGGTTAATATGCAATGGGGTAAGGTGGAATCGTGTAATCTCAGCCTTTAATTTTTAGATGGACACGGGGCAGCTATCTAGATGCCCATTGAACATTATTACTGGAAGATGTGGTACTGGACTGGATCCGGACCCATTATCATGCCATCAAGGTCTCACGGCTTCTTTGATTTCCCGAACAAACCCCTCCCATGACAGTCTTACACCAACACCCCTACTCACCTTCATTTGGTTAAGTTCGATAAAAACTTTAGCTAGCCTGTTTGGCCATAGATTTCTCAAAAAAAATTGAAAAATTAGATGTGAGCGAAGTTTTTCAAGTTTTGAAAATGTGTTTGGCCATAATTTTTGAAAACATATTTTACTTTTTGTTTTGAAAAACATGAAACACTATTTATACCCGTAAGTTCTAAAAACTATTAAGAATACCTAATCGTACAAAACATACATACTTGCTAATCCCAAATTATGCAGAGCATGATATTTTAATAACAATTGTTAATAATACATTTACTAGCTACTACAATTCAAATTATGATACAAAGATCCATTTTTATCTTCGCAACGGATTTCTACAGTTGATTGAGCAATTTTCCCTAAAATTTCTTATACTACTGTTTGGACACAGCTTAGCTCGTTCACTTTATAGAAGATACAACTTTAATTGTGAAAACATGGTAAATACGACTTTAATAGAGGAACATGGTAGATAGAATTAGTTGGATCATAAATAGATTGAGGTTGGATCATAAATAGATTGGGCTTTTGTATAAAATACAAAAGTTTGGGGAAGTTTTTAGAAGTTTTGAAAAGGTCAAAACATAGATCTTGGTCCAAAAACGGGTTTGAGCCAGAATTTGGGATTTGAAGATTTGTTATCAAAATCTGTTAAAATTTTTATGGCCAAACAAATATTTGAAAACAAATCTTCAAAGTATGCTCTCAAAATCTATGGCGAAATGGGAGCAATATTTTTATTTTGTCAAAGATCTCTTGATTCCTCGCGGCATGCATCAAGGCAGAAAGAAAGTCTTGCCAAGGGAGCCCCATCACCTACTAAAGGATCAGTTACTGGACGGCTACGCTTCTCAGGGCCCTCTGCGTCAGAGTGACCCCGCCGGGGCGATCCAGTCACCCGGAGTTCAATCTTAGACAAAGAGCAATTTGGATATGAAGCACTGCTGGGTAGACCATGGCTCCAATCAGGTGATTTATGACAGGGCATCGAAGGGATAAAACCAAAATAAAGAAGAGAAAGAAAAGTTTTTTCTTTCTTTCAATCCAAATAAGAGAACAAAGAAAGCAAAACACAAGTACTATTTTGAAAAAAAATCCTTTCTAGTTTGCTTTAGCTTTTCCAGCATTCGCCGCCCCTTCAATAGCCTTTTGCGCGGATCCCGCACTCGCGCTTCCAGACCTCAACGAGATTCCGGTAGGCCTTTCTCTTGCCGAAATTGCCCAATTGCATCGGGAGATCGAAGAGAATGCCGCCCAGTGTGGTGCTCTTGCAAGAAATACGCAGGTGCAAAAGATTTGTCCGTCAGGCAGGAGCGCAGGACGAGCTCACGCTCGAAAAATTAGTAGACGCCTGACATTACGTTAAACATTACTTTAGTATAATTTAATTTTCTACACAATTTTTATACTTTAAAATTAGATACTTACACTTCCTATATGATAAATATCTACACCTACACCCCTTATAAATAAATTATAAATATTTTTTTTTACAAAGGTATTTTTATGAAATTTTAAAAAGAAGATAAACACATTTATTGAAAAAACTTTTTATTTAATTAAAAAAGAGAATAAATATTTTTTGAAATTTGTAAATAAGTATACCAATTATTAGTAATAGCTTTCTTGCACATCGGTTGTTAGTTTGCTTCCGGACTCACCATTCCAAAGCTAGACTAGCTTGCTCGTTGTTTTAGATCTCAAATGAATAAGATCAGTTATTTGACTATGGTTTGGCGCTACGCCCGGTGCCATTATTGCCGAGCTAGATCTAATTGGATTTCGACTACTACCACATGCCATTTTTTGATACGTATAACTGTCAAACTCATATTTTGACCCATACAGATAGGTCTCCCCACTTTTCGGATATTCACCGGATTATGTCTGCGTAAGCCTGTCAACCGGTTTGGGTTAAAAGGTTCAAACCGATAACCAGACCGGTAAAATCGGAACCGGAACCGGTGAAACCGGTTTACCGTTTAATACTATCCGGTCCGGTTTCGATATTTTTGGGACCGGAACCGGACGGGTTAAACCGGTCAAATTTTTTTTTTTTTTTTTTTAAATGTAGCCGTTGGGACATTGGGCTCGACTGTTGGCCAACGGTCCATTTGCAAAAAAAGGCCGTTGCCAAACGGTTCCAAACTCCCCTTTTGGCCCCCCAACCCCCACAAACTTTTTTTTTTTAAAAAAAAAAAATTAACCCCCCCCCCCGCAACCCCACCCCTATATAAACCCCTCTCCATTTTCATTTTAATCCACACCAATTCACTCTTATCTTTCTCTCAATGATAGTTACTTTGCAACAATTAGCTACTTTAAATTTCTCTCAATTAAATATTATAAAGTCTTAGTCCAGTTTCAATTATTAATTTTGCAATTATAATATTGTTGGTGGAGTTGGTGATTTTGCAACAATCCGAAGTAGCTTTGGTGGATTTGCAATTCTAGCCGCCTTCACACTTTGTTGGAAATTAGTCCGGCAATTTGGTACCTTCGTTCCAACTCTATCTGTCATACCCTATTTTAACCAGAGTCAAAATAGTTTACAACATCCGGGTAATTCCGGGGTTATTTAAAGTTAAGGAGTCGCCACCTAATTATTTATGGTGAATTAGGACACCTAAGTTAATTAAAGTAAATATCTAAAGTTGATTTTATTTTAAAGTCTACGAAACCTGGGATTCTAGGTACGGGTTCAACTAACCTAGAGGGAAGGTATTAGGCATCCTCTAAATTCCATTAATAATGGTTAATCCGACCGGACTCAAATTTAATTAGGCTAAGAATGTGAGGATAATATGTTATAATATTTAAGAAAATACTGTTAAAATTGTAGATAGACATCTAGTAATGCTACTTAAAATAGGACCGATGGGAAAAAATAGTAATTGGTATAAAATAGCTTAATTAATAAATAAACTGAGAAAGTGCAGGATGTATAACGCTTTGTAAATACTTGAAGAAAATAAATTATAATGACTAACAAATTAGAAGAATCATTATAAGATTGACATCGATAAAGTTTTAAAGTTTTACATTATTAAAATACGACGAAATCGTCGGAAATAAGAGAGAGGATTTTAACGTATAAAAGGGAATGATTCAAGCCTTTACTGTTTTAAAATGTTTGAAATCAACATGATTTGTTTGGAAAATGTTATTCTCGTTAAAACTTTTAACTCGAAATATGTGGTTACGCTATTTCAAAAATCAATTATTTCTAATGAAAATAAATATTGTAGATATTATGAATGTCTCAACAAAAGAAAGAGAGACAGAAATCTTATAGAATTAATTGTGGGTTTCCCTTAAATTAACTACCCAAAACTATACTAAATTCCATACTAATCTACTGGTTCTGCTAAGGTTCACCTTGATCTAAGCAAATAAAGCAAGTAAAGTGTTAGTCATGCAATTACAAATTAAATGCACAAAGTAAAATAAAATGGACGAGTAAATGATTTAACGGGGCTCAGCCCATTGTAAAACTGCTACTGTTCACCGCCACTGTTATGGGCCTCAGCCTAGAATTTTATCTTCGGCTGAGGGTGGGCTGACTCGACAGGAGGATTTTGTTGGGCTTTTGGCCCAACGCCAAAATGCGGAGAAGACAAGTCCGAGGGACTCGTATACGATAGCCATGCACAAAATGAGAGAAAATATTAGTATGCAGACAATAAATAAATTTAAACATGTATAATGTAAGTTTCGAGACAAACCAACAGTCTATGTATACATCGTGTATATCTAGGTATATCTCGTGTATACATACATATATTTCATGAACAACATAGTATATGATGCACACATTGCATTATTGGACCGTATGTGTTATTTACCTGTCTAATCCCACGTATAATATACCTAAGATGTACACACCACGATATGTATATCAGATGTATATCAAATGTGTATTCGGTTTTAGACAGGTCCTAAATCCTGGAAACTCAGCCTAAGTATCCAAACTTCAGTAGGAATCTTTCAAATTCATTTAGCGTGCTACTTTATTGATCAGTTTACATTAACATGGGACATATTACTTTTAAGGTTTAAAAGGCATTTTAAAGGGTTCAAACAGATTTAGGATCAGTCATAGGGAACTATATTCACATGTTTTCTTTTTACTCAATAAAGGACTGGCCATAAACTTTAACCACGGAGCAACAGTTTTGATGATAAATAACCACTGGACTTAATCGAGCATGCTCCATGGTCATAATTGGTTTCAGAAATAACACAAAGGAGCAAGCACAAATGTATCAAGTTTGGATACTAATGATCAAAGAAATCTGGTACCTTCTATGGACCATTATCCAACTCACGACTCAAAGAACATATATAACTTAATACCAATTTTAAGGAAGCCTGATGTACTCGTATCATAAGGAGTGGCTTCGGCTTCTTTTAACAACAAACCAGTGGGATGATCCCTTTGATATTAAAAAAAATGAGAATATCAACCAACATGTTGGTAGGCAATTTTAGCCTAAACATGATCAACAGGTTATGAATTAACTCGTCTTAGACAAGCCAGTGAGAATTCAGACATGATTAATAAATCTGCAAACCATCTGATGTGAAATCAAGTGAACGCTTATACATGATTAAACAGGAATCATAAACTTCCAATCTTATTTGACTAATTTAAACAAGCTCAGTGCAGGGTGATAGAACTGCGAACCAACTAAGATGAAATCGAGCGAGTACTTAGACATTATCAGACAGGGTCTACAATGCATCGAGGTAACTGGGTTGGTATATGGCTAGATACAACTAACCTAGTCTAAAATATACTAATCTAGGAAGCATGGCTTGTACAGATTTCAAAATCGAAGGAGGTATAAACACGCAAGATCTATATCATTTTATTTTGGGATTAGACAACAGTCACTCTGTAATGCAACAAACAAAACCAGCAACTATATAAAGGGAGAAGAGATTAGTCCTATAAGTAGCCTGCTAACGAGCCAAACTGAACTAAGAAACAAGGGATCAACCCAACTCTATGCATCATCAAATTAAACTAACTAAGCACAACAACTGAGCTGGACAGGAAAATAAGCATCGTATAATAACCGAGCTAAATTAATTAACATGATAACTAGATTAACAAGATATGGACATCACGCTAAGTAATAATAACTAAGCTGAACTAGACCAAACCTGATAACTAAACTAAACAAATAACAGGGGAACAGACATAGCAAAACCGAATCAAGCAAGTAAAACACCAAACATACAGAGGAATATAAGAAAATAACAGAGATTACCATCTAAGTGCAAAAATTAGAACTAAACTGATCGACGCGGACTCACAAACAAACTGAACTACAAAAATAAGGATAAACTAAAACAGAAGGAAATTACCTTTTTCGAGGCAGTGAAACTGAGGTAGGGGTTGCGAATCTACGCTCGACTGTTAATATCTCCGAGCTTGTGTATGCTCGGATTCCAAAACAGCAATAGAATGAAAGAGAGTAACAAAAAATGTTTGATATTTTAAAGTTGATGTCCAATAACAAAATGAGACAGCCCTTTTTTTGTATTTTCAGAAAATTGGAATTGTATTTTCGGCTAAGACTTAAGGATGTATTTTATAGGTTGAAGAATGTGCTAGGGTTCCAGTTTTTCAACTCGAGATTTTGGCTCCAAACAAAAGTTCAAGGAGCCGTTTGAATTCAAAATCAAAACCTCTGAAGTTGATTTACTTTTTCCAGAAATTTCAGAAGGGTTTTTTGGCCCTTTACGTTGAAGATAGGAGAGAGAGAGAGGGTTTGCACGGGAATGAAGTGGCAAGGTCTGCCATGGTGAAAGAGAAACTATCCTTTGCTAAAAATGGAGAAAAACGACAAGAAAGGGAGCAGAGGGAGAGAGAGATTGAAGAAGGGAGAAGAGAGAGGAAGCGAGAGAAGCGGCTGAAGAGGAGAAAGAGGAAAGAATGAGTGGTGCGTAGGTTTAGGGAGAAAAAATAGAAGATTGGGCCGGGTCGGGTAGAAATGGTGGGCTGGATGGATGAATGGCTAAATGGGCTGCTCCGGGCCGGCCTAAATTAATTAGAGTATGGGCTGGGTGAAATCCGAATTTAGCCCTTTTCTTCCTCTAATTAATTTATTTGAGCTTCTAATTTGATAACTAGTATAATATATATTATGTGAATACAATTAATAATTAGTATATAGAAAGTAAAGGTTTTTAATAAAGTAAAATTAATTTAACGAGTACAAAATCCGAAAAATGAAGTGATGATGACCCCTTTGAAATTTGCGATAAAGTAATACTAGTAAAAATAGTGAAAATGAAGGTAACTGTATTAATAGTAGTAGAAATAAAAATAGCAGTGAAAATAAAATATTTAGCTCGTTAGTAAATTTAGAAACCCGAAGAAATAAATTAGAATGAAGGAGGGACAAAATTGGGTGTCAACACTATCTTTATTTTTCGTTATTTAATTTACGCAATTTAATTTGTTGCAATTTATTTTCTTGTGATTTATTTGAGTGTGATTTAAATTAATTCTATTTAATAATGGCGAAGAGATTTAGACGTGGTGCCGGTAGTAGTGGTATTGTTAGGGGTGAGTTTAATGAGGAAACATTTGTGAACGAAATACCTAATTTAGGTATTGATGTTGGTAGAAATAATCCACTTTTAGATCATGAGGCAATGCAACAACATTATACCGACACTTTTAATGAAATTGATGATGATGAAATACAAGCCCCGAAAATCCCATAGGAGATACATGTCCTGCACAATCACATACAGAAGACAAACCGCCTAGAACTCGTAAGCCAACCGCTAAAATCTGGGGATTTATGACTAAGAATAAGGAAAGACAAACAGCTACATGCAATATATGTAAACAAGAATTTGTTTTTAAGCAACAAACTAGTAAGGATGGTGAAACGGATACACTAACGAATCATATGAAAAGTAGACATAAGGATGTTTGGGGAGAGCAAACGGGTTCAAATATGAGGGGTATTTAAATGACGATAGACCCACGAATCGGTAAAAAATTTAAGTATAAGAAGAAAAAAGAGCGTGTAGAAATAGCTAAAATGGTAGCTTATGATTGTTTACCATTTTCCTTTCCTTCGGGTTTGGGGTTTGTTACTTATATTCAACGTTGTTATAATCCGTTATTTGAGGGTATTCCTAGAAGTACTTATAGAGCGGATGTTATAGATTTGTATAAAAAATATAGATTTTATTTGCGTCATGTATTTAATTCTTTAAATTGTAATGTTTCTCTTACCGCTGATTTGGGTCTTAGTCTTAACAAGTTAGATTTTTTTGCTATTACATGTCATTGGGTTGATGATAATTTGGTGATGCAAAAAAGAATTATAGCTTTTTTATATGATGAAGGGAAAGATCGTCACGATGAAAATTTTTTAGCGGATTCAATGTCTACTATTTTGAGATTTTTAACATTTATAGAAAAACACTTTGTATTACTTTAGATAATGCTTCTAATAATACAAAGGCGGTTGGTCTTCTAAAAAAGGAATTAAACCCTCCGCTAAAAAATATTTTTCATGTGAGATGTAGTTGTCACATTTTAAACTTGATTGTTAAAGATGGTCTTGAGTGTTTTGAAGATTCTATTCAAAAAGTTAGAAATGCGGCTGCGTTTCTTTTTTGTCATGCTAATAGGGCAAAACCGAGAGATTTTAAGAATTCTTGTGTGAAAAATGGCCTTAGACATAGGAAAATTTAAGTAGAAGTTGAGACTAGGCGGAACTGCACTTACATTATGTTACAACAAGCATATGAGTATAGGATTCCTATACAACAAGTTCACAACCATTTTAATACGAATGATGATGATTGGTTAAATATTACCGATTGAGAAGATGTTAAGGAATGTGTTGAACTCTTACAAATTTTTTATAATGCAACTCTTGCTTTTTCTAGACAATTCTATCCCACGGTAACCGAAATTTTAGCCTACTTAGCGGAAATAGCTAGAGTTTTACAAGAGTATAAATATAAATCCGGTTATCAAGCGGTTATTTTCAATCTGACAACAAAATTTAAGAAGTATTTTTTTCCCATCCCAACTTTATTTATATTGGGTTCTCTTTTAAATCCTTGTTTAAAAATGTCTTATACTAGAGCATTGGTTAATCAAATTTATACCTTTTTAGAAGTTGAAGAGGAAGTTGAATCATCTTTAGCTGAAGCCGAGCTCGCTATTGATGCCGAGTTTAGAAAAGTTTTTAGTCATTATTTTAATTTGGAAGAAAATGTTACACCCATTGCTCCACGCCCTACTACTTCTCAAAGTAGCAAAAAGGGCTTATCGGGTTTGTCACATTTAAAACTTTTACATTCACATCCAACTCCTTCTTCTAATGTAAACTTTGATGAATATCACCTTTATTTGATGAAGCAAAATGTGCATATCGACCAACTAGATGATTTGGACGTCTTAGCATGGTGGAAGAAATACAAGGCGAGTCATCCGATACTTTCAAGAATGGCTCGAGATATCCTTACGGTTCAAATATCAACTGTGGCTTCGGAGAGTGCATTTGGCCAAGGAAGACAACAAATTGGAGACTATAGACACTCATTATCCGGACTTAGCTTGCAAGTACTAGTGTGCATTTGCGATTGGATTAGATCGGAGCGACGCAACCAAAACTTAGAAGCGGTGGAAGGCAAAGAGGAAGAGATTGAAGATTTGATAGCAAGTGGAGCGGACCAAATGGAAGACTTTGAAGATATCTCCATGACCAAATATGATATGGCGGATATTAACCAAATGATTGACAATTGGTGATTTTATTATTCTACTATTTTTTTGCAACTCATGTATTATTTGCAAGTTAACAAAAAACTACAACTTGTAAATAAATGTTATTCATGAATGAATAAAATATATGGCTCATTGAGCTTTTTTCTATTTACTTGTATTCATATTTTTACTTATATTAAGTTAGGAATATACCTAAAATATACTAAGAATATACTTATAATATACATCTACTTAAATTAAAAACTAGAAAGTTATATACTTGAAAAATAACTAAAATATACTAAGAATATACTTATAATATAAATATACTTAATTTATAAAATAGGAATTTATAAACTTAGAAAAAACTTAAGCTATAAATAACTTAAGTTATACAAGAATACATATAACTTAAACATATATAAGTATATATAGTATACATATAACTAAATATATATATATATATATATATATATATATATATATATATATATATATATATATATATATAAGTTATTGATATATATACCTATATATTATATATATAAGTATATTCTTATATATTTTATATAACATATTAAATATATACAATATACTAATAAATATATAATATATATATATATATATATATATATATATATATATATATACTATACAAAAAACAAAAAAAAACAAAAAAGAGGTTTTGGACCGTTTTGGACCGGACAGGTCCGGTTTCTAGTTTGAAACCGGTAAACCGGAACCGGTGGTCGGTTCCGGTTTTTAGACCGGAAAACGGCCGGTTTACTAACCGGTTACCGGTATGGTCCGGTTCAAACCGGATAACAGGCTTATGTCTACGTGCAAAAGTCCACCGTTTTTTGACGGAAAAGAAGATGAAAAGACTAAAGTGACATGCGCTCCCTTGCATTAAATGCTCGGGACAAGTGGCGATTGGTGAGTGGACCAATTTTTACCGCTGGTTACAGACGTAATGATTCTCCCAAATTCTCCAAACAGTGGGATTTCAAATTCCAAGTTATAATTTTAATTTTTCGTAAAATGTAAAACTTGACACTAAGTTGTATATTTTGCAAATAAAGACCTATCATCTTACATTTTGCAAAAAACAAAAACACATATGCTCGAGATGAAGAAATTGTCCGTACCATGTGGGAGGTTTATATTAAAGCATAACTAGTTATTACTAAGGGAAAATGGTCAAAAATACCCCAATACTTTGAGAAAAGGGCTAAAAATATCCCCTGTTACAAATTTGGGTCAAAAATACCCCTTCCATCATTAAAGTTTTCAAATATACCCATGTCTTAATGAAAATTTCCAAAATAATCCGATTTCATCTTTAAACCCGACCCAACTAAATAAAAAACTCACATTGGTTACCCGCTCCTGTGCCTAGTGGCTCCAGATGTAGGACTGAGGAACAAGTTGGTCACATATGAGTTTTTTATGTAGTTGGGTCAGGTTTAAATAGAGCGGGTTTAAAAATAAAATCGGGTTATTTTGGGGAATTTGGGCATTTCATTTAAGACAGGTGTATATTCGAAAACTTTAATGACGGGAGGGGTATTTTTGACCCAAATTTGTAACAGGGGATATTTTTAGCCCTTATCTCAAAGTAGAGGGGCATTTTTGAACCATTTCCCTATTACTAATGTTGATTTGTTCGACTCGCAAATCCTTGTAAAATTATATGTATTTGAAAGTTTGTAATAATATGTAATCACAAGCACTTATTTATAAAAGGAACATAAAGATATGCGATTTATTAATGCGGTGGCTTAGATATTTCGATACCTTGTTTATAAATTATAATTTTCTCATTCGGTAAGATTGTATAAGAGTTGGAGAAGTTTTGATAGACAAACTATGGAGTTTTCATCTTTATGAGAAAAAAAAATTCAGCTTTACAAATGCAAATTACATGTCCAAACAAAATTTAAAACTTTAAATCAACCTAATTTCAAATTAATAATTTTAAATCATGTCCAATCGAGGCCTAAACCTTGCTAGATCTACAATCAAACAATGCGCACCCAAGGGGTAGCGGCTGCTGGTTCCCATGTCATAAAAAAAAAAAAAAAAGTCCTATTTTGTGTTTTCTTTAATTTTTGTCCCTTATTACAAATATTTTTTTCGTGGGGCATAAGTTTATATTTAGCATCATAATATTAGTTATGTCCCGCGTCCTTAAAGAACTTATGTTCTGCCGGGTCTAAATTCAATTTTAAAGGCAAAAATTAAAGATCATACCATTTGATGGGCAAAAATTGGAAACCAGCCTATTTAGAAGGGCAACCGGCCAATTTCTATTTAAAGAAGACATGCGTGGGAAATCCCCAAGGGGTCGTGTGGTATAAGGGAATAAGGTGGGATATTTCAGGACTACGCTTGAGATAAAATATCTTGTTTGGTTAACGATATAAATTTATCCTAGAATAAATTGATAAATTTATACCGTCAATCAAATAAGGTATAAATTTTATCTCAAGTTTAATCGTGGATATCGCTCCTTATCTCATCAGACTTGTGATTATTTTATCACACCTCCCAAATGAATAAATTATGCCCAAAATTATAATTTCAAGACTATTAAATAGTTTTATCTTGTTTGGTTATTTTACTTTATAGAAGAGCCGGTTTCGATATAAGTAGCTTCTTTTTTTATTTCAAAACACATCCTAGAATAATTTTTGTGTATTTTGTGATAAACTCTCTTTATAAGATTCCGTCAATCAAATGGAAAGGTATAAATTTTATCTCAAGTAAATTACATCACCGATTGGATACGTTTCGGTTCTTTTGATATATCTCATTTGCGGCAACCCGAAAATTCGAGTTTGACTTTGTGATTATTTTATCACACCTCATCCAAATGAATAAATTATGCCCTAATGGAGTTTTTGTTTACTAAAATTGATTAATCATGTTTTCAATTCAAGACTATATAATATCGTTTGATTTGGTCGTTACAATGGAGTTTTTGGGTTTGAAATTTTGGAAAAAATACCCAATTGAAGAATAATTAAATCAAACTCAACCAAAGGAAAGCAAAAAGGCACAAATTCTTGAACGACCACAAACTCAACACAAAAGGCACGAAGCAAAAGGCACGATAATTGAAAGAAAAATTAGCTCTAATAACTTGAAAAAAATTTGGTCACTATAAGTGCACTTATAACGACCGGATTTATCTCCTTCGTTAAAAAGTGGTCATGTACACTCAAATGAGTTTGGGTGACTTTGTCCATTTGAAAGCATAGATAATACACAAAAAATAAGACCCCCGCAAGTTTAGGTGTGTTATATAAGTGTGTTTTAGCAACACTTTTCCCTTTTTTATATATCACCTCTAACACTTAACATAAAGGCAATATAAAGTGAGACCCACATATTTGACCTTTTTAAGTTTTCAACCCATATCTCTCATGATGCACATACACTGTTTGAGATTTGTGAATGTGATGTTAAATTGTCATTTTTAACCAAAATCTGCATTCCAATAAATTCCATTTCATCTTTTAATATAAACAAAGTAAATTTATTTTCTCCTTCTCTCTATTTTAATCAAATGGGTGAATAGAGATATTCAAAGAAATATTTATCTTCTTTATTAAATTTCATAAAATAAATACATAATAGCTTCTTATTTATAATTGTAATTTATTTTAAGAGCCGGTTTCGTAGTCTGTCTCTCTTCTATAAAGTAGCTTCTTTTTTTATATATCACCTCTAACACTTAACATAAAGGCAATATAAAGTGAGACCCACATATTTGACCTTTTTAAGTTTTCAACCCATATCTCTCATGATGCACATACACTGTTTGAGATTTGTGAATGTGATGTTAAATTGTCGTTTTTAACCAAAATCCGCATTCCAATAAATTCCATTTCATCTTTTAATATAAACAAAGTAAATTTATTTTCTCCTTCAGATTTTGTTATAAAAAAATTTCACGTTCAGAAATATTTATTCTCTATTTTAATCAAATGCGTGAATAGAGATATTCAAAGAAATATTTATCTTCTTTATTAAATTTCATAAAATAAATACATAATAGCTTCTTATTTATAATTGTAATTTATTTTTAATAATTACATGTTAATATACTTAGTACAAATATACCTCATAGGGTGCAGGTGTATAAATTTCGTAGCATAGGAGGTATAAGTGTTTGCTTTTAAAATATAAGGGGTATATCCGAAACTGAGTTATAATAAGTCCATGAAAAATTAAAGCTAAACATAGAGAAAACAAAAAGAAAAAAGGTGGATTTAGATTGAACCCGTAAAACACTAAGACGTGTGTACACATATTATTTAAAAAGGATTAAGATACAGTAGTTGTTTTGTATTTTTTTTGTAAAACAAATTCCTTCGTATCACATCTGAAGAGAGAGCAATTAGGAAAAAGGAATTATATACAATTAATGGGATTTGAACCCTTCATTTCAATCGTGGAAGGCAAGGAGCTCGCCAAAGTTAGGGCTCAACCCCTTAGTCTGTACGTAAAAATATAGGATTATAACAAATGCTATTTGAATTATAATTGTGTTTATGTAATAAAACTTTCATAATTTTGTTATCAGACCGACTCATTTTTCGCGGAGAAAATAAGTATGTGTCGGAGAATTAAAATAGAAGTGCACACGTGTATGCATGAGAAGAGAATAAATATTCAGTACTATGGCATATATCCACGTGAGATTAATTAATTCTCAAAGAATGTGAAAAGTAAAAAATGAACAAATTAAAGTGCACGGATGAAATAAATTTGTGTTAATTAAGAAGGGTGGGCCCCATAATAAACACCAAGCAATATATAAAGAAAAAATGGAATCCACCATCTCCAAATTCAAGAAAAAAAAGTGGACCCCATATTAACAACATCAAGCAATATAAAAAAAAAAAAAAAAAAGTGAACCCCATATTAAAAAAAACAAACAATGTAAAAAAAAAGTACATCCCATATTAAAAAATCAAACAATATTCATGTAATTTTCAAAGTATCCATTAAGTCAATAATGATGGATTCATTGTCACATGCGTATCAACCCATTAGTGGAAGCAAATGAAATTATTGTACAGTAAAAAATATGGACCCCACATTATTGCTTTTCTTCAAAAGGTTAAGTAGCCAAACCATACATTTTTTTTATATTAGCTTGAGATCTAATCTAAATATTAAACTTTTATATTTGGTATTCCGCCATGTCATTTATTTGTTAGGTTTATTAAAATAAATATATTTAAAATAAGATAGAATTTAATTACTTTTTCATTTTTATTCTTACTCTAATAAATGTGAAAAGAGATTAATGTCGTAAAAGAAAAATAATATCAAATGGAGATTAAATAATGAATAAGGTAAATTAGTCAAATTATAATTCTAATTGACGTTTCCTTAAAAAAACCATGCAAAAGACAACATGACAAGTAAAATGAGCTAAACCGAGAATATTTACCAAAAAAAGATAGTAGTTCTTCGTTTAAATAGGAAATTAAATTTCTACTTTGTTTAGTTGTAAACATGTAAAATTAATTTAACAATTTGAATTAGAATTATCCAAATCAAAATTTGATAAAAAATAATAAATATTTTACACCTTTAAATTAATCGAATTAAAATTGAAAATATTAACTGATGTTTAAATATTGCTATTGTTTTATCTCAAAGAGAAGAAAATAGTTTCCTTTTAAACAAGTCTTCTCTTTTAAAAAGTATTAATAAATTTTGTAGACTTTGAATTCGTAGCAAACACTAATATAATAAAGTTTTGGTACGGAGTACAAACTACAATGTTATATTAATCGTGTTTTGAACATATATATATATATATATATATATATATATATATATATATATAAAAACAGTGCAAACTAATAATGTAAAAAAAAAAGGGTACCCCATATTAAAAAATCAAACAATATTCATGTAATTTCCAAAGTATCCCATTAAGTCAATAATGATGGATTCATTGCCACATGTGTATCAACTCATTAGTGGAAGCAAATGAAATAATTGTACAACAAAAAACATGGACCCCAAATTATTGTTTTTCTTCAAAAGGTTAAGTAGCCAAACCATACAAGTTTCTTTCTTTTTTTATATTAGCCTGAGATCTAATCTAGATATTGAACTGTTGTATTTGCTATTCCGCCATGTCATTTATTTGTTATGTTTACTAAAATAAATATACTTAAAATATTTATATTTTAAAATAAGATAAAATTTAATTACTTTTTCATTTTATTCTTACTCTAATAAATGTGAAAAGAGATTAATGTCGTAAAAAAAAAAAATCAAATGGAGATTAAATAATGAATAAGGTAAATTAGTCAAATTCTAATTCTAATTGACGTTTCATTAAAAAATCATGCAAAAGACAACATGACAAGTAAAATGAGCCAAACCGAGAATATTTACCAAAAATTAAAAAATAGTATTTCTTCGTTTAAATAGAAAATCAATTTCTACTTTGTTTCGTTTTAAACATGTAAAATTAATTTAATAATTTGAATCAGAATTATCCAAATCAAAATTTGATAAAAAATAATAAATATTTTATACCTTTAAATTAATCGAAATAAAATTGAAAGTATCAATTGATGCTTAAATATTGCTTTTGTTTTATCTCAAAGAGAGGAAAATAGTTTCCTTTTAAACAAGTCTTCTCTTTTAAAAAGTATTAATAAATTTTTGCCGACTTTGTATTCGTAGCAAACACTAATATAATAAAGTTTTAGATACGGAGCACAAATTACAATACTATATTAATCGTGTTTTGAACATAGTATATATATCTATATGCATAAAAACAGTACAAACCTATGTATGTTTATTAGCAATATAAAATATACATATATTATCACTATCCAAATACAACTACATACACATAGATGCACAATAATCCAAAGTGTTGGGCCCGTGCGCAGCACGGGCATAGGCCGTCTAGTTTACATAAAAAAAAATAGACAAGGCGATTGAAGTAATGAGATGAAAAGCAAGGACAAAAAAATAAACGAACTGCGCGTGACACCCACTGCAATAGACACAAATAAAACATTATGAAAAGTATAGGCGCACGATTGGAACTAATAAAACTCCAATTAATTTTTCCGTCAACTCGAAAAAAGATGTTCGACTTTTGATGGTTCTTGTGTGATAAAAAGGTGCCGCCTATTCTAAAGGGTAAGTTCTACAAAGCGGTGGTTAGACCGGCTATGTTGTATGGGACGGAATGCTGGCCAGTTAAGAACGCATGTCCAGAAGATGAAGGTAGGCGAGATGCGGATGCGTCGAGATGGATGTGCGGGCGTACCAGGAGAGATAGGATTCGGAATGAAGTGATTCGGGATAAGGTGGGTGTGGCCCCCGTGGTGGATAAGATGCGGGAAGGGAGGTTGAGGTGGTTCGGCCACGTGCAGCGGAGATGCGCTGATGCGCCAGTGAGGAGGTGTGAGAGGATGGCTGTGGTGGGCACGAAGAGAGGAGGGGTAGGCCAAAGAAGGCCGGGGAGAGGTGATTCGGCGGGACATGGCGTTACTCCGGCCCTACCGAGGACATGACCGGTGATAGGAGGGGGTGGAGGTCGGTATCAGGGTAGAGGGCTAGTGGGGGGCCGTGAGGTTTCCTTTCTCATACTAGGAGTATTTTTATCCTGCTTCTATGTGTTGGTCTTGTCTATCTTTGTTATTTTATCATGACTTCGTTGCTCTTGCTATTTCTCATTTTCACATGGTTTTGATTTGTTGGTCCGTATCTGACTCTTTTCCCTTATTTTCCTTGTTTTCTTTTGAGCTGAGGGTTTTCGAAACTTGACCTCCCCTACCTTCCAAAGTGGGGGTAAGGTCTCACAGACACTTTACCCTCCCCCCAGACCTCACGTTGTGGGATCCATTTGCGGGTATGTTATTGTTGTTGTTGACTTTTGATGGTTCAATTTACATGACTCACTAACAGCAATTTTATTTTAGTTCCCTAATTGCCCTCATGTTCGGCAAACAAGTTGACCATGAGGTGCAGGCTCAAATGAAGTTAACATAAATCAAGAAATTGATGATTTTATTTTATCTTTTCACCAATGTAGATATGATTAACAAATTTAATTTTAATGTTGATTTTCGATCGGCAGAAACATTTTTTATTAGAAAACGTAATAGTGGTTCTTTTTCTTTAACTTGTCCTTCTTCCTTTATAAATGCACCAAAAATCATTTTCATTTATTACTGAACTTGTTATGTACATTGAAAATCAATTTTCTTTTTTACAAAGATATACTTTGTAACTGAAAAAAGAGACTTTGCATGTTTCAACTTTCAAGTACTGGTAATTTGTTTTGGTTGTTTCAACTCTATTTTGACTCCATTCATAATGTTTGAATTTGCGATTATTTCATAATAATATTTGCTTACGTCGTTTGTCTTTTAAATTTTCATTTTATTTCTCATTGCTTTGTTAATTGATCCTTAGGTTCCCAGAGACAGACTCTCAGTGGCATCAGCTTATTCTCAAAGACAACTTGCCAATATCATATTGATGTTATTTAGGATGCCAGATTGTATTGTCGGCTTTCTATGTTTTGTAATTGGTCTAGAATTGGGGGAAGGATTGACAGCTGTGTCCTTGGTTAATATTTGCATCAAGAATTTTTTTGACATTCTCTGTATGACTCTATCCAAAGATAGCAGTATTCCTCCTTTTCAATTTGTTTATACTAATTTGTCTTGGTACAATATAAAAAGATTCTTGAATCTTGTGATTTTGAATTAAAAAAGTGTGTAAAATATTAAATGCTCTTTAAATCATGTGGTTTTAAATATGTCACATAGAATGTTGAGTGTAAAGAATTAAAGACTCATAGAAATTAAAAAGTGACATTCTTTTTTAAATAGTTTAAAAAGAAAGTAAGACAAACAAATTGAAACGAGAGAGTATTAATTATGAAGTGCTATTGAAGAAGCCGTGCGCGAAAGTATTACTGTAAACAAAATTATACATTAATTAATATTTTTAGTTAAAGATGATCCAGGTTTCAATTTTCAACCGCCTAATATAAAAAGGGAGGCTATTGCAGTCCTTTAATTTCAATTTTAACACTTATTATTTCGAGTCCCGAACATAAATGACTGGAAAAAAGTTCAAATAAACTGAAGGTCCACAAAAAATTTGTAACTAATCTACGGGTCCGGATTCAGTCCAGTAGCACATCCTCCAGTAATGTTCAATGGGCATCTAAATAGATGCCACATTTCCACCTAATAATTAGAGTCTGGGATTGCAATATTCCACCTTCCTCCATGGCAGATTAACCCAACAACTACAATTTCAGCTTCTTTTTGGGACTTAAGAAAAGTTGCCAAGTTTGAAACTGTAATTTAGTGGCTGATTTTGCTTTCTGAATTTTCTATATAATAAAAGATTCCTTTTACATTTTAGTTTTGAGATATTATATTCATAAAATAAATTTGGCCAAAAAAAAATATTCATAAAATAATTCAGGGTCCACTGAACATTTCTGGAAGATGTGGTACTGGACTGAATCTGGACGCGATGAATGAACAACGAGAGAAGAAAAAGTGATAATGAAATGGTTCCCATAATGTGCACTTGTCAATCAATAAAAATACTGTGCATGACATAGCAGATTTCACGCATAATAAAATTAGAGAAATATTTACTACCGGTCTGCTAATCCGAACACAAAAAGGACAAAGAGGATTCACGTCTCTCTCTCTTTCTCTGTGAATATCCATCTCCTTCAATTTCAATGGCTTCTTTTCCCAATCATATAGTATCTGCCTTCTTCATCAGTATTACTCTTTTATCTTCACTACAAATCATCCATGCAAGAGACAGCCACTTCTTTTCCACCAACGAAGAGATAAAAGGAGTTTACGTTCTTGAAAATGAAAATGGTGTTTATGATCATCAATCAGATCAACTTTCACCTTCTACCACCCACACCCATAAACTTATTCCTAACAACAAGTATCTTCCCAATAATTACCACTACAAGGAAGCTTATGTTACCGTCCCTGAGGACAACACTTATAGTCATTACTACAGAGGTGAAAAAGACGCTACTTATGACACCAACGACAAGGTAAGTCCATCTATCCCCATTATTTTTCAGTTTTCATTTTGGGTTAAGGCCAAAATTTTACTCTTTTACTTTAGTATATTGGTCACATCTATACTCTGTTTTACCCCAAATTATAGAAAGTTCCAAGTAACGGAATCCCCAACCCCCCTTTCAATTATCCAATTTGAATTGATTACCCATTTAACTGATTTTAAACTGCAAATAGGAGTAATTGATATTAATTGCATGACCAAACAGTAAATACATCAGATAGCTGTCATTCCAAGATAGATTGTTATTGCAGGGAGCAGAACTTGAAAAGAGATTTGAAGTAGAAACACTATTTTAGATTTTGTTGAGGATTGATTTTGTGAATTTGATCATATAATAGTGTCTTTGGCGATGATGCGGCGAATTTCCTCTGTTTTTTGTTGTTTGGGTCCATGTTCTTGCAATAGCAGTATGGACTAATCCTGATCATTGTAAGTTGTTTTTGCTGTTCTATTGATTATCTACGAATATGGGACGCAGTGGAGAGAAAACTTTGCAGTATATATTGGGAAATAAAACAGAGAAGAATGTTAGTATTGCTTTTCGCTGAAGAACTCCCCTTTTACAGAAGATATACAGAGCGTATAAATAGAGTAAACACTAGGAGTCCTATCCAAATAAAATAAAATAAAATCTGATGCCACTCCTATAAATCGGAACTGAATTATTTGACTATGAGAAACTTAATCTAGCTGAAGCATCAAGTTGGGTTAGAAGGAATATGTTGAAAATATGTAAACAGTTGAGGGTAAAAACAGTTGATGTGGAAGAAGATTTATTAGAAATTTTGTTGCGGATAGAGAGGAGAAAAAGCACCAATGCCAGTTCCTCCAATAGGAGTCCAGCGTCGAAGAGCAGGAGTAATAGGTAGGTTAAATTGTTGGAGTTTAATGTAGGCTATCGAAAAATTCAAAGGGTAGGGGAAGGGGTAGGAGGTCTTACGTAAACACCCAATGAAGTTTAAAATTATATTATGGATCGTGCGGGGTGTCAATGATAAGGACAAAAAAGGAGGATGGTTAAACTGTTGATTAAAGAATGGAAGGCGGATTTAGTGTGTTTGATTGAAACCAAGATGAGGGGTATGAAACACTCATGTATCAAGAGCTTGGGGTTTGAGATGCTCTGAATGGGTGGATGGAAGCTCAAGGTAGAAGTGTAGGATTGTGATCTTTTGGGATAAGAGAAAATTGATATGCTATGATAAGCATAGGGGGGCACATTCAACTTCTGTTTTCATGGATGAAGTTAATTCTGGTTTTAAGTTTGTGTTCACAGGGGTGTATGGTCCTTGTGATAGAAAAGTAAGGAAAGAGCTGCGGAAAGAGCTAGATGCAGTCTATCATTTGGTCTCTACTAGATGGGTTGTGGGAGGAGATTTTAATGTAACTCTTACAGGAGATGAAAGGTTGGGGAGATCTAGAATTAGACGATCAATCAGAGATTTTTTCACAGCTGTGACTCAATGATTTGCCTCTTCATGGGGGCAGTTTACCTGGTTCAGTGGTACTAACAATCAGTGTGTGTCAAGAATTGACATGTTCTGGGTATCAGATGGCTGAGATGAACAATTTAAGTTTATCAAACGGAGAACACTTCCTAGAATAGTATCAGATCATTGTCCAGTTTTGTGGGAATGTGATGATTGGAACAAAAAGAGGGGATACTTTAAGTTAGGAACTTGAGGATACTGCAAAAGCCGAAGAGATTTCATGGAAACAGAAATCAAGATATATCTGGTTAAAGCAAGGTGATAGAAATACAAAGTTCTTCCATAAACAAGCCAATGCACATAAGCTGAATAATTGTATTGATAGAATCAAACTTGAAGGAAATGGTGGCTGAAGAAGATGCGATAAGAGATCATATTTTGAATTTTTATAAAGAGCTCTTCACTGAAGCAGAAAAGTGGAGACCGAAATGGGAAGATGAAGATTTGGCTAAAATATCAGAAGAAGAAAGATCTGGATGGAAAGGCCTTTCACTGAAGAAGAAGTAGAATCTATACTGAATATGTCTGAAGGGGATAAGGCTCCAGGTCCTGACGGTTTTAATATGCACTTCTACCAAAAATGTTGTAGCACTGTTAGAGAGGATATCCTGAAAACAGTGGAAGGTATTTTTTCCGGAGGGCACGTTTGTGAAAAGTTTCAGCCACTTTTATCACTCTTGTTTCCAAGAGGAAAGGTGCAAAAGAGATTAAGGACTTCAAGCCTATAAGCCTTCAGAAAAGTATCTATAAAATCATAGCTAAGCTGTTGGCTGAAAGGTTTAGAAACGATAATAAACAAATTAATCTCGGGGAACCTGAATGCTCTCATAAAGGGAAGGCAGATTGTTGATGCTGCACTGGTAGCAAATTAGTGTATTGATCATCACTTTAAAAAAAGGAAAAAAATGGGTGGCTTGTGACCTGGATTTGGAAAAGGCTTACGACCATATTAATTGGTCGTCTTTTGAATGTGCTACAGTTAATGAATTTTGGAAGTAAATGGATAAGGTGGATCAATACCTGTATTTCTAACGCTAGGTTTTCCATTCTGATTAATGACAGTCCAAAAGGCTTCCTCAATTCCCAAAGGGGCCTTAGGTAGGGAGATCCTCTTTCTCCATATTTGTTTGTCATTGTAATGGAAATATTGAGCTTGATGTTCAAAAGAGCTGAAAATTTGGAATGGATTAAAGGCTTTAAAATTGAAGGGAGAGGTAACAGGGAGGTGACTATCTCACATATCTTATATGCTGATGACACCTTGATCCTCTGTGATGCAGATAAATAACAAATTCTACATTTGCTAGGGATATTGCTAACTTTCGAGGCAGTTTCTGGCTTGAAAGTGAATCTTGCTAAGAGCAACATCTTCAGTGTTAATGCAGATAGTAACATTAATGATTTAGCGGATTTGATGGGATGTAAAGTTGAGAAATTTACTACTATTTCCTAGGACTGCCTTTGGGAGCTAAAGTGAAGGATCAAAGAATTTGGCAAGTAGTTTTAGATAGATATGCTACAAAATTGAGTCCCTGGAAAAAACAGTATCTATCTTATGGTGGGAGACTCACTTTAATAAGGAGTGTGCTTGATGGAATCCTTAACTATTTTTGATGTCCCTGTTCCCTATGCCTCAAATTTTTGAAATAAAGGTTAAGCTCTAGGAAAAGTCAGTTTCTTTGGGATGGGAATTCTGAAAGGAAGAAGTTTCATCTGGTAAAGTGGCATGAAGTTATAAAAGATAAGAAAGGTGGAGGTTTGGGAGTTAAAAATTTAGCTTCATAAGTTTATTGTTTAGATGGTGGTGGAGATACAGTGAAAAAAGAGGAAATCTGGAAGATGCTGACTGAAACTAGATATGGGAGAGAAGACTTCTGGACACCACGTGTAATTTCAATGCCTTAAAAAATCGGAGTTTAGAAGCAGATCAGTAGATTGTGGCCAGATATTCATTTCATTGAAAGTTGGTGATGGGAGAAGAATCAGGTTCTGGACAGATTTTTGGCTAGGAGATGATAAGTTGATGAATAGATTTCCTACATTGTATAGTTTAACCAGGAACAAACAGTGTAGAGTTGCGGAACGTTTTATAGGAGGGGAATGGAGACTTAATTTTAGGAGAAACTTTAATGATTAGGAAGTTGATGAAATTGGTCAACTTTTATGTCATCAAAAAGAGATTGGTCAACTTTTACATTCTCTGGAACCTCTGATCCTTGATGCTAGTAGGGTGGACTCTCAGGTTTGGAGAGCTGTAAAGGATGGCAAGTTCTCTGTCAAAAGCTGTTATGGTCTTCTGCAGAGACGAATAAGTCATTGGGATTTGATTTGGCCGTGGAAGCTGTTGTGGAAATCACAAGCACCTCTTAAAGAGCTTGCTTTGGCTGGCTTGCAGCTAGGAATTCATGCTTTTACACATAAGTTGCAGAGAAGAGGAATTCCTTTGTGCAGTAGATGCTTCTTATGTGAAAACTCTCAGGAATTTGCACGTCACTTATTTTTGCACTGTTACACAAAGCAGCTATGTGATCTATTTCTTAACATGTGTGGTGTGCTATTGGTGATGCCAAGGAATGTGAAAGATCTTGTTTGCTGGCAGAGTCTGGAAGTTGGAAAAAGCTTGATGAAAATTTGGAAGACCATTCCTCTGTGCATCATTGGACCATTTTGTTGATTTCAATTTTTTTTTTTTAATTTAAAACTTGACCCATAAGTTTATGTTCTGCAAATAAAGATACTCATAATTTTAACTTCAACTCAATTTTTCGAAATTAGTTTTTTTTTGTCGTGTTTGATTGATCTATAAATCAGTAAGTACGTCCTTCTGTTTCATTAAATTAAAGTATCTTGTTGTGATTTCAATTTCAGGGCAGGCCATCCGGTGACAATGATCACGACCAGCTGCACGATCTGAGTGAACCAAGATTAATGGACCACGGCTACGTCACCACCTCCACAACCACCAATCCAACTAACACAAATAATTATCCGTACAAAAATGGCGGAAAAAGTTACTACTACAACAATCAAGAACAAAACTATCCCCCCAACTATAACCACTACAATGGTAAAAGGGTACAGCAGCACGACAACACGGGTCATGTCAATGAGTTAAGCAACTACAACAACAACCGTTTTAAGTTGAGCGAAGAACACCGCAATGAGAATGAAGACGACTACCATGAGAATGAACACGACTATCACTATGAAGAGCCTGACGACCCCAGGCCTTGATATTCTTTTTTAACTAGTATTGTACCTGCGCGATGCGCGGTCAATATAAAAAAATTAATCGCAGTGAGTTTTATATATCAATGTATTAAATGTGTATGGTTTCGACCCTATGAGTTTTATATATCAAAGTATTAAATATGTATGGTTTCGACCCTATGCATTTGAATATTTTTATTGTTCGTTTAACCTTCTGTTTGAATTGTAGGATTCCCATTCCCATTCCCATTTAATTTATATTCCTCGTATTGGTGATTGTAGATAAATGGCAAAACAAAAAATTTCATTTAAGACGGCAATTTGAGAGGAATATGATTTAAAATAATGAAGTTTTGATTTATTCATATACTTATCCTAATTCCTAACAGTTTAAGGGTAACAATTTTGACTTCAAGTTTCAAGCTTAACAAATTGCGCGCTAACGAAGTAATTGAAATGAAACAGAAGTCTACTTATTTTGTTATGTTTACGTTATATTTCACAAACAATGAAGTTTCCCTTGTCTATATTTTTATTATTGAATTATTATGAGTTTCAATTTTAATTATTAAAATATCTTATATGAGAAATTTAATTGTATCTTTATGTTTTTATTATGTTGCTTGGAATTCTTTCATTACTCTATTTTTTCACCTAATTTATTAAGATATTAGTTACTTGGTACAATCCAATGTATTACTTTTCTCATTACAATTTTAAAAAGAATTCTCATCCCAATTCAATAGGTATTATCAGTCAATTTTTTCTCTTTTCTTTCTTGATTATAGTTACTACGTTATTCAATTTGTACACTGTGATATGACTTTTTTATCAGCTTGAAACTTGGCTTACGACTATTTGGTCAAGCATGTGAGGATATAAAGCACATCTTTTGAAAGAAGGTCAAATAAAAACTATTTTGCTGACACTAACAAAAATAATTCTCATAAAATGATTTGGCTAAACAGAAAATAATAAAACCAAGGAAAAAAAAAAAAAAAACATTATGCTTCTACAGAGAATCAACAAATTATAGTTGTTTTACAACAACAGAAGTTGAAGTGTCTCTTGATGCAGTTTGCCACCATATAAATATATAATCATAAGATTTATTGCATTGAAGTGAAAATCTTAATATCTTAAAGAGCCTTCATCTCATGTCTCCTAATTTAAGTTATTTTGAAGTCTATACCTACATTTTTTTCCTGTCATGTATTGTTATCCAATTAAAAGTATATATACATTCATAATAGCTATATAAGTTAGTAGTAGTCCAAAGAGAGGAGAATAAAAGCAAGCCAAAAATAAAATAACACAAAATAATTTTTTATATGAATAGTGTTCTTAAGATAGTCAATAATGCCAGAAAAAGTTCTTGTACATATATACATAATATATTCAGTCATTCTTTGTATGAAAGATTAATTAGTATGATCTCTTTTAAATCGGACATAGGTGCGAGAAAGTAAAAACCGGATTTAACGGTAGGAATGATGCCCACACAACGTGTAAGTTAAAAAGGCTCTTGAGAAGTCTCGTTCTCCCTCGCTTGTTCCATTTGTCTCCAGACCATGTGCTGTGCTCTTATTATTATCAATATCTAGTATATCTTTTTTCCTTTAAGAATTCCTCACAAAACTATTTGCCTCAATTGCTTCGGGGGCATCCCCGGTATCCACTGCAAGACCATCCGCTCTTTGACATATATATTAGACCGTAGCACAAGAGACGATTGGCTCTAGTCCCGTAACCAAGCGAAAGAGGATTTGTGGACAGAAGCTGCGGGTAAACCCTCGGTTTGCCCTCAACTATATACGTTGATAGGGGATAGCTTCTTTGCTAGTTACCAGCTAAAGGCAGTGGCGGATCTAGGATTATCACTAAGGGGGTTTGAAAAATAAAAATGTACTAACTGAGAATTGAACTTGGAACCTCAAGGCGAATTTTGAACACCCTAAACCACTGAACCAACCTCTTCTCTTGTCTTTTAGGGTGTTCAAAATCCATATATATATACATAAAAATTGAAAAAATACCTTACATATACAGTATAATTTTTTGCCGAGAGTGTTCGGGTGAACACCCTCGGCGGGCCCTAGATCCCCCCCTCCCGGCTAAAGGTCCCCTCTTTCATTTTGTAAATTGAACTCTGTTCCTATGAACTACTATCTTTATATATGAGACATTTTTAAAATTATAAAAAATAATTCTGTTTAATTGGGAAAATTCCATCAAAAAATGAAAAGAAAATCTTAAATTAAGAGGAATAGAAGAAAGTTTATCTTTATTACGGTAACAACTTTTTGCATTTTTGTGACTCATTTATCACATTTCACCAACAGTAATTTCTTCATTTAAGAAGGGATAGTGGTTCCAAATTTATCAAAAAAGAATACATTATATTCGATTTGAGCAACAAACAAATACTTATATTCTTTTTTGATAAATTTGGAACCATTATCCCTTCTTAAATAAATAAAATTCATTTTTGTAGAATTGAACTCACCATTTTCTCTTCCTCCATACGTTTTTATGTCAATTCATATAAAATCTATATACATCAAATTCTAACTGCATGCCTACGTTATTCAATTCATGATAAAAAAAAATAAAAAAATAAAAAAAAAATCTGAACAAATAAGCTGAAAAAGATGAAAAATTGAAAAGTAAATAACTGCAAATGTTGATGCTAAGACTAATGCCAAAAAAGGGAGTACTCCTACTTTTTTTTCCTACTGTTTGATCATTAACCATATCACACAAAAAAAAAATGAAATGTTTCTGTTCTTCTTCGTTATAGCCTTTTTTTTTCCTTTCAAATTTAAGTTTTAAACCGTAGAGCGAAAAGGTATACCCCATATGTTTGACTTGATTTGCATTTTTTGAATCTTGTGAAACCTCTTCTCCCTAAAAATTCTATTACACTATCAACACCAACATAAAGAAAAGATTTTCATTTGCAGAAAGAACGATTTTTTCCATTAACATATGGAAAGATTGTCCTTACTAACTTTAATGCATGTTAGAACTGGATCGTCGAATTCTAATTATCAATTTAAATGTGATGCAATATTTACAGGACAATTGTTTTATCAAATTCAAAAAAATAAGATTTTCATATAAAGAAAGAAAATTTGATCTTGGTAGACCTGTAAGTTTATTTAATCCTGCAGTTCTCAGCTTCTTCATGCATGACAGATCAATCACATTCAACTCCATAATCTTGAATCTTTGAACACCAAATTGGCTCCAAATCATCTTCGTTTCTTGAATCTTTAATGATAGATGTTAGTTCTCTATGTAATATAATAATAACTAAGAACAAAAAATTATGAGAAATGTAAATTTAAAAAGCTTAATAGGATAAAAACTATTTTGAAAGTAGTTTCTGAAGCAATTCGGTATTATTCTTGATGCACGTTGATTAATAAACATCAGTAAATTCCATTCTCTAAAAAATAATTTCTCCATAGAAATATTTATGAGGAACTAATACTGAAAGTAGTATATAGGTCACAACATACATTTCTTTATGTCTCTATTAAATAAATTACCTCCAAGCTTCTGCAAGAATATTTGCAATGTAGCAAAGAACTGCAAAACTAAAGACAAATAAAACAAATTTTGCATAATAATGTAGACTTATCCAAAGGATGGTCCACGTAAAACTCTCTGCAATAATTTATCATATATAATAAATTGACACATAATTTTTTTTTTCCACGCATCCATTCCAAAGATTAAACGAATGAAAAAAGAAGGCGAAGAAGAAACAACAATTAACGTATCACCATCCTCACCATCATAACCTCAGGTCTAGTTCTAGTGTTCTTCCACCAGATCTATATAGTTGGGGGAGTGATTGTGTGTGATAATGTGAGGGAAATGGAGAATGGAAAAGTTAGGCAGACCTGGGGTTGATTTAGTTTAGTTTTTTTTTTTAATTTTCTTTTTTATCTTTTCGTTAGGATAAAGTGGAGAAGTTGTAACCATCTCCAAAACTGTAAGTATTAAATTTGAATTTTAAATCTTTATTTCAGTAAATTTTTTCATATCATTTAAATATAAAAGTTTTGTTTGTCAACTCAAGTTTAATGCAGATAAGAAGTTGTTACTATTTAAAAATAAAGTTGTAACCTTTAACGTATAATATTTTATAAAATTAAAGGTCTGAGTTGATTTGGTTTAAAGTATGAAATATAATATTAAAAAAATTGTTATGGATCAACTTAAATTTAAAAAGAAAGTTAAAACAGAGAAAGGAAAATAAAATATATTTAAAGGTAAGGTTTACTTTCGGAAATTAATAAATAACGTAGGTTTATTTTCCAATTCAAAGATTTGTCAGTTTTCAATTCAAAAAACATGTTTAAAGATGAAGTTATCTTTCGTTTGTTAAATTTTTTAAAAAGTAAACTTGGAATTTAATGGGTGAGTTTGCAGTTTATTTTCTTTTTATTTATTATTTTGTATTAATTATTAGAGTATGTCATTTATAACAAACATAACTACATAAGGGATACATCCTTAAATTCCTCAAAAAGTAGGGTAGAAATCATTTACTACTTTTCTTTTATATTGCTTATATTTTTCTTTCAAATATAATTTGCCAGAAGGAGCCAAAAACGTGCTTTTATTGAATTTTAATTTTTTTAAAAGTTTATACAGTGCATGTGTGTGTTTGTGAGTTAGTAGCCGGGGAAATGGGGGTATGGGACGTGCTAATTAGTTAGTTTTTTTTTTTTGTCTTTTTTTAATCTTATTTTATTTTTTAAACAGGAATTTTCTGGCGATGACACTTGTCATCATATCACGCTTTTGCTTCTCCTATTGTATATAGATAGATTCTTCAATGGTTTTATAAGTGAGCAAACATATTATGAGTTCCAACCATCTTTAGTACTGTTTATTTTTCAGTTTTGAGTTATATTTTAGTGGGTAAATTCTTTATCTTTTTTAAGTTGTATGCATTGATGGTTTGAACTTTGAAGTGTAAGTAGATTGCAGTCTTTAGAATATGTAGTTCTTTGAGTTCCTTTAAGGTTCTCTTTGATACTAAATGGATTCTTTCGGCCCCATTTGAGTTTCACTTTGACATGTACATTTGCCCCCGTATGTCAGTCATCTAAGTTGCTGCAACACTAACATTCATTCTAGGAAAGAAACGTATACGTTTAAAAGTCTGCTTGTTGCTCGAAGATTGTTTGTAAGGCCAAATCTTGCACTAATTCTGGTAGCATGTCTAAGCTGATCTAATCAGGTTTCTATTTCACACATTTAATTCCGCATCTTCTCAGCCAGAATGTTTGACGACTGACATACCGCTTGGTTTTTATGGTCGACAGACCAGGGGACTAATAGAAGTGAGTTAGAAATGCAAATTAGGTGCTGATACCAAGTGAGTCAGAGGCCTCTCAATTTGTCAAAACACAATTCCAAAATCATGTGGAGCTTAAGAGTACTTGTTGTGTATACTTCTAGAGGACCTAGCAAAACCATCGATGAAATTGTAACATAGACACTAAGAAGACTTTTTTTTTTTTTGGCCTAATTTTTTCATGATCTCATTCCCTATAAGAACACATCTGTTGCGACAGATTTTTTATTCAAAGCATGTACTTATAGCATAGGTTTTTTTGTCCATTACACGAATATGTTTATTTACTGTGCAGCTTCTTGCCTTCTTCAACCTGTTTGAGGCATGTATGTATAATAACGCTGTCATGGGAGAACGGATTTGTACAGTTATTTCAAAGATTTTGAAAATTGAGTAGTATTGTTCTGGTAAGTGAGGTATTAAAAAAATGTCCTTGTTGCAAAGATGGAATGAAAAAGTTCAAGGATTTACACAATTGACACCCCTTAACTTCCACTCTGTTCTCAGCAAAAAACAGAGCAACGTGAATCCTTTTCATTGATATGGGAATAACAAGTGAATTGCTTCCTCACTAACATGCTCAACTTCTCTTGAAAACAAAAAGTTCCAAATTATGCAACTCGTCATATCTAACAAAATAATAGTGTACCACATTTTGAAGGAAATAAGCTCAAAGTATAATCTGCTTTGTTATTGGTTTCTCCTTTATCTGATTTATCACAAAGTAATAGGAGAGATATGTACATAAAACGGAGGATGCTGGAGGTCGAAAATTGAAGAACCCATTGATACTATAACAGAAGAAATTGGCATAAATAGACTGATTGAAAATTTTAAGCTGGCAAAACTTGAGGGAGCTTTTGGATGCACTGACATGAAAGATTTCTTTTTTCGTCTTCAAAACTTATTATTTTCCATCATTTCATTAACTTAAACCCTAACCGTTTATATTAATCTCGGGTGGAAAGTTGTGTTTCATGTGTTGCCGGGAGTAATTTAGGGTATCAGATATTGAGACATTTAGAAACAGGACAGGAAGAAAAAAGAATGACCTACAAAATCCAAGAATGAGAGGAGATCTTCCTATCTGGTACATACAGATAAACCCCAAAATTACAAAATACTCATTATCAATTGAAAACTGAACGACAAAATCCTTCAGAACACCAAATTCAATGGTAGAACTTTAAGCACATAACTCATACTTAAGTCACACTCAATAATAGACAGAAAGATCTGTATGTGTAGAATTGGAGTAAGCCAAGTCAGCACAAAGAGGCTGGAGATTGTCGTAGAATTCCAGCTTTCCTTGTATGCCAGGTACAATTGCCCAATAAGATCTAAGAATGCATAATTGCCATATTGACTCTTAAAGATGTACCAGTAATAAACATATTGCCATTTTAATTCTACATAACAGATTCTCTTTTTTTTGGGTACATCCATAACAGATTCTCAACATGACAAGAATATCTCTCTATTCTAAAGTTACAACTAAGGCACAAGAACCTAAAGATAGCCAAGGCAAAGTTGGAGATTTTACTTAAATAAATTGTTTTACCACAATGGAAAACTGGAAGAGACGCTAAAGCAACAGAAAAAACTTTAAGATAATCCTGGAAGGCTGGAAAGAAATCTTCTTATATTGCATTTGCAATGTCTAGCATCACAAAAGCATGTTACTCGTCATCTTTGTAAGGATACTCCTCAGGAACTTGCTTCAGAAGCTTCAGCTGCAACTCAAATGCGTCATCCCCTCTGAGCATATCACGAAGCCATGTGACCTCTGTTTTCATCGACACCTGAACACAGGGTAAATGGAGATAAAGTTTGTCATTGCAACAATTTTTTTTCCTTGAGAAGCTAACAACTGTTATATATATCCAGAAAAAAAACTGCACCAAGTTAATGCAGTCCAAAGTTATTACAAAAGGCTATAGATCAGTCTCCTATTCCTTTGGTTCACAAGGTTCCTATAACATCTACAAAGGATTCACGATCTTCCATATATTCATGTTTACACCAAAAAATAAAACAAAACTAAGCACTTCATCTTCATGTTCTGAATGGAGCTGCATTTGTTTTCAAAGCATCTTTGATTCCTTGCAACAAATTTTAGTCTAAAACAAATTGAACAATCTCAAAATTTTTACAGATCCAAGTTATTCATGTAACCCAAGAAGCTTGCATAGAATATTATTCTCTCTCATATCAATGTGTTGACTCCTTTGATAGCTTCCTTCGGAAAAACCTTTGGCCCTTAGATCGATAGTTTGGAGGGAAAGAAATAGAAGAGAGTTTGAAGGAGTTGAAAATTGTACATGCCAAAGAGAAATCTCTTTGTTTTTTTCTTTCTTTTTTGTTGTTTACACTTTCGGAGCACCTTTACTATTCCAGTAAGCATTGATGATTGGCTACTATTTATGGAGAATCATGTATAAGCCTAGTCTGTATCGAGAAACGAAGCTTACCATTTCCAATGCTCCCCGGAGTACTCCACTTAAGATGTTACAATAATATAGACCTTGACAGGTATCAGGAAGCTCAACGAAGTCTACCAAGGGGTTGTCCTCCAAAATTAGACTGCACGTTGTTCCCTCAACATCCCAATTTGTCACTGTTGCAGTGATTCCTAGGAACATTTTGAGACCAACCTGTTTAAATGAGCAACAAGAAACCATGTTTGGTCAATAAGCACTTTCAGCACTGGCATCTACAGGCCCAAAAAGTATAGAGGTACTGAAGCATGATATTAGACAGACTGTACAATGTAAACACTACCAAGGTTCTTAGCTCATGCATATTGCAGGGGAAGTACAATGTATCTCCTTAACCCACAATATCAACTAGAAGGCTGGGCTCTTAACTAAGTTAACTTTCTAGCAATCCCCATTTCATCTAGAGTAATTAAGTGATGCACAGCAAGAGGTCCTCCCTTCACGAGCGTGAAGTGAACTCTGAAGAAGCATGTGCTTCGGACAATAAGGCGCAACGTGATCTAAGCAAGAACCAGTCACTGTTGGGGGATATAGGATAGGAATAAGACAGGGCCTTTTGTCATATAAATGCTAGGATTCCTCTCGAGATATGTTTCAACGCTCTTTTATTGTCTCCTCCTCTTCTTCTTCTTCTTCTATTCTTCGTTTTTTTTCTAGATTTTCTTTTTTCTTACTGCTTCATTTTTGGTTCATGCTCACGCATCCTTCTTTCTAGGCTCATATTCTGTTTTTCTCTTCTACTATCTCTTGCTGCCAATTGTTCTATTTCTCCGTTTCTTGTTTGTTATCTATCTCATTTCTATCTCCAATAATTGATTTATAGATCAAATGCCATGATAATGATAGAATAGCTCTTGGCAACAAAAAATAATTAATGGAGTAGTAATGTTACCATAGCTGTTGATTATGAAAGTAATTTTGCAAATTGATTTCTTATAGCTAAATTGATAGAAAATTGCAGTTGAAGCATCCTTTTGTGGACTCATTGAGATTAAATGTTAATAAAATGTACTTCGAGTTTGTTGGAATTCATATTGTCATTGCTGCCGCACACCTAAATATCACGATTCAGTTGGGAACGTTCCAGATATATTTTTAGGGATAAATTCAACTCCAAATGCCATGTGATAGTAATTGTCCTAGTGAGATCTAATAGAAATGATGCTCGAACACAATTTTCTACAGGAGCATAAAATCAAGAGCAAAGCTACACACTTTCTTATCACTCATAGAGGCAAACAATTATGCAACAGCTGAAATTTTTGTGAAAAAGAAATACACCAGCAGCTTTTTAGTATGTGAAACCTTATAAAACAAGTACTTCCACCGTTTCAATTTGTTTGTCTTACTTCCCTTTTTAGTCCGTTCAAAAAGAATGCCTCTTTCCTTTTTTGGCAACTCTTTAATTCCAACTTTTCACACGGCATATTTAAAACCACAAGATTAAAGGGCATTTAGGTACATTTTACGTATCTATAATTTAAGATCACAATATTCAAAAGTCTTCTTTATTTTCTTAAACTCCGTGCCAAGTCAAAACCGGACAAACTCATTGAAACAGAGGGAGTATAATGATTTGAGGAAGGTAACAGTTGTATTACTATGAAACAAAAACTTAGATCTTTACAAACAGCAAAAGGGTATTAAAAACCCTGTCCAAAAACCAAATATTCTTATACATTGCCTGTCAAGTATATTGCAGGAATAAACTAAAGGAGACCCCAGCTCAAACAGCATATAATTCACACACACACATATAGTAGAGTAATTCTTTTAGAATAAAAAAGAGACCTTGGCAATGACTTCAGCAGTTTCCTTGAAATCAACACACCTTGAAACATTAGACTTTGCTAGAAACTCGTCAATCAGCCTAATTCCTATATTATAACCCCTGCAATTCAATCAAGTGCAATTGATACGCTACAAAGAAACCCTAACTTAAGAAAAACAAAAAGCAGTAATAGCATATAGTATTACATTTGATCAAGCTGTTTATTGACCTCATCAACCTCCTCTAGATCAGTCAGCAGTTGCCGCACTATTGCTCCATATGTTAGTGTGAATAGCTCTGCGTTCTTCAATAACAAAATACTAGTAATAATTACTGTTCAATTTATACTGAAAGGAACGGAATCGAACATAAAATAAAAGGCACGATCTCAATTTGTTAGGTTTCTGATAAGGATGTTTGTGTTTACCACACGTTCAACGTTGGCGAAAATGGCGTCTCCGGATCTTGGTACCACTGGAGCCATCAAACTTCCTTTGCTATTGCGATCGCTTAATGGAATTCTCCACTCTCTGCTTGCTGGCTTCTTCTTACTTGTTTATTTGCTACACAAAATACGAGTCTGTATTTTACTCCTTTCTCGTTATGCAAAGTACAACTGTCAATGCACACAGTACTACTTTGTACCTCTTTTTCTTTTTTTCTTTTTTTAAGTGTCTTCTCAATTATTACTCAAGAGGACATCAAAATAGGAGATGGCGGGCAGACCCTATTCCATCCAACCAAATATAAAAACAACCGTCCTAGCTAAAGCGTGAGTAGCTTAATTCACTGATTTTCTAATTAAAGATCCAGACACTGATTAAAAACAACAAGAAAATCAAAATAAGAATTATCTGAAATATTTTCTTCAAGAGTTTGATAAACTAGCTGATTATCTGTCGCAATCACCACACGACAATCAGCAAACTACTCTTTGTAACTTAGGTAGATATCTCGACACAAAAACAAATAAAATCCCAATTAGCAAGTGTATGGAAGATTATTCGAACGAGCTTCGCATGAATGTATTATAGTAATTTTATGAACTCCGAGGAAATTGTTGGAGAAAGTACAAGCAACGGGGAATTGACTCGTTCATTCAAAAACTATACTCTGCCTAAATAGGTCAAGTATTTTTTTCATGTATATGCATTGTATATTAAATCTCCTTGACTTTTTCAAGTGTTTATTTTTTATATTTTAACTCCACCGCAGAGTAGATGCTGAAGCATGAGATTAAAACTTGAGCTTGACGAGAATGAAGATTCAGAAGAATAAGATCGGAGATTAGAAGTGTGTTATGTATATAATATAATTGCAACTAACTACGATTATATGTTTATTTTGTCTGCGTTAAATAGAAATGAAAAATCTCTCAACTAATTGCTCAATTAAGCTGATGAATTCTCATTCTAAGAACTTGATTCCCTTTTAAAAAAAAACAACAACAACTTGATACGCTCCCAACTGACTAATTCAAATGTTGGCGTGGCTTAAAGTTCTACTTAAAATCGAAATGTTGGCTGGAATATGATGATCGTTACTGATTTTCTTTCTTTGATGAATCATTTTCTTTTCACTGGCAACTTGAGCATAACAAAAAATTAGACTCCCGATCCCGAACTATTTTGAATTCCACTTCGAACAAGTCTAGCAGGTCGACCTCGGACCATGTTCAGTTGACAAAACGGGATTATGTTGAGAAAAGTTTTTATGTATCCTCCCACAATAGTGAGTGAGAGTTTCACTTATGGTCACCAGACGATTAACTAAATACCAACATAGTGTATAGGCTATAGCGCTGCTGCATGAATAAACTCAACAGGCCTCTAGACTATGCCAAGGAAATATAACCAGGTACAGATGGGTGTTTAAATGTACTGAAACCTTTAGTATCCTATCCATAGACCAATCACTATGAGTACATTTATTTTTAGCAGTTACATCTCCCCACATTCAGTAATCACGCATGCCAGCTTTGGTTTGTTCACCTTTAGTATCCTATCCATAGACCAATCACTATGAGTACATTTATTTTTACCAGTTACATCTCCCCACACTCAGCAATCACGCATGCCAGCTTTGGTTTGTTGTTAGCTCCGACAGCCACATTCTCAATCTTCCTCATCACTAAAAGACCATCTCCAAGAACACGCTGTAAAGAAACCAGAAAAGAAAAATCTCTCACATAATCATGGAAAAGAAGTCAATAAGAAGTTTCTTATTTTTAGATGAAAAACAATCGCCAAATGCCTAACACAGTGGGAAAACTCATAGCTCGATATGTTCATCAGAGTGAATTGTATGTAATATACGTTCATAAAAATTGAATCTGATGACACATGAAACATTGATAGGCATTATCTGGCACCAAAATAAGGAATGTATTAAGTGACTAGTCATGATAAGCAGTGGCACAGGCAGGAATTACATCAAGGGATTTGAAAAAATGCGCAATTGTGTTTAGGGGATTCCACAATACACACACACACACACACACACACATATACAGAGAGTAAAGGGGATTGAGTTGAACTAACTCCATTAAACATGGCTGCCACTGATGACAGGTAACTGATCAATGAGTTTACAAGACGACAATGTGGGACCATGTCAGGGATGTTGATAGAAAACAAATTAAAGTAAGACTTCAAGCATGAAACACAGATAAATGAAACGCTAGAAGCTAACACAAAAAGCAAAGCGTACCCCAAAAACAACATGCTTGTTGTCAAGCCAGTCGCACTTTGCACATGTGAGGAAAAACTGCATGGAGCAACGAGCAGAATCAGAAACATATGCTTCATTCAGATCTAATCCACTTTTTCCCCTGATAAGGTGGATCTAAGCTAATTAACTCTCCTTAATCACCCCCCCCCCCCCTCCCCCCCCTCTCTCTCTCTCTCTCTCCGCCACAAACAACTGTTATGCTTAAGGACATCGTAAGGAAAGGATTACACTTAAGCAACCTAAAAGATCATTGAAATAAAAAATATGCTAGCATAATCTAAGCCCTATCTTGGTTATATGGCGTTCTATTTCCTTTTTCAACATCAGCATTAAACCTAACCAATTCCACGTCCATTTATGCCAGAGTGGCACCTAGTATATGCTCTGTGTCAGTTTACAACTTAAAACTTAATGAAGGGTCACTACATTGATAAGAGGAATGATCTTTATGACTTACCTGACATCCATTAGTGTTTGGTCCGCTATTTGCCTGTCAAAATAAGGATTTCATAATATACGTCAGAATAGAAGGTAAGGATAAACTTGAAGAATCAAACTTCACACGATTGTTAAACATTTTTCCAGTAATTTAAACTGATATAATTGCATACAAAAACTCAGAACAGCTATGAAGGTTTTATGAAATCAAGCGTTTCATTTTATGCCAGTGTTTATGCCACTAAATATACAATTCTGACATATCCAAGGTAAAATTACTTCTATTTCATGCTTGAACATGAATTAGCTTGATAAATTAACTGTCTCACTGCTTTCACGAACTCAGGGACACAAGTCAATTTTATCCTCTTTGATCCTATCGTTGACGGACTCAAAGAACTTATCAACTATTTTACCAGAATTTTTTCCACTTCTACTGCAGGAAAAAGTTTGGGCATCAAGTACCTTTTTTTTTTCTTTTTTTTTTTTTTTTCTTTCTTTCTTTTTTTTTTTTTTTTTTTTTTTCAAGAATGGTAACAGGGATCAAGTACCATCTGAGACCCTAATTTAACGGCAAGAGATTTATTTCAATACAATTATGAATGAGCGAACCTTAGAAATATAAAGTTCAATCATTTTTTACAAAGTCCATGCAACAATATTATAAGAGACTACGCCATGTTCTTTTCATCAACGTGCTTCTTTAAAGCTACCTTTGTATCAGATATAACAATTAAGATTAGACCAGCAAGTGAACTGAAAGCCAGTGACCCCTCAGATGAGTAAGGCGGGAAATTAAGGGCTTTCAAGCAAAGGGGGTTTAGCGGTGAGGGAATTGAGGGTAATTAAGATTAGTCCAGTAAGTGAACAGGAAGGTAGTGACGTCTCAATGAAAAATGGGTTAGCGTGGAGGAAATTAAGGACTTTCAAGAAGAAGAAGGAGAAGAGGATGAGGAGGGAGTCTTATGGGACATGATATTTTGGAGGAATATACAAGAACTTTACAGCATGGACCAAGAAACTCGGAAATGGGAAGAACGGAATAAGCAGTTCAATTGAAACCATTCTACCACATACTGTTGAAGAGATATAACACGGATTTCCTCCAAAAAAGTACGGACTCCAAGAGCACCACAATATTTTTTATTTTTTTTTAACTTTTTCTGGGTGGATAAGAAGTTGTACCGACTAGCCAAGGCGAGGGAGAGGAGGGCGCGTGACTTGGATCAGGTGAAGTGCATCAAGGACGAGGATGGCAGGGTACTGGTGGAGGACGCTCTCATTAGACGGAGATGGCAGTCATACTTCCACAAACTCTTGAACGACGAAGGGGACAAAGACATTGTGTTGGGAGATTTGGAGTACTCTGAAAGGTGTCGTGATTGTGTTGTTCGTAGGATGAGTAGGGGAAGAGCGACCGGGCCCGACGAGATTCCTGGGGAGTTTTGGAAGGCTGCAGGCAGGGCAGGTTTGGAGTGGTTGACTCGGTTATTTAATGTCATCTTTAAGACGGCTAAGATGCCCGAAGAATGGCGATGCAGGGCGACATTCAAAGTTGCAACAACTACAGAGGGATCAAGCTGCTAAGTCACACTATGAAAGTGTGGGAAAGGGTGGTGGAGATGAGGGTAAGGAGAGACGTGTCTATTTCAGAGAACCAGTTCGGATTCATGCCGGGGCGCTCTACCACAGAAGCTATTCATCTTGTATGGAGACTGGTGGAGCGGTATAGGGAGAGGAAGAGGGATTTACACATGGTGTTCAGCGATCTAGAAAAGGCATACAACAAAGTGCCGAGAGAGGTTCTATGGAGATGCTTAGAGGCTAGAGGTGTACCTGTGGCATACATTAGGGCGATCAAGGACATGTATGATGGGGCCAAGACTAGGGTAAGGACTATGGGAGAAGACTCGGAGCACTTCCCAGTTGTGATGGGATTGCACCAGGGATCAGCTCTCAGCCCATTTTTATTTCCCTTGGTGATAGATGGATTGACGCGGCAAATTCAAGGTGAGGTGCCATGGTGTATATTATTCGCGGATGACATAGTCCTGATTGACGAGACTCACTGCGGAGTTAACGCTAAGCTGGAGGTTTGGAGACAAACTCTGGAGTCTAAAGGATTCAAGTTGAGTAGGACCAAGACAGAGTACTTGGAGTGCAAGTTCAGTGATATAGTGCGTAGAGGGCGCGTGAAAGTGAAGCTTGGCACCCAGGTCATTCAGAAGAAAGATAGTTTCAAGTATCTTGGGTCTATTATACAAGGAGTTGATGATGACGTCACACACCGTATTGGTGCAGGATGGATGAAATGGAGGCTTGCCTCCGGAGTGTTGTGCGACAAAAAAGTGCCACCAAAACTTAAAGGTAAGTTCTATAAAGTGATGGTTAGACCAACTATGTTGTATGGGATGAAGTGTTGGCCGGTCAAGAAGTCTCATGTTCAGAAGATGAAAGTGGCGAAAATAAGAATCTTTGCGATGGATGTGTGGGAACACTCGGAGCGATAGGATTAGGAATGAAGTTATCCGAGACAAGATAGGAGTAGCCTCGGTGGAGGACAAGATGCGGGAAGCGAGGCTGAGATGGTTTGGGCATGTGATGCGGAGAAACGCAAATGCCCCAGTGCGGAGGTGCGACAGGCTGGCTATGGACGGTTTCAGAAGAGGTAGAGGTAGGCCAGAAGAAGTATTGGGGAGGGTGATTAGACGGGGGACAGCGGCACGTCTCCGGAACTGCCGAGGACATGACCTTAGATAGGAGGGTATGGAGGACTCAGATCAGGGTAGAAGGCTAGCAGGTAGTCACATTTATCTTTTCTTACGAGTAGTTGCATTGCTCTTTAGTTTCTTGTCCCTTGATTTCGGCGAGTATCTGTATTCACAGAATGGTTTATCATGGCTTATTCACTTTCATTGTTTTCATTTTCATAATTGCTTTGAATTGTTTGCCCGTATCTGACCTTTCCTATGCTTTTTATTTTTTAGCCGAGGGTCTTCCGGAAACAACCTCTCTACCTAAGGTAGGGGTAAGGTCTGCGTACACTCTACCCTCCCCAAACCCCACATTGTGGGATTCACTAGGTATGTTGTTGTTGTTGTTGTTGTTTACTTTTTCTGGGTGATTGGCAGCATGAGAAGCCATAGTCACTTCGTAGAATCTGAAGAGGAACCACGCATAGTCAATGCTTCATGTGTGAAAAGGTAAGATGTGAAGATGTTAATCACCTGGCCTTATTTACTGAAGAAATGAAGGCAGGAATAGTTAAAGGACTCATCCAAAATTGGGCATTCAAAAGCAAAAGGAGAGGGCTAGCGCATGGAAAGTGGACAATACAGCGAAAGAAATAAATGAGCTTTGACGGCATGTTAACATGGAAAATCATCTGTATCAACCACACATGTCCAGCCAAAGTTCTCTCTTTTTTTTTTTTTTTTTTCTTCTCATAAGTTTATTGCTCTGTCTTTTTGCAGTGACATTCTGGCTATGTTGCTTGGATCCCGTAGTTTTGAAGAGTCCGAGCAACATAGCACTCTAGTGGGACCACTCTTAATTTCAATGACCTTTTTTGACAGAACATGCTTTCTAATAATTGTTCCAATGGTGCCGCGCCTTTCCCGGTGATCATTCCTAAGGCATCACTTCTTCTGGCCATATGAGCATCCTTCCAATGATTTATACACAAAATATTTTCCAAACACTTCTTCTCTTTTTTTCTTTTCAAATAGAATCAACACTTGGATACTGAGTATCATCTAAACATTTTTTTTTCTTTGTGAGAAGCAGCCCTCATCTAAAGTCTAAAGTCAACTTCCCAACACAATACCGGAAAAGTAACCTTTTTCTCTTTTTATCTATGATATAAGCGTTTAGTCTTGTCTCCCTACTCAGGATATTGAATTTCAGCTCATTGTTTCTTTCTATATTCTCTCTCTATGGCATCAGACTCTGGGTTGAGTCCTTCCTCTGACCATTGAATTTCTGGTCACTGTTCTGTAAAAAGTTTTCTCCTCTTTCTCTATGGTACCAGGATTTGAATGTTTGGTGCTGCATTTCAATTTGGCAGGGATTTGCTGGTAATGCAAGCAACTGGCCTTGTAGCGGCGAGGGGATGAGAAAGAAGCTATGGAAGCTGATTAAACTGCCTTTGTTGGTGTATCTGTCACGAAAGGGATTGAAGAGTTCTTTAAGGGTGGTAAATCAATTTTGATCAGCTCAGGGTTTTATTTTATTTTATTTTTTACACCTTGCTCTTGTGCGTGGAATCTGACACACCAAGGAGTGATTATTTTTAGAAGCGATTAGAGCCATATTGCTTCTTTTTATACCTCAGGTTCTCCATACTATAGTTCCCCCATTAGTATATATTGTATGCAGTTGCATCAAAAGCAATTATATCAAGTTATACAACTTGCAAAGGAGAAGAATGAAAGTATAAGCTAACGATTCAGCAGAAAATAATTACACATGAAAAGAAAAAAAATTAAATTGCAATTCCATAAGCAACAAAGAGACATATGAAAGGAACACATACCATTGATAATAGGCCAGGACCAGTGTGCTTGGCGATAAAGTTTTCATCATCAAACTTGCTTCCATATATGGAAACACATCCACTACCATCTCCCTGCAGAAAAAAAGAATTATACAGTGTTAATATAGATATAGAATAAAGCTAAAGTTGTGTTGCTCAGAAGTAAAGCCATTTGACAGCTCAATGTATAACCTCTGAATAATTAGGAGCTTTTATCTGTCAAAGATGTAATCCATAGTTGCCTGATTCAATTGCAAATTGAATGCTTACTTCGACATATCATCTTTACACCTTTGAGTAATCAAACACTTTGGAGTAGACTAACATATAGAATACTGATTGTGAACGAAAGAAAATATGAAACAGTGATTTTGGATTCATTAGAAACTTTAAGAGTTCAACAACAAACCCAGCATTAAGAGTGAAGGGGTCAGTTCTCTCTTTTATTTATTTTCTTTTTCTTTGAAGCATGCTCATTTTCGAACAGATGATGGGGCAACGAATAAGGTGCAATTATTGGAGACATAACAGAAATGTGTCTAAGCCATGATACTCAAAGATATTATAGTCTATCTCAAACATGTCTTAACACACACTTTTCAATGAAAGAAGCACATAGTTAGGGTCACACACAGAGAAAAGCCCTTCATAAAGTCGTCAATCACCCCAATACCTTTGGAAATGGGGATTTTCATAACAGAACATCCCTTAATATAGAATCCTAATACAAGGTTAAGGCTAGAGAAAGCAACCTTTAGGAAATCACCACCTTGGATCATGAAGTCTTTAATCACCCTATGGAACTGACAATTCTTGAAACCTTGTGGCACTCCTGCTTTCCTACAAAATCAAATTTGCAGATGAGTAAGGCAACATAAACAAAATCCAGTAGAAAGCGATATAATCCTTTCACAAACCAAGTAACCAATAAAACTAGCATCAAATACAAACAAAAGGGAATGGTACACGAACATAATTTGACAAACTTACCTGAACTCTCCTGTGCATAGTTGCCTGCAATGAAGCATTAAAAAGAGCTTTAGAATAGAACTTATTAGACAAAATAAATAAGTAACATGATCTAGAAAGGAAAAGTAAGTGCTTTAAAAGCACAATGATAAAGACAAATTTTCATGGCCAAGTTGCACGTTGTAACTGTCTCGCTGATGAAAAAGAGATAACATATCATGTATCCTATTAATGATTTCATTTACTTTCTCCTCATTTAACTGCCAAGACAAAAATCTTGAACTATCGCTAGTTTGGCATTACAACAACTTGCAGGGGATTTTAAGCTTATAAACCAAAATCACTACCTTCCTAACACCTTCAGCTAATTATCCGTTCAATTGGCTCACCCAAAGTAAATATTACACAGTAGCCAGAAGGTGTTCATTTGTATGGGTTACCCTCTAAAGCTATAGCTGATTCTTACAACAAATAAAAAGATTAAAAAAATGAATGAGACGAGGGTCGTAGACCTACACTGAAGTATGAAATATCCCTCATTTAACATAAGCTTATTAGGGTTTAAACCTGAAATTTTCAGCAGTTTTGGGAGTGATATCGGCGAAAAGCTCCATCTTGATGCGACCAGCAGGAATGTTGCCGATAGTTACATCAAAAAAGACAACAGGGTTCTTAGGTACTTGTGGTCTTAGGTGCCACTCTACCACCCCGCCGCCAGACGCCATTTTTGCAACTAGAATTTGATCTGCTACTATTGGGAGATTTCTGGAAGCCAATGTCCTAACTTGAAAATATTCCTTCCGCTTTGCGCACAGAGGGGAAGTTTTTCAAATACTTATTGCCATGATTTTGTGGGGTTAATTTTAGGATAGTCATTCAATTTTATTTTATTTTATTTTATTGCACTCAAACTTTTAATCCATTTTATTTGAGACTGGTAACATAATCAAAATTTTAATCCATGTATATATTAAGTATAGTGGGATGCACAGATGTTATAAAAAAACCTAATTAATTTTTTTTTTTTGGTGAAATAGATATTACTAATATATATTCATATATCTACATCCTAATTACATTAGAGTTAACAGCCTCAGGGCCGTTTAGTTGTCCAAAAACATCACCTCCAACGGTGTTAGCAAAATTTATAACCCGATTAAAAAAAGTACCACACTAGTCATCAAAATATACATTTCTAACAAAAATGGGAGGAGCTTCCAATAACTTCGCATCATCAAATAAGAGGTGATTTCCTCCCTCTTTGGCTAGCAAATCCGATTATTGATATCTTAATATGCTTATTTTTTACTATGGTGACATTTATTATGGGACAGAGGGAGTCGCTCCCCGTAAAAGTCTATGCCTTAGTTCGGATGTCCTTTTAGCCTTATTTTCCATGAAGTACTCACTTTTTATCATTCTAAAACATCACAAAATAATAGACACTTAAAAATAAGGCAAAAATGGCCTACTATTTTAATCATTTTGATTAGCTCCGTTGAGTCTAAATTGATTTCTAATGGTGCTAGGTTATGATCAAACTTTTAATCCGCTTTATTCCGAGTCAAAATTTTAATCCATGTATATATTAAGTATAGTCGTTAGTATCCTAATTAATTTTTTTTTTTTGGTGAAATAGTATTTGTAGTATGGGTTTAGTTGTCCAAAAAATCACCTCTCGGTGTTAGCAAAATTTACAACCCGATTTAAAAAAGTACCAAACCAATTACCCAATTCTCACTACCATCTCTAAATCCGCCACCCTCTTCGCTCCTAGCTATTCCTCCTATGCTTTCGGGTTTTTTGACAAAGCCCTTTTAATCATTTTATTAGCTTGAGTCTCGAATTGATTTCTAATGGTGCTAGGTTATGGGGTTCCCACTTAATGGAGATGGTAGTTCTTGGCTTAGAGGGAGTAATGTTTTTGGCTAGCATATTAAACTCAATGGCAAGGTTATAACTGGTTTCACAAGAGGGGTAAGCTCTAGTTTGATTAAAAAGGTTGTGATTTCTATTTAACCAAATTCCCTAGATGCAGAAAGGCATTAAGGTTTCCCACTGAATTAGTCTGTCAATTTTTTTTTTCTTTAGGCTATTCCAAGCAGTGATCCAGTTACTAGCACTAATGAAGGAGGAAGGTTGGATAGAGGGGTTAGTTTTTTGAGCCACACAGTTCCAAAACTGTTTACCGATATAGCATTCAAAGAAGATGTGGTTGATATCTACTGGTTGTTGTCCACAAGAGGCACAACAGAGTTAATATTAGGCCTATGTTGTGAAAGTAGGAGGCTATTGGCAGTCTGTTATGGTTCAAGAGCCAGAAGAAATATTTGATTTTATTGAAGGCCTCCAGCTTCCAAATTTCCTTAAAAATATTTGATTTTATTGGGGGCCTCCAGCTTCCAAATTTCCTTAAAGCTCATGAAGAGTCCATTGGTACTAAGATCAGCTCGACTATCTAGCACTTTGTAGGTTGAGCTTGAACTAAATTTACCATTACTAGTGAGTTTCCAATGATTAAAGTCCTCATCAATACTATAGGGGTTAATGTGGGTGTTAGTTATCCTCTCTTTAATGTTATCAGGCAGCTCAAAGGAAAGGTTTGTTAGAATCCAAGTTCCATTATGATGTTTGTCACAGACTTTTTTGTGCTCCTTCTCCCTAGTTAATGGTCCTTGAATAACTTCTCTAAGACTAGGGCTATGGGGAATCCAGTTATCACGCCAGAGGCTTACAGTGGTGCCTTTATTAATCACCCATTGAGTGGCTTTCCTGCAGTGTTTGTAACCTTCTAAAATGTTATTCCAAGTCCTAAAAGGGTGTCAAATGGGGTTTGGTCTGCAGTGCTTGGCAATAAGGGTAGAGGCCCAATTATATATATTGTGATCTGACTTATTTGACCACATCAAATCATATTTTTTAAATATATACTAATTTCTCAAGGTATATACACACATATATATACATAATTTTTTCCGAGGGTGGTAGTGCACGTGCACTCCCACCCTTCCATGTGGGTCCACCTCTGGCTACTGTGTTATACAAGTGAAGAACCACCACTTAAACCAATCGAATAACAAAACTGGAATATAAGAAATCAAAATTGGAAACTAAAACCGAAAACTAAAATTGAAAAATAAGAATCCAAAACTGGAAAATAAAAACTGAAAACTAAAACTGGAAAATCAAAAACTAAAAAATAAGAAAATAAAACTGGAAACCAAAACTGAAAATAAAAAAAAAAAAAAAAAAAAAAAAAAAAAAAACCAAAACTTAATATCTTATGTGTATAATTAAAATGGGTGGGGTGCTTTAATTGGTAGATTTTTTCACGTAGGATGCGATTGACATTCACAAGCAAGGCTAAAAAAAGGAAACTCACCATATTTGTTATGTAAGTCGGATTGTGTTTGATAGACACACTTGAGGCCAAGTTCAAGGGTTCAATAGGAACAACACTTGAGTTGCCAAAATGGAAAAAGAAAAAAAAAGATTTTAGGGGGCCACATATGCATTAAGCCAATTTTAATTATTACATATTAATTATCCTTACGTGAGCTTTGTTGAACTGTTTTTTTTTTTTTTTTTTTGTATGTCAAATTAAAGGAATAATAAACTAATAGACGTACAAAAACACCATACCTACTGTAATTCCGTAAGTGTGATATATATATTGAAATACTAGTGGGCGATAGCACGGGCCCAATATTGCATTCTATGTATTTTTAGTCGTTCGGATTTTTGTTCAATTTATATTCGCACACTCTTTTCTTTAACTTGGCAACTACTAACCCCTTTGATTCGCTGAAATCTCACTTGTATTCCTTCAGTTAATCTCCTAAATCTCTTTTGTATTCCTTCGTGTTCTGAGATCTTTATATCTATTCTCACGACGATGACACCTGTTATACAAATAATTACACCTCTTTATATCATGTATGTATTTTGCTATCTTATAAATGGGAGTAAGGTTGTGCCATGATTTCTTTATATCCAGAGACATGAAGTCTTATAATTTGTTCTTTCTCTATAGTTTCTTGTGTTGTCGATGACGTTAGACTCCCCTTCATAAGAAGCTTATACTTTTGTGTTAAGGCAAGTGTGTCCACAAGTTTACGTCTTCCACATATTATAAGGGCAATAAGTATGTTAAGGCTATTTCCCTCTTTCTTGGCATGAATTGGAGTGTATCGGAACTTAAACGAGCGTCTCGCCATAACTACTCTATTCATATTGTTCAAGAACTTCACATGTTTACATTCAATTGGTTGGTTGGTTGTATTGTACCATAAATGTCATTAGTGTCATCCTAGAAGAGCCCCAATCCCAATGGAAAATTCCTCTACAACTAGTTTAATCATGTATGTATCATTGGACCTGCTTGTACTGTATTAGGTTGACGAATTTGCATGATAAATGAATATACATGTTTACTAAAATAGTTTTAAAAAATTGAGGAGCAAATTTATTTAAAAACTTTGAAACGAAACTAGGAAATAATTAAATGCTTGGATGAATTAATTTTCAAATTACATACGGTAGTGTAAGCTTTAGGTGATGTTTTTATATATAAATCTTTTCTAGATTAACCCGTGTTGTGAACGTGTCACGGCCCAAACCGGAGGACCGTAACTGACACCCAAGACCCTACTCGGCTGAGTGCCATACTATCATTCCATCCATGAGTCACAACTTTTTGTGAACCTTTAATCTATGAGATGACGTTTCCGTAAGGTAAAAAAAAAAACTTTGCAATAAAACTCTTTCGTCAAATCAGGGACTTCTCCCTTATCGTTAATTCAAAGAAAACCTTTAGTCACAATAAAATCTTTAAAAAAACAAAGCATAAAAACACATCGACCTACATGGTCGCTTACACAACCTGTCAACGTCTCGACGCACTATCCTATTGGAGGACACAATGAGGGTCATAATCCGCAAAAAGTCTCTAACATACACGAAATACCATAACATAAGTACCTATTGGAGTACATGAGGTCATAATTGGTTCAGACCTCAGTTAAGTTAAGAGGCCAAAATAGCCGTGATTCGGTATCCATCTAATTGTAATAAGTCCTCTTTGCATGTTAGTGATTTTTTCAAAGCATATTTTCCGACTTATGAGTTTCAAGAACAAAGAGATTAGCTAGATATAACACACAATAGTAGACAAAGGTTCGTAAACCTGAAGATGTTAGTATCAATTCGGCTTTTTGAGAATATGAATTAGTGTCGATGGAATCTCTTGGATTTAGATAGGTTAAAAAGTCGGGGAACCAAAAGGACGATAGTTTTGTCTTGTTTGGGAAGGACGAAGTAAGCGTAGCCAAACCGAAGTTTGATAAAGTGAGTAAATAACCAACGAGAATTTAGTTATGGCGATGGTACATGTTAGTGATTTTTTCTAAGCATATGCTATATGCTAACGGGAAGTAAATAGATGTTAGAAAAGGGGATGTACCGAGAGAATGGGATCGGGGAATGGACGAGAGTACAAGACTAGTTTAAACATTCGAGGACGAATGTTTCTATAGGGGGAAGGATGTTACCGTAGAATGGGAAAATTGTACAAGACTAGTTTAAACCAAGACCAATGTAGACGGTTTCGTGTTAGGCGCTTTTAGTACGAGCTCGGGAGAGCAAAATTATACAAGGATTAGGGATGAAGATTATCTTATATGAGTATAAGAATAAGCGTTAATTCGTACGAGATCAATCAGGTATGTTAAGGCTATCCTTTCCTTCTTTTTGGCATGATCTATGGCAAGTGCGAAGCGTAATGATATCCATAATGAATCCACTCCTAGATGTAGGATATCACGAGTTTCGACTTCTAAGTCCCGGCGGGGCATCCATAAGTTGTACGATTTCATAAAGATGTCTAATTCGAAGGGGACATTCATAAGGTTTTCTTATTCCTATGCATTTCACATTTGATTTTTTGAGTCTCGAAGGAGACAAATGAAAAGGAAAAAGTTCCCATTTTTTAAAAAGGGAAGAACGTTTTGAATTGAAAGTTTAAGTCTTTTGATGGTTTCCAAAGATTTTCATGCATTTGCATATTTACATACATGCACGACATCATTTCATGGGGAAGGAAAAAGGGGCGTTATATCGCAAACCACACGATCGAGAATTTGGTATACGATGATTATGATGCTATTATCTATTATTCCCGAAGGGCATTATACACATACTCACGCTTGTCAAAAGTTTCATAAAGATGTCTAATTCCTCTTTTATCATGCGAGACATATTGTTTCACCTATGCATTTCACATTATTTGAGTGCCCCGGGGCTCGAAGGTAGAGGGGAAGACATGGGCTAAAGTTCCCATTTTTTAAAAAAGGGACCCCCACTTAAGAAGATTCCGTGATACTACAATCTTTTGGACTCTTAAATCATGAAATGAGCATAATGTAAGCTTTTTCAAAAAAAACATGCTTTTTCGTCTTTCTCAAATCAAGTAAAATGAACCATATGAAATTTGTAACATAATGCATAATGATACATTTTCATGTTATATACGTGCATAACATAAATTACCATAACATAGATACTCGACTCGGCGGCACTCGGAAGAAATGAAGCTCGCAATCCGGTGGAAGATTCTACTAATATCCCTCATTTGCGTGGCGAAACGCGCGTCCTGAAGAAGGACGTCGACGAATAATGTGGCATGGATAACAACATAATATAGATATGGAAGGTAACATGGAATAAGAGAGATAACTACATCCGGATGTATGTATGCATGCTTAGCCTTTAAAAAAAATATTTCTATACATATACATAGTACCGCCCGCCATTAAGGCTCGGTGTCATAAATATAGTATCATGCCCGCCATTAAGGCTCGGTGTTATCATCATTGCCCGCGTCCGGGGCAATATCATAACATGCTATTATGCACATCTACGTGCCCGCCCGCCAACTATAGCGCGGCACGGTGTGAGAAAATACATACATATATATAAAGCATGCATGAGAGCCCAATCAAAAGCCACAATTATATCGGAGTGACGTAAGGTCGGTAGCCTATATATGGAATAATATATCGCTCTATCTCACCTTGAAGTATATATATATACATCAACAACAATGAATAAAATCGAGAAAATCATGAAATAATCTCAATAATCTCATAATAGTATTAACATCATAAGCTTTGGAATTTCTAGAATTTAAAATCATCATCATCATAGAAACATTCTCATCTTTTACATCGTCATTCATATTGTAAAAACATGTCCGTTGTTGTTGTCATAAAAGCTTATAGAATCATAAATCTTTGACTCATAAATTTTGGAAAATATTTATGGATTATCAAGAAAGAAGTCATGCCTTTGAATCATGAACTCTATAAATCATGAATTTCTAGCTTTTGAGAATAAAAATATTCTTGGAAAACATTTATGGATTCACATAAAGGGATCATGGGACATTTGGAAAACATCTATTGGATTCATAAGAAAAGAATCATGCCTTTAGAAGAAAGGGACTAGCCTTAACATACCTATTCAACCTCCAGTTATCCACCCTTATTCATCCGAATTCGTGAGTCTACATTTAAGAGAATTCACACTATCATTAGACTCATCATAGTATACTTATACTAAACTTTCAAGTCAAACTACTCTATACTGCGAAAAATCGAAACATCTCCCTATTTATATGCCTAGCCCGAATTTTCAATACCAACAATCAACAACCAATAACAACAACGAAACAACAACAACCTCATTACTACCAAAATATTCCATCAAATACACCATATGATATTTTCTCCAACTCCTCCACAAACGAATTCGCTACATAATTATTCCATAAATTTATCTCCGTAAATAAGCCTTAAATGATACCAAAAGAGAAAGATTCATACCTTACTTCCGCTAATACCGCGATATCTCAATACTTGCCTTACTCCCAAGCCACAAATTTACCGCAACACAATATTATAATCGTAACTATACGCCACGAACCCGAATCCGGAGATTTTTACTTAACTCGCTTTTGAAATTTAATGGAGGGAAGGTTGGAGAATTCTCTAGAATTTTTAGAAATATTTTTGGCCGATTCTTGGCTGAAAATGAGGGGTTAAACCCTTTATATATAGTTGCTCCGAAGTCACCGTAGTAGTCGTTCACCGACTTACCATGTTCATCCGCGGAAATTATTTGAGACCTAAAACTTTTATACATCGATCTCTTTATTTGCATACTGGATATGTCCAAAACTCCATACAAATGTATAACTTATTCAACATCCCAAACTTAGCAAAACTTTTTTTTTTCCCGATTCGTTTAACGTCCAACCTTCGTGGCACTTACTTATCACTTGTTGAACATAACATAAACACTTATAACTTCAAACATAATCCTGTCCTTTGAGCTTATGTGACTAACCTATGATGCAACTCAACGCAAGAGAATACGGGATGTAACAGCTGAGCTCCATCTCAGTTAGTGTTGTCAAGTCAGAGTACTTATGTTATGGTATCTCGTGTATGTTAGAGACTTTTGCAGACAGTGTCCTGTGGATAGTGCGTCGAGATGTCGACAATTGTGTAAAGCGACCATGTAGGTCGATGTGTTTTTATGCTTTGTTTTTTAAAAGATTTTGTTGTGATTAAAGGTTTTCTTTGAATTAACGATAAGGGAGAAGTCCCTGATTTGACGAAAGAGTTTTATTGAAAAGTTTTTTTTTTTACCTGACGGAAGCGTCATCTCATAGATTAAATATTCACAAAAAGTTGTGACTCATGGATGGAATGGTAGTATGACACTCAGCCAAGTAGAGTCTTGGTGTCAATCACGGCCCTCCGGTTTGGGTCGTGACAAAACGGGCCCAAATATAAAAGAAAACATCTCTTTGCTGCTGCAAACAAACCATAGCATCTATTAACTGCTAATTACGGGTCAACCAAAGATTTTTATGACATGGTTGGTACATCCTAGTGCTCCTTTATATTTTATCGCATGTTTAGCGTAGATATTAATATTGTTCGAATATCTATCTAAATGAATGATAGTATGGCATTTCCAACATTATATAGCCCAAAAGGCCAAAGTTGGTTCATCCTTAACCTCCAGATGATGCATGGCTTTTGCAATTCTGAGCTTTCAGTGTGTTAGATAAACTACAATCAACACACTTGTTTAATAAATCCCAGTCAAACCATAAACTCTTCCCCAAGAACATATTATCAATCTGTGCCAGCCTTGATTAATTTTTATTTTGTCACTGTGATGGATAGTCCTAAGAGAGGATTAAATTGGACTCGCAAGAAACCTCAGAAGCCATGTGATTATTGTTGAATACAAAAGCCTGCAAAGGCAATGTGTGAACGGGAAGGTTTAATGGGGCCTGCAAGAAGCCTGTTAAGCTAACAGAACAATCAGTTAATGGACAACGAAATTACCATATTACACTTGAATAGCCAGGCAGACATGTTGACGTTCTGGCAGCTTATTCCCATTTATAATAGTGTGTGTATGTATCTATATATATATATATATTACTATCTAAGAAGAGGGAATAAGCACACACCTGGGCATCAACACGTGTGCTTCTTCAGATTGACTTTGCATTAGAGGGTATTTCTGTCATTTCAAACTTTTCCCTTTACACCCGCTCTCTGTATTGCTGCACACGTGCAGCCCAAATAATTCACCTCTTTGTTTCTCCATTCTGCAAAGTAACGCCATCACCAAACACCTCCGTACTCTCTCTGTCTGTCTCCTTTTGTTCTTAACTTTGCACTTCAGTGGATTTTAGAGCTTCTTCTTATCTCAGGTGAGCATATTTGTTATCTCAGCAATTTATCTAGCTATTATACATGTATTTTCGTTGCTTTGATTTTGATTCCCTAATTGTGTTATCTATTTGCTTCCTCAATTTTTTGTGTATATATATAAGAGGGAGTTAGCAGGCAGCAGGTTACTTTTTTGCTCCCTTAAAAATTCTTTATTTATAGTGATTAGTGCATATTAGTTTAAGGAATTATAAGAAAAATAGTATCGTAATTCATTGTATTTTGTCAAATAAAAATATTCGCACAATATTTAGAAAAATTTAAAGCTGAAGTTCAAAAAAAAAATATTCGGAGGTTATTATAACTATGTTTGGGCATGGACTTAACTTCACATTTAGGTTGTAAATTGTGAGTAGTAGCCTTATTTCTTTGGGTATGAAATGCTGATTAAACAAGCTTTTTCATATTACACCATTGTTTCAAATACTAAAATTTATGAGAATTACATTACCGATTACAAATCAATTATTTAAACATTTTGAATTTTGCGTTATTGTTCAAATTCTACCATATTTCATACTTCATGCGTTTCAATTTGTTTGTCTTAATTTGACTCGGCAATCGGCATGGAGTTAAAGAAAATAAAGAAGACTTTTGAATTTTGTGGTCTTAAACTAAACATGTGTTTAATGTACTAAAATGCCCTTTGAATCTTGTAGTCTTAAATATATACGTAGGATGTTAGGTGTAAAGAGTTACTAAATATAAAAAGTGATATTCTATATATTTTAAACAGACCAAAAGGGAAAGTAAGACAGACAAATCAAAATGCAGGGAGTAGTTATTAACTAAGTAATATGTTTACTTATAATTTCTCGACTTTTTATATGTAAATGACATGATTTCTTATGTTAGACCGTTAATACAATTAGTCAGGAAGAAAAAACAAATATGTTACCTAATTAAACAAATTAACATGCCGCAACTGAAACTATTAACGGGCCTTTTCTTTTCTAGTATTGAAATAAGTCATGGCCAATGTACACTTTAATAAACTATTGCTTAACAGAAAATTTACTTGGCATAACTAAGTCTAAGTGTTATTTACATATAATAACTATCTTTTTTAAAATTTATTATTAGTAGCTATAAAAAAAAATTGATTAACATATTATAGCTACAATTAGTAACATACAGTTACTTTACCCCAACACTGTATTTCACGCCATGCATATCAAAATTCAACCCTTTTTAATTCACTTTTCTCTCTCTATTCCTTTCTCTTTTTCTTCCGTTTTCAATCACCATATTTATCTCCACTTTCTCTGTCAACCGAAATCCCACTTTCTCCGTCAACCCAGATCGTTATTGCACAAAAATAGGTAAGTGTTTCTCTCGCAACAATTTTGGGTGTTTTTATTTTGTGTGTGTTTTCCATTTTATGGGTTTTTCGTTTTATTTTGTGAGTGTTCCTTCTTCTTCAATTTCACTTAATAGAACTCATTCATATTTAGGGTTTTACTTCAAAAGTCCCAATTTCTTCGAAATCAACGGCCAATGCAAAAGCGCCAACAAGGATTACTAACGGTATTCCCTTTAATCCCAACGATTTTATCGGTGCTCCATCATTCGACTTAGGAATTTCTCAACAACAACATAATGTTGTTACAGGGTCTGTCGAAAAAATGTATGCTCAAAGGCATACAAAGCAAAAGCATAAACCCCTTCCAAGTCGGAAATATGAAGTTCCCAAATCTAACAAAACCAAAGGTGCTGCACAAGCAAAGAATCTTAGAAAACTAGTGGAGGAACAACCAATGGAAGCAGATGAGGAGATGGAAGAGGTGGCAGAGAAGGTATTATTTCTCCATACAATGTAACTTGTATTCATGTATTTCAAAATATACTTAGATTTTTGATACGTTTTTATGATATTATTTCATTTTGTGTATTCTATCTAGAATTGAGGGAGAAATTTCATATATTTATGTAATTTGTGTGTAGTTGATGCTTTAATAGCCATATATATACAGACAAATACATGTATTTATATGTATTTCTTAATATAATTTGCCGACTATGTTATTTTGTCCAAAACCATATGTATTTTTTGATATGTACAAATTATCTATATGCATTTCTCCATATTATTTTGTCCATAAAATTTGCTGCTTTGGATGTATTAATAATGATAAGGTAGTTCTAGATACAATTGTATCTTACATTATATATCTAATATGGATGTATTATTTTTTATTTATTTTAGCACTGGCTGTATATTTTATTTTTTATTTTTATGGTATATATGTATTTGTAATTTTTTTTGTATGTATACACATGTGTTTTGTTGAGTTTCTTTTTAAAACTGTATGCAGGATTCTAAATTCTATGTCAAACGTCCGTCAAGGCTTTCTCCAAGATATTCTTGCTATACGAATTTATAGGTATTTTCTGATTTGGAGTCCAATCTCTCCAAAAGGCAGCAAGAACTTTTTTCCAAAACTATCTTTGGAAAATTCCTTAATATGTAGCACTTTGAAATAACTGCACATATGTTTAGATGTTTCATCGTTAGAGAATTAAGGAAAAGTAAACCAGATGCTTTTCTTATTGACATCAATGGTTTTGTCTTGCGGTTTACCATCCTGGAATTTGCCATAATGTCCGGACTAAACTGTTATGGTGATGAAGGGGTTCACATAGTTAATGGAGATAGTAAGAATAGGCTTATGGATAAATATTTTATTGGATACGAGACTAATGTGAGAAAAAATGAATTGGAACTATGCTTCAAGCAAAAAAATAAGAACCTTGAGGATAGCGATGCAATTAAGCTTGCGATTTTGTATTTTAAACCATTCATACATCTTGTCTGGTGAGCATAAGTCTACAATAATTTCGAGGCTTCATTTTGACTTGATTGAGAATGGGAGATACAAAGATTACCCATAGGGTAAGGTAGCGTTCAATAATTTGATAAGAAGTATTCACCAAAAGATGACCTCCGAGTCAACGTTCTTCTGTTTTAGAGGTTTTCCTCCTGCTATGCAAGTTTGGTTATACGAGACATGTTCCAATGTGTATCTCAACTCGGCCATTAAGCGTGGGAATTCGATTCCGAGAATTCTAAATTGGAGAACCATTGAAAATCAACCAACTTACTCATCTTTAATGAGTGGAATGTTTAGAGATGACAACTCACCGGTAAGTTTCTTCATTTATTTTATTTTTTGTTCATAGTTGATGCATTTTCAAGTAAATACATAGGTATACAGATATATTTATCTATTTTATTGGTTGTTTTGGTGGGTGTTTGTTGTGTTCCCTTTTCTGTTTTGGGGTTATGCTGTTTAATCTTGTTTGTTTATTTTCTTGAATTGCTGCTGTGAGAATATGGTATTAAAATTGGTATTGATGAGTTATAATGAAGGGGTTGTTTTATATTGGTATTAAAATTATTGCTATTTTCTAATTGAATTCAACAACACCAAAAAAATAAATGAATTATACCAACATATAGAATAGCAAGTCACTTTCACCCTCATTACTGTTACTTTTCAAGTTCCATCTTCTAAGTCATGTATGAAAAAGTCCAAATCAGGAATATATAGTGCATCTCTCATATGCTCGACCATGATTTTTACAATTTCACCAACACAATCCATATGTGAACCCAACTTATCTCCAGCAACAAAACTATAGGTCTTATTCTTTATCTCCACCGAACTTCGCCCAGTCTCTTTCTTGGTAGCCATCCTTCTTATCAACTTCCTCATTTTTGCAGAGTCACCCCATCTACCATCAGCTGCATAGATATTTGACAAAACTACATAGGTTGTTGTAATTTTTGGTTTCAAAGCCAACACCTTTCTTATAGCCAGCTTGCCCAAATCTGGATGATTGTGTGCTTTACATGCTCCTAGAAATGCTCAGATGCATGTATGTGTATTTACAGATCTTCTATATGCCATCATGGATACTTGACTCTGGTTGAGCAAATAATTTAAAATAAATACATATGTATGTATGTGTATTTACGGATTGCTAGTAAAAACACATTTGAATACATAAGTGGATATGTGCATTTTCTTCATTTGTATATTTAATATATTTTATTTGAGATACACTTGTATACACTTGTATCTTACATTGTTTCAATGTGATATAATTTTGATATAATTATAATTATAACATTTTCATAAATTTTGATTGTATTTTGTATTGTATTTTATTAACTTAATAATCGAGATATTCTCTATCATACCTTTGCAGGAAAGAGTTACATACGCAAATGTCGTGCCGACCATTGAAGAGATTGAGGCTCTTCGATTTCCTTCATCGTAGGTGATTCACACCAAAATACCCCTGCCAAGGAAGGGACAGAAGTCGACGAGTATGACGACTTTAGTTCTACACCACTTGATAGGGTTATTGGTAAACAACAACAACGTCTTTCACATTCTCCACCTCATAAGAAATGCAGAGAGACGTGACTCAAGGCAGGACCGGCAAAGAAATTATTAATTCGACACGCAACAATTTCAGTGTTATATCCCATATTTTGTACATTGGGATAATCCGAGTTAACCATGATAAGTTAAGTACAAGACTATTCCGGAATACGAGGTAGGGACTTTTTTTTGACCTTCGATTTTGTTTTGAGGCATAAGTTTCTTGTGATTTTGTTGGCATGGGACATTAAGGAAATTTTGGGGTTAAAAATGAATTAATGGAAGTTGACAATTCTTGAAATTAAAGGGGCATGTGGCCGGCCACATGAGGTGTGGGCCAAGGCCACATGGAAGCTTAATATATGCTACTAAAAGATGACTAAGTGATCATCTCTTCATCATCTCTTCACTTAAGAAAATTTTAGAAGCTTGGAGAAAAACTTGAAGTGGAAAAATTTGAAGTCCAAAAATAGCCATAAAAAAAAATAGTTTCTTCTAGCAAATCAACTAATTGAAGAGTCCTCGTTAACGTGGAGTTATTGTTTGGATCAACAAACCACTCGTTTTCATCATTCACACCCCGCGCGCGCGCGCGCGCGCGCGCGCGCGCGCGCGCGCGCGCGCGCGCGCGCGCGCGCGCGCGCGCGCGCGCGCGCGCGCGCGCGCGCGCGCGCGCGCGCGCGCGCGCGCGCGCGCGCGCGCGCGCGCGCGCGCGCGCGCGCGCGCGTTGTGAAGTTAAGAAGAAAAGGTAAGGTTTAATCCTCTTTTTCATATGTTATGAATGATTTGTACATGTTGTAGTGTGCGGAAGTGGATAAAAATCATGAACTTGGTGTGTAGGGTGGTGGCCGAATATGGCTCCCCTTGTGTAGCAAAGAATGAATTGATTTTATGTGGTATTTTAGTTGTTGTTGTTATGAGTTCTATGATGAAAATGAGAGTTTAATGATTCAAGTTAATGTTGTAATGGTTACGGGTTGTTTTGGAAGTTAATGTGCTCTTAATGTAATTTTTATATTTAAGAGAATGACATTGTTAACGTGTGGATTGTCGATGTAATTCATGAATTTGGGGGAGAGGAATGTGTTGGTGTTGTTGTTCTCGGGTTTGGGGATGGTTTCGGGTGAAGTGGTACATTGGTGGGGTTGTTTGAAATATTGTGTGAATTGGTTAAAGTGTTCTTGAATATTATTTGAATGGTCTCGGATTAGTAATTGAACGTATGAGCGTTGATGTTGGTTTGAATGTAAGTAGTTGAATTGATTATAATGGAATGTTGTTGAATTATGTAGAAAAGAGTTACTAACGTTAGAATACGTTTTGAATTGATTATTGATGTTGTTAGTGTGGTTGTTGGTATTGTTGTTGATGAATTTGACCGAGTTGAATTCTCGGGGTTATTCTGGCATTCTACATGGGGAAATCGCCCAAAATTTCTGTAGAATTAAGTGCTAGTTTGGAATTGAATGCCTAAATGCCTATAGCTAATGTTTGATGTCCATTGATGTTGTGTAGATCTTGGGGAGTCCGAGACTTAGGATTGGATTAGCTTTGAGAGCGGACGAGGTATGTAAACCTAACCTTTCTTTCTTTTGGGCATGTCTTAGTTGTAAATAGTATGACACGAGCCTCGATAAAACTCCACTCTTATGATCCGAGCATGTTCTACGATTCTTATTCACCTCTTAACGTCGGCATTCTTAATGTAGTAATATTATGGTCCCTATGTCTTTGGTAGGTTGGATTTCAAACATTGCATAAGGATTCGTCTTTAAGCGGATTCTACGTCTAAGAATGGCCGCAACTTTCGTAGACAGAACCGGATCGCCTCGATATGCTCGTAGGAGATTCTGTAGCGTATAAGGACTATAATTTTCATAGGCGGGCTCGGATTGGGTTTACTCTCATCCGTGGGTCCCGCGACTTCCCTTTTTATAGCTCCAACGACTTTGTGGCAGAACTTAATATAACTATCACCCCGACCCCCGAGAGTTAATTACTTACTTATTTATTAAGTTCGTAATAATGATTTTTATGCATATGGTTACTCACGACTACGCTCGTGCATCCATGTTGTATCTTTCGCCGAGTCCCTTCGGTTATGTCGTCGTGCGCACTATGTTATATTCGGTGTTGTTATGTGTTATGGTTCAAGTGCCTCTCGTTGAGAGGTCGGGATCCTATATATTTTGGTGTTATCTTGTGTTATGGCGTTATAATGTGTTATGGAGACATGTCGGTTACGTGAGATATGAAACCTTCGGTGTTATCTCGTGTTATGGCGCCTGGAATGACGGCGCGACCATATTCCCGAGCCCCATGCATCATTTGTGTTTTAAAAGTAAACGTTTTGGTATTTGGATATTATACTTATTTTCCGTACTGGGCTTCGACTATGATTCTCGTTTACGTATTTCTTGCTTTGCATACTCGTACATATTCCGCATCGACCCTTTTCTTTCGGGGCCGCGTTTCATGCCCGTGTGGCGTACGCCCATTTCGGTGATCCGCCACCTAGGGACACCTATTCTCGCCGTTGCTGAGTGCTCCCTTTGTTCTGGAGCCTATATTTTGTATATATTCTTCCGTTGCATATGTATTTGTTATTCGGGGTACGGCGGGGCCCCGTCCCATCATATGATTCTTCGTTCGCTTTAGAGGTCTTTAGACGTATATACGTGGTTATGTGAATATGTTCAGTTGTGTTCGTATGGTATATGTTTTGGGCGGTCCCATTCGCCGGGCGATTTCCGACGCTTGCGTTTGTATATATATTTTGGGACGTTGCGCCATATGATGCTCTGTCGGCTTCGTGATATATATATATATTTGTGCTTGCGACAGCTTGAGACAATACCGATATTCGTATATGTATAAGTTATCTCGTATGCGATTTTGGTTAATGAATGTCTTTGAGTGCTCACGGCACTAGTCACTACTACGGGGGTTGGGTCGTGACATTCGGCTCTTGCGAGTCATCCTAGTGATGAAAGGTTGTCTAAACAAAGATGTTTTGCAAGAGCGAAGTTCCGTTGTTAGGTGCCGATGATCAATCACGTCAACCATCCACTGTGTCCACCGCGACGTCCCTGCTACCGTGAAAGATGATGATGTGATTCTTCTGAGGCAAGAACTAAGAGAATTTAGGCAGTCCATGTTGTTTTATGGATTTTTTTTCTTATATTATTACACTGTATTGAACAACTATATTATACTCACTTTAACTGAAACATGTTGTTAATTTATTTAGGTAGAGGATGAGTTCAGGGGACTTCGCAAGTTGATTGATGATAACTTCAAACAACTCTTTGAACTTATTAAAGGATATCAGAGTCTAAATAAGGTAAGATAACACAAAAATGATACACATGTATTCTTATTTGGAATACAAACACAAACGAGACTAAAGATAAACATTTATTTGATACAGGGTGCTGATAGAAAAGATTCGATACATTTCAACGATGTTGACAAACATCGGACACCTAGTGACAATACACATGTTCATTGAGGGATTAAAATGGATAGTGATTGACCTCAAACTGAGCAAGCTGAAAAAATAGCTACAAATGGTTAGAATCTTCCAAAATATGGCGGTTTCTGTAAGTTTCCTTACTTAATCATCTACTATTTTAATTTATTTCTTATAATCTTACAAGAAATTGTGCAAACTAACATTTGAATATGTAAAAGAGAAATACAAGATTTATAAATTTATTTATCCTAAAATTTATATACCTCATATTTTCCTCTTAATTTTACTTTATTTGGTGTATTTAAAATGATTTTATATTTACATTACGCAATTCTTTTATTAAATATGATAACAAAACAAAAGTGGATTCTACAAGTTATTTAAAATAGGCCAAGGGTATTATTGGAAATGAATTTTTGTCAATTTAAATCAAACATATGCTAAGCCGAATATTAAGATTTTAGTATAATAAGTCAAACATATCTTAATCAGGTCATTATCTACTGTATCATAATAATAACTGCTTTATAATCCAAATATAATTTGCCTGCGAACTAAGACGACCCCCTTAAAAAATTGGAATTCAGAACAACCAATCTTCCTCTGTGGTTTATTATTTACCAGAAAAAGAATATAAAAGTGCCATTGGGTCCGGATTTTTCTTGTATCAAATTAATTACTGACGCCTACCACATTAATTGCTACTCACCAAGCTTACTTTTTAACGCTTATATATTTTGCAGCGAGCATCACATTTTGAGCGAAATTTCCATATTTTTTTTTCCTCTTATTTGTTGTTGTCAGAGCCTCACCCTCTCGACACTTATATATATAAAAAATTTAGTAATGTGGCCAAGTAATACGACGAGTGAGACTTCATTTATTAATTTAAAAAATGCTAAAAGTCAAAAGTGAACAAGTAAAAGTGCATGGAGGAGAAATAAATGTGTCGAAGAATTGGAATTGAAGTGCGATACGTATACATTAGAAGAGAATAAATATTCACCGCTATGACATATGTCCACGGGATAAAAAAGTAGTTGCTTAAAGTGTACAAATCAAGTAATATGACAGAAGATTTCATTTATTAATTCTTAAAAAACGTGAAAAGTCAAGATAAGAATGCCACAAGAATACGGTATGAAAGATTTCATTTATTAATTTTTAATGTGAAAAATTAAGTAATGTGGCCAAGTAATATGGATGGAGGGAATACTTCATTTATTAATTCTTAAAGAATACTGAAAAGTCAAAAGTAAACAAGAAATGCACAAGAAATAAATACGTGTTGGAAAATTAAAATTAAGTATACATGTATACACAGAGAGAATAAATATTCAAGAAGAACGTGAAAAGTCAAAAGTGAACAAGAAAAGGTATGAAATAAATGTGTCGGATAATTAAAATTGAAGTGCATACGTCTATATATGAGAGGAATTAATATTAACTACTATGACATATGTCCACGTGGGATAAAGAAACAGTTTGTTAAAGTGGACAAGTTATATTACTTTTGGTACAAACATTCATTGTGTGTACAATTTATAAAGCTTTTGGTACAATAAGGTAATGCGGTGTTAGTACCTCTTAAGCACTTATTAAGCACTATGACATATGTCCACGTGGGATAAAAAAGCAGTTGGTTAAAGTGAACAAGTTATATAGCTTTTGGTACAAACATTCATTGCGTGTACAATTTATAAAGCTTTTGATACAATAAGGTAATGCAGTATAGCTCATAATCAATATTTGATTAACAGTATAGCCCATAATCAATATTTGATTGTCTTAAAATAAAGAATTTACTATTTGAACACTCACATATTTTCTAGCAATAAGCAACAAATTTAAATTTATCTTTCAAGATTTCTTAGTTTATAGCTAGAACGATCCTCACAAATTGCCTATACTAAATCAGATTAAAAACAAATCAGATTGAGAATATGATATTATCATTCGCATAAAATAAAATATCTGATTGGAATTTCCAAAAGCAATACATTCTCGCATGGGCGACGTTGCTCATCTCTTTTATGTCCTCGTAGATGTGTACTAGCTAGTTGGCATTTGATACTCGTACCTTATGAACCTTATCATTTTTTGAGAATATGGCTGCATATAAGATACGTAACAAATATGGGGTGCATCGATATATGTACATTTATATCCATTGTTCATCTGCTTTGTTCTCCTCCCTTTGAATTTTTTTTTTTCCAGGTGGACCAGATGTGTTCATCTTTGATTGCTCAAACTCGACGGTACTTATCTTTTGTTTAGGGATGGCAGTTACTTCTGGCCCGTGGTTAAGGACCTTGATAGACTATGTAATAGTACACGTAAATATCAGAACATTCTCTTTCTACGTATGGGTAATCAAAAATTTGCTAATTTAGCCTATCATTGGTCTGACAGAGATACCTACTTTGTATATGCGAATTTCTATACATCAATACAAAAAAGCATTGATTTCCCATGACAGTATCGTACTAGGTTTCTCCCAAAACCCTAGATCCCAAACCCTAGCCGTCATTCACCTCTCTCTCTCTCTCCTAACCCTAGCCGTAGCCGCCACCCCTTCCTCCTCCCTCTTCTCTTCAATGGCCGACAACAAAAATTTCCATTCTCGCTTTTAACCGTCACGAATGTGAAATCTTTAATCCCAATCACTCTAGACATGGAAACCGCCATTATCACAAACGTGGCGACACTATTCAAAGTTCTAGCCCGCGTCCACTCCGTACTTGAACACATCATACCACCAACTCGACACCACCGAACTCACCGTACAACGCAACAAAGCGCGGCTAACCTTCCGTCCGGACCCGCTAGACGCTGTGGTCCTTCAACGGATATACGCCACCGTCTCCCATGATATTCTTACCTTCTATTCTCGTGGCGGACGATGTCAAAAGGTTTGGAATCGAGTTGCTCAACTATAACAAGCACTCAAGGGCAGCGTACCTTTGAAAGCTGATCACCACCACAAAATGGCCGACTTCGACTCGGTTATGGCCTATTATAATAGGCTGCCTGGTGCCTCGCGGATCGGCTTGCCGGCGTGGGGTCGCCGGTGTCCGACCCGACGTTTGGTCTTGCGCCTCCTCGCCGCCACGGGAGACATATGCACACTTTGTCACCATCATGACGAGAAGGATGTGTTGCCTGCTTTTCTAAGTGTGCTCCGGACTCAAGCTCGAAGACGCAGCGACCAAAGATCGTGCCCGCGGGGCTCCAATCCGCCTACTTGTTGATAATGATACTCCCTCCCGCCACCGCGGCATAATAATTCAACTAACCGTCATGATAATAATCGTGGCATGAATTCCCTATGAGAACAAGGGAAAGGAGTAACAATAACAACAACAACCGCACGGGGAAACTCGACGCCGCGGCCGGACATGAACCGACGCGGCTGATGGTGCCGAGGCGGACGACCCGCCCACGGGCAGGGCTGCCATCGCTGCCCCGGCCGCGCCAGCGTCAATGCCTCCCCTCGCTCGTATCCGACGAGACAAGCGACGGCGATTGCCCCACCACCGACGGCAGCGCATTCTCGGTGCGGGTCCACGACCTCGTGCCTATTCCATGCACGTTCACCCAGTGCAGGTACACTCCGACGGCACGTGGAGGCAGCCACACACTCCGTCCAGCATGCATCAACCGGGATGATAATTGGTACATGGATACGGAGCGACTTCCTACACCGCCAACCTCGGTACTCTCACGTCTTATTTTAATTTGAGCAATAATTCTCGGAATCATTGTTGGTAATGGTAAAGACTATTCCAATTCGAGGCTATGGTCATACATCCCTTCCCCCCACCTAATCCTCGATTACGTCTCCGAAATGTCTTGCATGCTCCAAAACTCATCAAAAACCTTATTTCCGATTACGAATTCACTAAGGACAATAATGTTTCGTCAGCTTCTGATGCTCTTGGTTTTCAGGAGGATTTACCGACGGAGCCGCCTATCTGAGATGTGCGAGAGCACCGGGAATCAGATCCTATCAATGCCTGAGAATGGGCCACTCCACCATCCACCTTCATTGTCGCATCACCTAGCTTGTGGCATTCCCGACTCGGCCATCCGGGAAATGCTATTCTTAGTTCTCTTCGTAGTAATGCCTTAATTGAATGTAATAGGGCCCGAACTTCATTTTGCGCCTCTTGTCCTTTGGGGAAACATGTCAAATTGCCATTTTATGATTCATTGTCATTTACTACTATGCCGTTTGACATCATTCATAGTGATTTATGGACATCTCCTGTTTCAAGTTCTAATGGGCACCGCTATTATGTTTTCTTTCTTGATGATTATAGTAATTTTCTTTGGACTTTTCCAATCTCTAACAAGTCCCAAGTTTATTCCACTTTTCTATCTTCTTTTGGAGCTCCGTTGTCCCATCCGGACAGCTACATTGGTTTATTGTGATAATGTTAGTGCCATATACCTATCAGGTAATCCAGTAAAGACCAACGCACTAAACATATTGAGACGGACATACATTTCGTACGCGAGAAAGTTGCCCGTGGAGAAGTTCGTGTTCTTCACGTCCCGTCCACTACGTATCGCGTGATATCTTCACTAAAGGTCTTCCGCGCACCGCTTCTTTGATGATGGGATTATTTGGCGTCTAAGCGTACGACAACCTCCCGCTTCGATCGCGGTGGTGTGATAGACTATGTAATAGTACACGTAAATATCGTAAATATTTCTTCCTTATGTATTGTAATCAGTCCTATAATTTAGCCTAGTATCATTCGATAGTGAGATACCTACTTTGTATATAATGACTTTCATACATCAATACAGAACACGGATTGATTTCCTACAGACCTAATATGAATGTGTTCTTTTTTGCTGAGATTTGATCGTTTGCACTTTTTAAAAAAAAAAAAAAAATTACATAGGGATAGGGGAAAGGGAAATGAGGGAGGGGATTACAACATAGCGACTCGAATCCTCACCAACAAGGTGTAAGTTCAGGTAGCCAACCAACTGAGCTACTAAGATTGCTACGATCGTTTGCACATAGCACAAGCGTAATTAGAGTTCTAGTTATGGGTTTTGGAGAACTCAATACTTTTGGCGAAAACATTATATTTATATTAAAATATTCACTTGATATGTATAATAATTTTTTTACATAATCTAATTTTTGTAACGCTTTTTCCTTTTTAGTCAATCAAAAAAGGAATGACGTCTTTATATATTTAGTAACAAATAGTTTACTTTAAATTTCTCATTTTAACCTTAATGAAATGATTTATAGTCATACAAATATATATGACTAGTTTTAGACCATAAGTTTCTAAAGTCTTCCTTTCGATTTATAGTCATACAAATATACAGTCTTCCTTAAACTATGTACCCAATGAAATACCATCATAACTGGGACGGGGGAAGTACAACTTTATTGATTGCAAGCATGTTATTTTATAGATTCAAGTGATCATTCACCTTTTTCTTCTCCTAAAAGTGAAACTAATATTGCGTATTTGAGATTTGTGATTGATTGCACTCAGTCTTGCAAATGTAGTTTGAGTACTTAACATGTTTACAAGCAAACCAACAACAACAAGATACCCAATATAATCTCACCAGGTGGGCTTTAGGGAGGGTAGAGTGTAGGCATACTTTACTCCTACCTTCTAAAGGTAGATAGGTTGTTTCCGATAGACTCTTGGCCCAAGGAAAGATGAAAAGGCAACACCAATAATAGACTATCAGCAGCAAGGTAATAATATAAACGCACGAAAACAGCAAGCAGGTAGCCCTAGAGAAGATCTAAGAATAAACAAGTAGACCTAGAGGTCTAAGAGTAAAAGCTACTAGTACTCCTAGTACGGAAAAGAGATCCGCGCGACAACCTACTAATCCTCTCCCTGATACTCGACCTGCACACCCTCCTATTAAAGGTCATGTCCTCGGTAAGCTGAAGTTGTGCCTTATCCTGGCTAATCACATCTCCCCAAGAATTCTTTCGCCTACCTTTCACTCTCCTCAGCCCCACCACGGCCAACCTCTCACACCTACTCACTGGAGCATCTCATAAGATCTCCTCTGCATATGTCCGAACCATTAAAATCGGCATGTCTTAACGAGAGTTATGAGATATTTACTGGGTACATACCAAAAACTATAGTGTTGTTTTTTTTTTTCAAAAACATCTTGTTGTATTCGAAGATTTTTCTAATGTAAATTGAAACATTTTATCTGGTGATTCATGTTCTACTACTGATTATACTTTTACTTTGAGAGGTGATACTATTTAATTTGTTGGAAATTTTAAAAAATATAGCAACAACAACATACCCAGTTAAATCTCACAATGTGAGTTTGGGAAGGGTAGAGTGTATTCAGACCTTGGAGGTAGGGGCTGTTTTCGGTAGACCTTCGGCACAAGGACAAGCAATTCAAAGCAGTATAGAAAGTCACAACAAAATAATATAAAAATCATGATAAAGATGTCTGGGAAAAAAATAGTTGTAACTACCACAAATTACAACTACCACAAATTAATACGATAATCGAAGTATAAGATACAACATATAGTAGCGTAAAATCGAAGGCAAGAAACTACAAGAGTAATACTAGGACTACTAGTACGAAAGAGTAAGCAGGACAATGCTCAACTATCTACTAACCTTCTACTCTCCATAACCTCCTATCTAAGGTTGTATCCTCAGTAAGTTGAACCTCCACCATGTCCTCTCTAATTACCTCTCCCCAATTCTTCTTCGGCCTACCTCTGCCTCCCCTGAAACCGTTCATAGCCAACCTCCCACATCTCCGCATTGGGCGTCCGTTCATCTCCTCTGCATAGACGCCTCAGTGCAAAGGTGTGAAAGGTTGACTATGAACAGATTCATGAAAGGTAGAGAGGTAGGCCGAAAAAATATTAATGCTGTTAATTAACTCTATCCGGAACAACTGAACTTATTACCTTAATTACGGCTAGTAAAGAAGCAAAATGATTAAGAAACTTGTTATTTCAAAATACCTTCGTTATTTTAATAAGTTAATTCATTCAGTTTACCTATCGCGATGGTATGGCTGCTATTGGTAAAGTAATGCGCCCATCTTCAACTGTTTCAGATAACAATAAAGGATCAAAATAGACCATCAAATTTTATATATAAAATGGTAAAATCCTACTCACATTGAGCGTTTACATTAATCAAATGAACGCATGATACGTATTTTTCATTCATTATTATTTAATTATGATTAAACACTATATATATTCAATTTAAATTTTAATTACTAACATGAATTATTTGATTTAATATATAAATAATATATATTTGATTTAATATAAACACCGAATAAGTATAATTATTTATTAAAAAAAAAAAGGAGAGTCCATAGTTTCTTTAATTGGACACTCATCATCTTTAGAAATCTCGTGGAACTTCCAACCAAGTACTTCCGAAAAAAGTCTTGGTCCGTTTCTAGAAACACCAATAACATGTACACAGATTCACAGCTAGCTCTAGTAGCTCTTAATTATGTACCATACTTTATATAATAGAACTAGAAAACGAATAAATCACCTTTCCCATATGTACTATACCTTTTCAAGAGCCACCGCATGCTTTATCTTTTCAAGAGTCATCCTTGACTGCGCACGTGGGAATTGGGATGTATCAGAAATAAATTTGTTTTATAATCAGTTCATTGTACGTAGTTCTCACTTCTCTTATCCATTAACCGCACATAACGTTTGGGGGTCTCCCAAGTATCCGTCTCAATAATAGATTCTTCTTAAACCCTAATTTCCTCCAAGCTTCCCATTTTCAATCAAGACTTATTTTCCAATCCCTTTTGTCCTTTTTTACTTTTTTCTTCATTATCCCCTTCCAAGAAGCCGCCTCTTTGTGCCTAATTTTTTCCCAATCCGTAACTATTTATACCTCTCAACGAATTCCATTTCCCTACTCACCTCAACTTACTAATAATAACTACTCTTGTTAGTTGAATTCTAAGGTTCTGCTCAAATTAGTTATTATATCACGTGAACTAATTTGGGACTCAGGCATATCTAGTAATGATGATGAAGTGCAAGAATAACAAGAAACAAAGGAAGAGAGACGACCATAATTCAAAGAAGTCGAATGTCAAAGTTGTGTATATTTCTACGCCTATGAAAGTAAAGACTAGTGCCACGAGATTTAGGTCACTTGTGCAAGAACTCACAGGACGGGACTCGGATATAGCTAGAATCATGGAGACCAATGGGATGACGGAGTTCGAAGATATTCATCATGGGTTGCTGCCAACAAAGTCGTCATCACCATCACCATCACCGTCATCATCTTTGTTGCCAGCAAAGTCGTCTAGTTATTCATCTTCAGTGAGCTCGGAGTCTAATTATTTTATGGAACCTAATTTTAATGATTTATTTAGCGGCCAAATGGAAGAGCAATTCCTTGCTTTATTGGCTGATTCGTCAAATTATTTGCCCTCTAGTAGTAGTGATTATTCAGCTGAGGTTGATGTTCTCGGAAGCTATGATGCACTGTAGATTTCTTATGTTTGTTTTTGTAGTTTACTTGAGTGATTTTGGTGAATAGATAAGGCATAGAATTAAGGTCACTCTCAAAAATTGCTATCTTCCCGCTGTAAATTTTTCGTGATTATTTCTCACTAAATATCGAGAAAAAAAAACATAAATAGTAGAGTTTTCACTCAGAAATATTTATGAAGTTTTCTAGCATTTCAATAGTAATGTGTTTCTTATCATACATTTTTCGAGTGAAGCTATTAAGTGAGAATGAGATGACAAATCACGTTTTATATCATAAATTTGAATGTCAGCCAAGAAAATCTCTTTTTGTAATAGTGGGTGCATGTATTTTTTCTTTTTCTTTTCGTGTACGGGACGGATATTTTTTAGATAGTTACATTGTACTATATCATATATTATTTTGGAAGTACAGATAACTTAAGATATTATCTAGTAGACTTCAGGAGTTCGAAAGATTTGGAGCATGTACATCAAGGAGAGAACCACTTTAGTGAATGGTGCCCTCATATTATAGAAATTCTAGATCTCTCTTTGTTTTAGAGTTTTTTTTTTTTTTTTTTTTTTTTTTAAGATTTGAAAAACCTTATTATGGAGAAAAAGAGTTTAAGTTATAAACACAGTTAGTGTAAAGATTTTTCTACGCTAGTAAGTCATTCAAAAGATATTTAGGGTAACTCTTCTTAAAATATGCAATACAATTTATTATCTTGAAAATAAAAAACTACTTGATAAAACATATAAAGGTAACATGATGGTTTACTTACACCAATGATGTATATAACTTAAACTCACAAAATACTACCAGCACAGTTTCATTCTTCAAATTCAATTACTTACGTAAGAAAAACACTTGTTATTAGCAAAACGCACAATATTTGTCATCGGTTCTAACATGGATTCAACCTAATAAATATAGCAGTGTGGTTTCAAACCATAGTCAAATTTAATTTTGTACTCTTCCCAAAGAATTTTTACTTGTGAAATTCACTCAATCCATGTTGGAGCTTAATTAAAATCAATGACGAATATGAGACAATTTACTAATTAACTATAATGATATCTGAATGATTTTAAAGTGTAAAATTGAAATAATATTTAGTCTAATAGAGGCCTGGTGGGATAATATTGAACCCTTTTTGCCAATTCTTTTAGCTCTAATTATAGAGTAATTGTTTGTTGATCATTCTAAGAAAGTGATCTTAAACTAATGATGAGACTACGTATGTACTAGCAGCTGTTTGATTTGGATTATATCACTTAATTTAATCAGCATTTTTCAAATTAGTTTCAACTAATGAGCTATTGTATAAAAATTATTTTAAGGACTAATGGCTAAAGGAATAACGGTTATGACGTGTTTTAATTGATGACATATATGATAGATGTGTGCCTTAATTGGTGATTTCATGCTGATTTGCAATTCGTACACTGCAGATGCAAAAAGTGGAGAACTGAGCTTCGTATTACACATATATACCAATGGTATTTACATCTATTTATTTTTTTGGTACATAATACACAAAACAATACTTGCATAATACACACAACAAAATAATACAAATAAATAAAGCACTAGGATACTGAGGGAGAGTGTGGTGGCTAGAGTGGAATAGTGGCTGCTCGAGAAGTTCAAATAATAATCATCTTGTTTGCTGGCTTTAATCGTCAAAGCGACACCTTATTGCCTCAAAATCTTCTCAATTGCCTCCAATTTGCTCCTACAATTGGCTTACCACTTACCAGCCATGATTAGAAAACCTTAAAACTAATTTCTTATATAGCTAAATGATAAGAAAAACTTAATACTAGTATTTATAAAAGAAGTGAAAGGAAAATGAAGGTTTGTGCCTTTTCGAACCGAAACGATTAAGTATAAGAAATGTCGCCTTTTTTGTTGGACTGTTATTTTTTATACTTCACACAATCCTTCATCTATAAACCGGGATATTATTATTATTATCTTTTGAATTTAATTTATATGTGATGCATAGTAAGATAATGTGCATGTGAAAAGTTGAAATGAAGAGTCTATACTTTATAAAGCCCTAATTATTAAACATATTCTCTTTGAAATGAAGCTTTACAAATTATATGCACGCTATCTTTTAAAAAAAATTAAAAATAAATTGAACTATCTACTTATCATAAGTTTGAAATAATTAAATACTTTGTATTTTGTTTCAAGAAAATTGTCTAGATTTGTGATTACGCACTACTTACTATTCATGCATGTAATTGATACGGAAAATACGTAGCTGATTAGACAACCTAAACGTTGGAAAAATTGTACTCTAGAATAAAAAAATCACAAGCCTTTGTTATTGCTAAATGAAACATCTTTTTTTATGCAAAATCGTCAGTAGTTGTTTATTGTAAGCATGAAATGCTTGAGTGTTTAATTTTGGACTTGAATTTCATTTCCATAGTGTATTTTAGACGGTGGTTTCTTCATTTTCGGCATTTCAAACTTACTCTTGTATATTGAAATAAAGTATCTAATTAGCTTATAAATTATATATAATCCAACACTTATATATATGTAGCAAATTTTTTGGTATCATGTCACATTGTTTGACCCTTTTTTCTGCACTAATGTGGAGTAGTGTATTATATATTTTTACAAAACGTTATAACTCCGGTATGAATTAATATTGTCTTCTATTGATTCTTTCCTCCAACCAATTATTATTTCCATTAAATCACTTATAAATCACTATTTCAATCGTTAGATGCATGTTTTTGTCATAATAAGTTTAGATTAAATAATTTCGACTAATTCATCTAATATAATTTAAGACTGAATTATATGAAATATAATTTCAGGTTAACTTTTATATCGCATAGGATTAACGGTACTTTATTTAATGTCTGATAATTGTTTCAAAAGGTAATCGAACAATGTACATACACGTAAGTAGGTGTATATACATACACATATATCTAGTTACATACACATAAGTAGGTGTATATACATACACATATATCTAGTTACATACATGCATCTATATTTATTGTTTATTAAAAAAAAAAAATCTTTTTATTTTATGAATATGAAATGTTCAACATGTTGACAGTATTCCGTCAATAATTTTATTCTACTTTCAAAGACTCAAGAATATAAATTTATCTAATTATTCAAGTTAAATTTTGAAATATTTTATACTGTTTTTTTTTAAAAAAAAAAAATCGTACAATTTTTTAATCTACCAATATTTTACACCAAATCAACATTTAAATTTTGTAAAGAGCGAATATTAGTTCACAATTTTAACCAAAAAATATTTTAAAGTTTTTCTTTCATAACTCATTCAATTTTACATAATCTTCCTATGCGCGCAAGTGAATATGTTGCTTCTTTTGCCGTCATGTAAATACGTTAGTACTTTCTGAAAAATGAATTAATGTCCATATTTTCTTTTAGTTTTTGTCAAATAATGTCACACTTTTAGAAAGGAAATTTTTAAAATATCTTATTTCCCCGTTATATTTTCAAAATTTTCTCTTCTCTCCCAAAAATTAGCACTCCATTAAAGATAAACGTTTGACCTCACATAACATACCTACGAACTACTCTTCTATATACCTAATACTCAGCACAAAACCACATTAAGATATTCAATTGAAACATAAAATATTACCTCAATCCAAAACAAGGGCAATTAGCAAATTATAATTTCCCATGTCCTAAAGCTAAAGAACTAAAGTAGATCCATTAAAATTAACAAATTATATCATCTCACACTAGAAGAAATCCTTTTAGCACTATGCATATATGTTAGTACTTTCTATCTTAAAAAACTAAATGTCCAATTTTTTTTCTTCAAATAATGTCACATTTTCAAACATTTTTCAATATGGAAAATTTCAAAATATATTATTTCCTTGTTATATTCTATTTTTTTTTTAAATATTCCTTTCTCCCCAAAAAATTAGTAATCCATTAAAAAGAATCGCCTGACCTCACATAATACACCTACTAAACTACTCGTTCATATACCTAATACTCAGCACAAAATCAAATTAAGATATTTAATTGCAACATAACATATTACTTCAACTCAAAAACAAGGGCATTTGGCAAATTATAATTTCCATGTCCCAAAGCTAAAGAACTAAAGTAGATCCACTAAAATTAACAAACTATATCATCCCACACTAGAAGAAATACTTTTAGCACTATGTAAATATGTTATTACTTTCTATCTTAAAAAACTAAATGTCCATTTTTTTTTTCAAATAATGTCACATTTTCAAACATTTTTGAAAAAGGAAAATTTCAAAATATATTATTTCCACGTTATATTCTTAAAATTTTATATATTCTCTTCTCCCCAAAAATTAGTACTCCATTAAAAAGAAACGCTTGACCTCACATAATACACCTATTAAACTACTCGTTCATATACGGATATACCTAATAATCAGCGCAAAACCAAATTAAGATATTCAATCGAAACATAAAATATTACTTTATCTCGAAAACAAGGACAATTGGCAAATTATAATTTCCCATGTCCTAAAGCTAAAGAACTAAAGTAGATCCATTAAAATTAGAAAGAAATATACTTTTAGTAGCATTATTATGGAAGAGAGAAGGAATTCCTTCTTTTTTATTTGGTGGTGTGTTTGGTAGATGAGAGAAAGTGGACGGAAAAAGCATTTCTCATTTCTCTGTATTTTCCTCCTTCTCCCCAAACAAGTCCAAGTGAATATTATCGGGTCGGGTCATCTCTCCGACTATAAAACGCATTTTCTCCGATGAGATTTTCAATTGAGGATTCCGATTTGGACCGTTGATTTTTGACCTCAAAAACCCTAGAAATCAGGTCGGTATTCTTTTTTTCCTTTTTGTTTTGTTGTTTGAGTCCGTGTTTTCGTCAATTTTAACCGGTTTGGTAAATAATTTTCTATTTTTTGGGATCAATTTAGGTAGTTTTGATCTGGAGAGTGGTGTGTTGCTTGCATTTTCATGTGATTTAGTGAATGCTTTTGTAAATATGCAGTTTTTGTTGTTGAGAGATTCCAGTTAGTTTATGGCTTGACAATTTTGCTTATTCTGATCTGGAGAGTGTGGTTTGCATTGTTTTGCTCTGAATTATGTAATAGTTTAGTGATTTTAAAAAAAATGTATTTACCAATTTTAAATTATCATGATGCAGGAGCCTCTGAATTAGCTATTTTTGTGGATCTTGATACACTTAGCACTATAGCAACTCGTTATAGTTCAATTGTATTCTCTCTCTTTTGCTCGGCGAGCAGAAATATGCAGAAGAGTGGGAATCTTGTTAAAAATAATTCTTTGAGAGTTACAACTCAGCAGTCTCTTCGACGTCTCGGTTTGTGTTCCCAGATTACAGCAGCAGGGCAGCATTCATCTCCTGTTGTTTTCCCTGAAAAACGAAGCAAAGGAAGGAATTTGACGCGTGGAGAACTTAGTGTGAGTAATAATGATCCTAAGAAAGAGAAAAATGTGGAGCATAGGATTGACATAGGGGATGAGAAATCTGACCTGCTCGGATATGACGTATTTTCTGGAAAGCTGGTTTTGGACAAGGGAAAGGCAATTAAAAATGCAGAGTTAGAAGCCTCAAAGGAGGTTACTAACAAGGATGCTGTTGAAGCCAAACTTACCAGCAAGGCTATGGTTTGGGGTTCTGGTATGCTGCGTCTAGAAGATGTTATTTCGGTAAGGTTCTTTAAGGGATTATGGGTTTTGACAGAATTTATATCACTTCCGTTTGAGTTTTGCTAAGCAGTAGGTTCTACACGTACCACAGGTATCATACTGTCCTGGACTCCGGCATTTCACCATCCATTCATATCCCCTGAGAAGAGGTTCTGGTGCTCTTTCTTGTTTTCAAAAAACTCGAAGAAGTCAGAAGGACTTTCGCTTCTTAGCTTCTTCATCCGAGGAAGCACTTCAATGGGTAAATGCATTTGCAGATCAACAGTGTTATGTGAATTTATTGGCTCATCCTCTGGCTTCATCAAAGAAGCAGGCTTCTGATGTGGCTACTAATGAATTTCCTCCTGAGTCATATGTACGATGTAAAAATCCTCCTAAAATGCTCGTCATTTTAAACCCAAGGTCTGGCCGTGGTCGTTCAAGTAAAGTATTCCATCGCAAGGTTGAACCTATATTCAAGGTATGCACTAGAACTGTAATCTGTTGTTGTCTATCTGCAAATTTTTTTTGCACCTCTAATTGCACGAAAATATTTTTTTTGAAAAGGTAAAGCTAAATGCATAATAATATTATAGTGGTTGCAATTGTCTAGGATTGCCGTTGTTGGATGTAAATGAGATAAATCATTTCTCTGATAGCATTTTCTCTTAGCACCAACCATCCTTGCTACTAGAAAGGGGTGCTTGCTCAATGCGATATGCAGGCTATCTGATTTGTCTCCCTACATTACTTATGGTCATTATTCTTTGCTTTCTTGTGTTTATCCAATTATATAGTTGCTCCTTTGCTTGTCCACATGTCTTTTATATTTTCTCCCGTCCCCAACTGTCAAAACTCGCAAAATACAACTAATATGTAACAACTACCCCTCATCCCAAGTTAATTGGGGTTGGCAAAACTTACGAGATGTCTGAGAAAAATAAATACAATTTTTACTAATCCAAAAAAAAGATAAATGTATGCGAATGCTGTCATCAGAATAACTATTTTTCTTGATAATTGTCTTCAAATATTTCTTCACAAATCATATGTTCTCAATTATGAAGTGCAGAGCCTCAATTTACAAAATCATATGCCTTTTCCAAGTTTTGATTCCTTTTTTTTTTTTTTTTTTTACGTGGAATCAACTAACTCGTTCGCAATTGATGCTTTAGTATGTCCAAAGAGAAGCAGCGTTACAAAAATCTTCTAGATGGTTTTTGCTGGATTTATAGGTCTCAAGTCTTTAGCGTTCAAGCTAACTTTTTTTTTCCTTCAGAATAAGCGCCATAAAATACGTAGTCTAAATTGCTCTTATTATTCCTGTAAGTATTGGAGGATTCTCTTCTGATACTTCCTGGTTTTAGCTTTTCATGTTTAATTTGTCGTGGGAGCCAATTGTGGATATTACCTATTGATTTCATAAGGTGCAGGTTGAGAAAGTTCTGTTTCTGTCACGTATGCCTTCTGTTGTGCATCCTTGAGATTCTCATTTTTCAGAATTTCTTTTTGGCTGTTCTCTGAATCAAGCCAAATCATCTCAGACTGGATATCCTTGTTTGTTCTTGTTGACTCAAGTTTTAGGCCTGTTTCTATTGAATTAACAGCTTGCTGGCTTTAAGTTGGAAGTAGTCAAAACCACATCTGCAGGTCATGCCAAGAAACTTGCAAGCACGGTTGACTTCAGCACATGTCCTGATGGTATTTCTTTCAATGCTATCTGGCTTTTCTGTTGTTCAGTCTTATTAGATGTCTTGGATCATCTTCATCATTGTTTTTTCTTATATTCTCTGATTTGCAAAATGTTCAGGTATTATATGTGTTGGAGGCGATGGAATAGTGAATGAGGTTAGTTATGGTCTCTCTTTCTCAAACTTCACAAGTGACAAGTGTGTATCACTGCATGTCTGCTTATATAGCTCAATGGGTCTAGTTTCTTTCATCAATAAGTCAGTTACTAGGCTCATAAAGTTTTTTTTGAGTAGCACTAGATTGAGTGAGTTAGCGTGGCGTAGTTTATGTGTGCACAGAGTTACTTGATTTGCTATATTTTCTTTAATATCACTTCTTTCTTCTTTAGGATAGGCACATACTTTATGGAAGTGTTCCACATTGCTTGTATGGAGTGATTAAGATCTTTGACGGCTGGCTTCTTTGAGATTTAGTACAACCATTGACCTTTTGGAAATTTCCCATACCCTGTAAAACAAACTGTAAGGTCTGTCAATTATGGGTGGATGCTTTCCTATTAAGATAGTGCTTCGTTTATGAAGTACGGGGACTGTATGTATTGGGTATTGCAGTTTCACCTAAGGGGACAATCTTGTTAAAGGCTACACAAAAAGGTTAGAGAACATGAAAGGCTGACCCTTAATTTTTGAAAGTCAGCAAAAGTAATCACTCTCTGAGGCCTCTCCAGCGGATTTTCACTTCTTTATTTTACCCAAGCAAGTAATTGTCATTGACAAAAGGGAGAAGATCCTTGAGTATAGAGTGAACAAAGCCTATATAAAGGGGCTTCTCTCCATGGCATCTGACCAATCATCGTTAAAATGCTGGAGCATCATTGATGCACCAAAATATATACAGTTTGATCATTGATGAGTGTCCTAGATTCTTTTTGTTTTTATACCTTCCATTAGCTTTCCTGCCAGCCCTTCACAATTTGAATAGAGGAAAATTACCCTGGAAAGATCTCTTATGAGTAAAAATAATTTAACAAAGCGCTACTGGGCAACAGGCTTTGGAGATTTGGGATGCAGGTACAAGCTTTTTTTTTTTGGGGGTGGGGGGGGGGGGGGGGGGGTTGATAATTGATAATATGGGGAAAAGGAAGGGGAGTGGAGAACTAGAGATGTCAATATGCCTTTCGGGTGCGGTTTATGGAGGAATATATTGAAGGGATGGGATGATTTTAGTGAAAATACCTCATTCAAGGTAGGAAATGGGAGGAGAGTTAATTTTTGGTGAATAACGGAGTTTTTTCTGTTAAATCTTTCTATGAGAGACTTTTGGTTAGGGAGGAGGATGCATTTCCTTGTGATGCAATTTGGATACTTCAGGTGCCGAGGAAAGTGTGTTTTTCCCTTGGCTTGCTGCTAGAGGGTTGATCTTGACGGCAGAAAATCTTAGGAAGCGGAAGGTTGTCTTTGTCAGTTGGTGCTACATGTGCAAGGAGACGGGCGAGGACGTGTGAGTTTACCATGAGGTTATGGTGGGACATGTTTCGGTGGTTTGGAACTTCATGGGTAATGCCAAAGATTGAAAGATTTGATGTTCTGTTGGAAGAGCGGGAGAAGGAGGAGCAGACGTAGAGCTTGGAACATGGTTCCTCTTGCAATGATTTGGGTTGTTTGGAAAGAGAGAAATAGGAGAACTTTTAAGGGGTTAGAGTCGAGTTTTACCCAGTTGAGGAGCAGCCTCCGGTCACTTATTTTCTTTCGGTGCACCCATAAAATCCCTTGTTGTATAGAGGAATGGGTGCCTTTGTAGAGAATCATGTCCTTTTGTAGTTTCTTTACTTTTTGGTATACCCCTTGTATACGGCCAATTGTTTGGCCATGTTTATAAATGAAATACTTTAACCTGATAAAAAATAGAGTAAAAATAAAGATCTCTAGTAAAAAAGACATAATACTAAAACAAATCTGAAAATGGGCTACAAAACCAACAGACCCCTTTCCTGCCTCTTGCAATCTCTTTTCTAGTTTTCCTTTTGTTACACTCAGGCTCTTTTTATTTTTTAGTTTCTTGAGCTTCTTAGTCACCCTATATGTAGTTTTTGATTGTGTTAAAATAGAATTTGCACATTTGTTGAGCTATGGTCTTAATATGAGTCTTAAAATTGTTTCTTGACACTGTTTATTATAATAAGATGACTTGTACTATTGTTTCTTGAAATTTCTGAATGTTAACTTGGTCATTCTGAACCAAAAAGTGAACTGTACCAATAGCTGTTGGTTGATATTTGAAACATGTGACTCAGAATTAGTTAATTTTGCCTCGCCCAGACAAATAAGTTGAACTTGCTTAATGTAGCTTTTCTGGTTCAGGTTTTAAATGGGCTACTCAGTAGGGACAACCAGAAAGAAGCAATTTCGATTCCAATTGGAATCATTCCTGCTGGTTCTGATAATTCTTTGGTCTGGACTGTGCTTGGAGTTAGAGATCCAGTTTCCGCTGCCATAGCAATTGTCAAGGTATGTTTCATCTTTCTTCAATACGTCTTCATGCTCATTATAGATTTCAACTTGGTGGATAGACTCCTGTTTTATAGATCTTCATTATTTGTTGTCTGGAATAACATTAAGAATAAATGTTGTTCATTAAATAACAAGAAGGATATTTGTTGAAAGAAGTTCCATATATGAAGAATGAATTTAAAGTAATTAGAGTGACAAAGTAGAAAATGGAACAAGAAAAGAAAATGGTATTAACATTTTCTAAAGAAAGTATTTGATAGAACTTTATTTGCATTCTCTGTGCTACATATATAATACTGTTACCTTTCTCCAAAAAAGAAAAGAGAACTCTGATTCAGATGAAGTACTACTAAATTTTGCTAGTTGCTTAACTTTTAACTTATCAAAAAAACAGGTTTTAAGTCCCATCTTTTGTCTCTTTGGAAAAGGTAGATATCACAAGAAGAGGTATAAGACTGAGTCTCAACGTTTATTGTTGGCGTTCATTTACAGTGATAATGCATGGAAGATGTTATGAACATCAAATGGAAGCACTACTAAGTTTTGCTTGTTACTTAGCTTTTACCTTACCAAAAAAAAAAAAAAAGGTTTAAGTCCCATGCTACTGTTCGTTTTCAGTTGCAAACTTGTGTTGAAAGTGGTGATGGATTTGTGACCATCTGTATCTTGGAATTAAGGGTGAAATTAGTATAATTGGAAGTTTAGGAAGTAAGTAAAAACTTCACAAAGACTACAGTCAAGTACTGAGTTATTGAGCACTGCTTTGAATTTGTTTGGCATACAATGGACCATGCCTTCTACCAAAAGACATTGCAAGGTTTATTAATTTTAGAGAAAAGACATCATTTTGAACTTGGCAAGGTTTAGCAACTAAACTTAACTTGTATTTATTTACCCCTTAACAACTTTCATCCCAATTATTTACCACCCTAAGAAAATAATACCACTCTCACAATGGGAGGTGCATTACACTCGCGCCACGTCATTGCCACGTCGTTGCCATGTCAAAAATGACTAACCCTTCATTTTTTGTTTTTCTTTTATTATTTTTTCTCTTTCTTCTTGTTTCCTCCTTCTCTCTTTCTTCTTCTTTCTCCTCAACACCACCCCCCGCCCCCGCTGCCGCCACACCTGCCACCGCCGCCACCTGCCGCCGCCGCACCGCCGCCGGCCAAGCAAAATAATCAATACTAAAAAAATTACCAACCCTTCATTTTTTGTTTTTCTCTTCCTTCTTCTTTCTCCTCATCCTACCATAAACACCCATGGAACAACACCCACCATCACCCCACCAAATTTCATCCCATTTCTTTTCAAATCGTCCAAATTGATTATTTTGGTTGTTATTGTTGGCTATTATTATTATTATTACCATTTTTTGGTTTCTTGATTTTGATTTTTGTTTTCCATTTCTTCCATAATCATTATTCCATAACCACCACCATCTTCTTCTTCACAACCCCCACCCCCGCAGCCACAGCCCCGCCCCCACAGCCCCCCCCACCATTTCGTCTTCTTCACAACCCCCCCACCCGCAGCCACAATCTTTCACAACCCCCACCCCACCCACAGCCCCGCCCCCACCACCACCAATTCCTCTTTCTCTATATATTCTCATCATTCTTTTCTTACCATTTTTTGGTTTCTTGATTTTGATTTTTTTTTTCAAAAAATAAAATTATCAAATAATGATTATGGATGATTTTGAGAAGGAATGGGATGAAATTTGGTGGGGTGATGGTGGTGGTGGTGGGTGTGAGTGTGTGGGTTAAAGATGTGGGTGTTGTTGTTATGGGTGGTTATGGTAGGATGAGGAGAAAGAAGAAGAAAGAGAAAATAAAAAATGAAGGGTGAAGAAGATCGGGGGGGGGTTGTGGGGTGAAGAAGAGGGGCGGGGGCTGTGGGGTGGGGGTGGGGTGGGTGGAGAGAAAAAAAATAATTAATTATTTTTTAATTATATATTATTTTTATTTTATTTTTAATTATATAATAATATATATCTATATATATATCAGCGGGCCCACCTTTTCACTCTCTTAATTTTTTTTTTTACTTTTTTTTTTGCCACGTCAGCCGAGGGTGGTAAATAATTGGGATGAAAGTTGTTAAGGGGGGGTAAATAAATACAAGTTAAGTTTAGGTTGCTAAACCGAGTTTTCTGTGCCAAGTTCAAGGGTTAAATGATGTCTTTTCTCTTAATTTTATTGTGCAAGGTTTATTTTGGTCTTTCCTAAAAATTGCGCTGAAACGGGGCCTTGTCGCTTTTTCCTGCTTCGCGCTTTCAGAAACACTGCTTATGGGAATCCATGTAGCATAGATGATTGGATGCTATTGGTAGAGAATCACACTTTTGCTTAGATTCTCTACTTTCTTTGTACCACTTGTTCCACGAAAAATTCCCATAATCAATAAAATTATTACTTTATGACAATAAGAACCTTTCTCAAAGCTAAGGACAGCCTTTATTTGGTCAGGCAGTTTCTTTTAGAAGACTGGTTCTATTCGTCTGCTCTAGATCCATAGTGTTCCTCAGGTTTATCGTTTTATCTTCTCAGTTCTCTATTATTTTATAGGGAAAAGGGTCAAAAATACCCCTCTACTTTGGGAAAAGGGCTAAAAATATCCTCCAAACTAATTTTGGGCCAAAAATACCCCTCACACATCAAAGTTTTTACATATACCCCTGTCGTAACGGAAATTCCCAAATCCGCGAAGATAATCCGGTTTCATTTTTTAAACTCACTCCATTATTTAAATCCGACCCAACTATATAAAAACCTATGATCCTACGATCACATTTTTTCACCCTGGCCTACATGTTTAAAGGGGATTGTAGGATCGTAGGTTTTTATTTAGTTGGGTCGGGTTTAAATAATGGAGCGGGTTTAAAAAATGAAACCAAATTATCTTCACGGATTTGGGAATTTCCATTAAGACAGGGGTATATGTGAAAACTTTGATGACGCGAGGGGTATTTTTGACCTAAAATTAGTTTGGAGGATATTTTTAGCCCTTTTCCCAAAGTAGAGGGATATTTTTGACCCTTTTCCCTATTTTATATTCTCGGTTTCTGAATGTATTCTTTCTATTCTATAATACCTTCTTTTCTTTTTGCTGTTGGTTAAGAAAGACCCTCCTCAATGCTATCACTCAGAGGCATTGATTTCACAAGCGAAACTTGTGAATTATTGTTTGAAATATTTCATTACTGTTGCTAGGTCATCTATTCCTCATATGTAGGGTCGATTTTTTGTTTTCAGGGAGGGCTTACACCTACAGATGTATTTGCTGTTGAGTGGGTTCAAAGTGGTAGAATTCACTTTGGAACGACTGTCACCTACTTCGGCTTTGTAAGCGATGGTAATTTGTTTATCTTTTATTTCCTAGTAGTTATTAATGTTATGCTCCACAATAACTTTTGTTATTTAAATTATTCATGTCATATGAACACTTTGTGGTTGTTACCTACTCGAATGCAGATACTTGAGTAGGGTAAGATAAGGAGTCAGACGCGAAAGAGGAAATATTATTGGATAATTAGGGGATGCATCACCTAGAACGTGATTTTTTTCTATTGGTAAATCCTAGAACATGATTATTGATATTTGATCTTTCATTTATAGTCTGAAATCTCTAATAAAAAACTATTAATAAATATGTATCAAAAAATTATAATTTACCATTATCACAGAAATTGTCCCAGATGACAAAGTTTACTAGGATTACTCGAAGAAGGAAGTCTATCGATATTAGCATTTGGTTACGTGAAAGCACCTCAAGTTATGTGTTTGCTTAAGACTCAAGGCAACTGTTTTTTCTTTTTTGAGTTTTGTCTATCGAGCTTTCTATCTCCTAATGAATTCTTTTAATTGTTTAATTTATTGTTATTACATATATGATGCATAATATCTACCTTCTCTAATATAATTTTTCTCCAAAATTATGAATTGGGGAATAATTGATAAATATAATTCCTCCTTTTGGCCTTCCAACTGCGGGATTCCTGTTCCATCTTAAAGAGATGGTGCAAAACTTGAGGGAAAATTTGGGACGCAACTAACAGGATTGATGTTGTAAGAGCATTGGTGTCTGACTATCACCAAAAAGAATGCATGTATTTTGTGTATGTGCTTCATAACTTGTCGCTTGACAAGCTGACATGTATCATGTAGGCTATGGAGAAGTTTCAACTGCACAATTATTATAGGTCTTGCCCTCAAATTCTTCTCAGATAGAACCAGAACTATCTCGTCAGTCATTAGTGGATCTTGTGAGGTGCCTTTGGGAGGGTATCCTCTTTGAAATATTAAACTGTGCTGTAACAGAAGATAAATAAAAAGATTATCACCCCATAGTTTTGCTACACATAGTAAAACATTACTTTAAGTTGGAATCTTTTTCCTATCTTAAAACAGTGAGTCTTATTGACACTTTCCTCTTCTCCAGCATGATATTGCTGCAAAAACAGATGAGGTTTTTTTACTTAATTTATTGGTTGCTTTGTGGAACAAAATTTTGTTGCAGACAAGTATCGATTATCTTTGTTTTTGATGTCTCTGTTTCCGTAGGTTCTAAATATCTTTATAAAAAAAGTTCAAAATTTGCTGGCTGGTAATTGGTGCATATCTTGAGATAAGGCTCCTTGTTTGGATCCATAATAGTGAAGCTAGACACCTGCTGAGTCTTTCCTATCTTATCATTTATACATTTCGGCATTTCCCATCTCTTGCCTTTCTGCTCCTCCCTCTTTACATTACTCACCATGATTGTGCATTGTGATTAATGCCCATTAAGAGGTTATCTTTCCCAAATGGTTTTAACATTCATTCCTTATCTGAAGATTAAGCTTTAGGATACAGCACTGGGAAAGTATGCTGGCACAATTGTGCTGTAGGAGTTTTGCAAACGAAGAGCGAGAAAAAGTGACGAAGTCCGTGGGAAGTGAAAATCAAGAAGTGAAGCATGTGCGTTTTCGAAGTGAAGCACACAATCTATGAGAATTATAAAAACACCAAACATAATTAATTTAGCACTATAAAGTTCAAACTTCTACTAAAGTAACTAATTTCATTTCCAATATAAAATAATGCTGATATTAATATAATTCTTCAAAGTTGAGATTCAAAATAATCAGCCCCTTGTTAGGATCACTTTGCGCGTCATTGTCTAAAACACACATTCCTCTGCAGTACATGACTTTCGCCCATGAAATGATATCCCCTCCCGTCGCTTCTTCGATGAAGCGGCGACTTTCAACAACACTGTTGTGTTGCAAATTTTTGCTACCCCTATTTACATTTACTATAAAGATAAGAAAGAAATAGATATAGTTAAGCCACCTAGAGGTTTTGAATTTTTGGAGATACTTTCTCAAGTTTCACAATTATACGAACTCCAGGTGTTGGAAACATACCTATTGCACTTCTCAAGTTGCGATGTTACTAGACATTAGATGCTGCCTTTTGTGGTGCTTTTTTTGGGTGGGTGGCGGTTGCGTGGTCCAGATTTATGTGCCTTCTGCTCATGAAATTATGTATGGGTCTGATGCTGCTAAGCCTAAAAGTATAGTGAAAACAAAGATGACATTGAATCCGAAGTTCTTAACGTCCATGCCCCTCTTGGGGGCCTTGTTCAGTGCTGTGTGCTATTGCACATAGAGTTGGATTTGATGTTAACTTTCTAAAATTTTAGAGGATACAATGTCGTTAGCCTTAAATCTGGTGTGCGGTTGGTTGGTCCACTGTTGTGTGCTTTTCTCTCAATAAAAATAGGTATAGGTCTGATGCTACTATAGCAAAAATATAGTGAAAAGCAAATAGGATGGTATTAAATCCAAACTAACATCCATTCCCCTTTTGGGGTGCTTTGTAGTGCTAGGTGCTATTGCAAGGAAAGAGGATATGGACACAATGTCAACTAGGATATGAAGTTGGATGTTAGGGTATCTTTTGGGAATTTGGGGGATGCAACTGTGTTAGCCTAAGAGTTACAGTTCTGTCATCTTCAAGTTAGACTGAAACCTGTCCAGGAAATAGATCCAGAGTTGCAGTGAACCTGTAGAGTTGATGTTGGTGTTCCTTTCTTTCTTAAGTACAGATTGAAACTCGATCTAGCAAACATTTAGTATAGGAGATTTTCCACCCCTTAGTTGACCACGATCCAGCTTCTAACCAATCTCATGTTTGCTTCATTAGGGCAATGAGTTAGTCGTAAAGATCACGGTGGGATACTTTGGTGGTAGCAGATATGGGTTATATTGGAGCATTTATCCCATGGTCTTGGACCAACTTCCTTTCTTATCTTAGGTACAGATTGAAAATCAGTCAAGCAAACTTATAGAATAAGAGATGTTGCACCCCTTATTTGAACACGTTTCTAACAACGTGTCCTTCACGGATTCTATATGGCTTATGGTTACTTCTTGTGGAGCAATGGGTTAGTCCTAAAGACTAATGTGGGTTGTATTGTAGCATTTCTCCCATGGTCTTGGACCGACATGGTTCCTGCATCTTGGACCATTAGATCCTTGGAACCCACCTGATGTAATGATTGTGACTGCCGGGACCATGGAGGTCTAGGGTATGGGAGTACTTTGGGTTGTATTAGGGTATAGGACAAATTAGCGGTAATAGTTCGCGGATAGTCTGTTGATTGTGTTGAAATGGAAGGTTTACGTGTAACTAGGAGGGAAATTGGGTCGTGTAACATAATAAGCAAGGTGTTGTGCTCCTCTTTTATCTCTTCTACTTCCTACAAATAAAATTTGCAAAGGAAAATTTCATTCATCAAGCTTTGGGTTTGTCTTCATCAAACAAGGCTCTGGTTAGTGATTAGATTTTAGGGGTTACATTCCCGGTTTACTTCCATTGTTAGAAACCTTATGGGGTTCAAGTGCTAAAAGTTGCACCCAAGGGTGTGGCCTAGTGGTCAATGAAGTGGGTTGAGAACCGTGAGGTCTTAGGTTCAAATCCCAGTAGAGACAAAAACACTAAGTGATTTCTTCCAATCTATTCTAGCCTTGGTGGACAGAGTTACCTGGTACCTATTGCTGGTGGGAGGTGGCGGTTATCCCGTGGAATTAATCGAGGTGCGCCCAAGCTGGCCCGGACACCCGTTATCAAAAAAAGAAATGCTACAAGTTGACTTAGTAACTCTAGAGGTAGCATTTGACACTATTTTACCTGGGTCTGCTTTGTCATATTCCGCCAGCTTGTATCATCAGTATGCTTATTATTTTTGCCTAGAGAATTGGCATTATAAAATTCGATTCCGAATGCAAAAATGCTAGTGGAGGCTATTGCCTTGAAGCTTTTTAATGCTTGCGCAGTCCAAATTTATGTTTCTCAGCACGTGATTTTTTTTTTCCTTATCTAAGATGCATATGTGCAACTTGGGATATCCAGCATGACATTGCTTATGAATGGTAGTCTGCACCTCTTGATGCCAACTAAAATACTGGAGAATAGCTCTAAAGTGTGCATGGTTTGTTTGTTATAGCTGTTGTGCAAATTGTGATGACAGCAAGGATTTAAGATCAAGTAATTTTGAGAATGTAGTTGGTTGGTCTGGTGATTGAAAAGGTTGGCATGTTGGCCCCTGGGCTTTGGTCTAGTGGTGAGAGCGCAACGCGTAATGTGTGGGTTAGGTGCATGTCACAGGTTCGAAGCATTTTGCAAACAAAAGCCTGGTAGTTAAGTGGATAAGGGGTAAAGGGGCAGGCCTAACCGTGCGCCACTAGCCCTTGAGGATTTCTCGGTTATAAAAAAGGAAAAATAAATAAAGGGTTGGCTTGTGTGTATGAATTTCTACTTTCCATTGCTGTAGCAGTATCACTAGTCTTTCACATGGATATTTTGTAACCGTATAATATTTTTATCTGAATTGCATATATTTTCAGATAGCTTACTTCAATTATCTATTGTAGTGTTGGAACTATCCGAGAAATACCAGAAGCGGTTTGGTCCATTACGCTACTTTGTTGCTGGTTTCCTCAAATTCATGTGCTTACCAAAGTACAGTTTTGAAGTGGAATATCTTCCAGCACTGAAAGAAGCAACTGGAGAAGGAAAAGCTTCGGTCATTGATATGTCTGAATTGTATACAGACATTATGAGAAGGTCAAGCAAGGAAGGGCTTCCCAGACCCTCTAGCTTATCAAGTATTGATTCAATAATGACCCCGAGTAGAATGTCTGGAGCAGACTTGGATACTACATGTAGTAGCACTGAGCCATCAGAATATGTGCGAGCCATTGATGCAAAATCTAAGCGTTTGTCTGCTGGACGGACTGGCAACACAACTTCTGAACCGGAAGTTATCCATCCTCAAGTTCCACATTCAGTAACCCCGAATTGGCCCAGGACTAGGTCCAAATCAAAAACAGATAAAGGATGGACGGGGTTGACTGCTGCAAATGACCCCACTAGATCTTCTTGGGCAAATACAACTACAAATGATAAAGAGGATATCTCATCAACAATGTCGGACCCTGGCCCAATTTGGGATACAGAACCAAGATGGGACACAGAACCTCATTGGAATATGGAAAATCCTATTGAATTGCCTGGACCAGCAGATGACACTGAAGATGCTGTGCGGAAGGATATTGTCCAGAAGCCTGCTGAAGAATGGGTGACTACCAAAGGTCAATTTCTTGGTGTCCTGGCATGCAATCATTCATGCAGAACTGTTCAAAGCTTAAGTTCACAGGTTGTGGCCCCAAAAGCAGAGCCTGATGATAACACGTTAGATCTGTTGTTGGTCCATGGAAGTGGAAGACTGAAGCTTATAAGGTTCTTCTTGCTTCTGCAAATGGGCCGGCACCTTTCCCTCCCATACGTTGAATATGTCAAGGTAAAGCAGCAAATGTCTTTTAGATGCTTTTACACATTTGTTCCTCGAAGGCAGAGAGTTTTTAAGAGCATTAATACAGAATTCCCTTTTTGCACGGAGGCCATTACTGTATGGATATTTTCAAAACATCAATCTACTTTGCAAAGATAAACTGCCCCAAGAAACTTACAGTATCACTTTAGAGCTTGACCTTTTTTTTTTGTTGTTGAGAAAATCTGGTTTATAAACTTTAATGCGGTTTTGTTGGTTGGTGCTCACTGAAATCAAATTAAGCTTTGTTTCTATGAAATGCAGGTTAAAGCAGTAAAGGTTAAGCCCGGGAAGCACTCTAACAGTAGCTGTGGTATTGATGGTGAACTTTTCCCAGTAAACGAGCAAGTGATTTCGTCCTTGCTTCCAGAACAGTGCAGGCTTATTGGTCGCGCCCCAGGTAATTGCAAGTGATTGATGCGGTCCCTGTATATCTTCAATAGGTCTCCGCCTTCCGGCTACAGCATTCAGCTCTTTATTTGTCATTGAGGTCCTTGTAAATTTTGTCAATGTTGCTTAAATTTTTCAAATTATATGTCACCTTATATAGTATTAATGTGTACCCTTTGCCGTAACTTGTATTATTTGCCTTTTGAGTTGGCTTGGTATGAATATTAGCCATGTTCCTTGTACTAGTTTGACAAAGCGTGTAAATTATTGGTTTGTGATTGTTGAGGAAAGAAATTTTTATTTATCTGACAGTTTCTCCTCTCTCCCCTTCTTCGCCACATAAACCCTAGCACCACCGGGAAAGGAAACAAAAACAAAAAAGAAAAAGAAAAAGGCCTTAGGGAGAGGGGTGTGCTTCTAGCAATTATGAGTTGTTCTCTTGGCCTTGTTCAATAATTTGTTGAGCTTCTTCGTTTTTATTTTCTTTTTCTTGTGGTCATGCAAGGCCACTTTGGTTGACGTGGTAAGTTTCGGAAAATAACTGTTGAATTAAAAGAGATTATATTTTAAAATGTTGTAAGGTTGAAAGATGTCAGTTCGGCAAAAAGGTTGCAAGTTTCTATTTACTAGTGTCTCTTCACGTGCATTCCTCTAAACCACATTTTTAAATATGAAAGGAAAAAAGGAAGGATCCTCTCACATCTCATTCATAAGAGAAATCAAGAGGCTACTACAGCATAACTTTGTGGCAAACAAATTCAGTGAATTAAGAATTCCTTCATTTGAAATTGATTCATAACTAGTATCGAACAATATGTCAGATATCAATATTTACAGGGTCAAGACAGTAACAGGATCAAGGTTCAGAACGTATGTGACCACCCAACGGTCTCTAATCACATATATAGATCAGTCCAAGGCCAGTTTTGAATATAAGAATTCGTTATGTTTAGTTAGCTAGGCACTGAATACCGTATAGTAATTGAAACTATCCAAGCAAACAAAGACTTGGAAATTCATTACGAAAATTACCTAGTGAAAATTTCAAAACACAAGCAACAAAATTGCTACTAAATTAAAAAGGGTCCTTCCATTCCTTCCTAGTATAGTAATCCTATGTAAAACCAAACCGATGATGCACAGATATTATCTTTCATTACATATTGGACAATTAATAGGTTCAGCGTTTCTATCATTGGAGCTATCTGCTAATTTCAACTGCAGGTAACATCTTAAATGGGTTACATGGTTGCATGGAAGCAACTCAATGACACCCAACACATTACCATCCATAGGAGGGTTTTCACAACACCCCGAATGTGTGCCGAAAACCGACCACTCCTTGCCTGGATCTTTCCTATCAGGAGGCAAATCAATCCGCACATTAGTTAAATCTGGCTCTGGAATACACCTGTAGAGCAACGGGATATAGTGGGTGACTTGCTCGCGACAACCAGAGCAACTTTCTTGATTGGTATTTTGTAAGAAGCAATCCCTGTGGATGACGTGCTTTAGGTTGCACGAAGGGAAAATCACATAACGAAGCATTTGCATATGGTCAAGACAGATAACACACTTCTGGTTTCGTAACCACCCATCGAAGGACAATGCAGCCATTTTGAAATATGCTATGCTATTATAAAACTGGTAAATTTGTTTTATGGTTTATGTATAGAAGAGCATGGGGTTGGCTAGGGCTTCCTTAGCCGTGGTTAAAAAAACATAACTAGCAGCCCTATAACTATAAGATAGTATGTGTTAATTTAGCCCTTGACAAAATATAGTCATAAACTTGTAAACAGTATAATATTTAGACAAAGGGAAGAAATCTCATGCCCGTCGTTAGCTTAAATTATGGAATCTGTGATTTTATTGAGCAATCTCTGAACAAACAATCCCACGAATTTCTCTACGGAAAAGGGTCAAATATACCCTGTCCTATCAAAAATAGAAAGATATACTCCACGTTATACTTTCGGTCCAAATACACCCTTGTCCAATTTTTTTTGGGCTATTTTTTGTTTAAAAACAAAAGCAAACCATATTTTGTCGGTTTTTAATATTGAAAACCAAAATAAAACCAAAAAGTGTCAATTTTTCATTTGGTTTTCCGTGAACACTGTAGCAGTGGCGGAGCCAAGAATCATATTAAGGGGTGTTTTGTGTTTGAACACGCGAACTTACATACAGTTTTGCAATTTAGCTAACTTTGAGGTAGTGACCTATAAACCAAAATTCCAGTATGAGTTTTTTTTTGGTTTGCTACCTTGGGCAAGGGTAGCTCCCCCTGCCTACTAGTAGTATTTAGACTTTGAGGTGCGAAGAAAGTATTAGTTGGTTTTTTTTTTTTTTCCCACCGGTGTCCACCGCGCGTAGGGTCGACTATAAATTCGCGCCATGTAGGACCCATTCGGCAGGAAAGCGCTCCCTACAAAAGATTTTTTCATACCCAAGGGTTCAAACCCTAGACCTCTTGTTAAGGGAGGAGCAGTCCCATCCGCTGCACCACATCCTTTGGTGGTAGTATTAGTTGGTTCAACTTTGAATGATTGTTTTTGGGATTGATAATGTATTTTACATAATACAATGAAGCCTAGAAAATCGAAGTAATTTTTAAAGATTTTTCTTCGGCGTTTCTGGTATGAACAGATAATTTCGTAAAAAGAATATATCTGAAAGAATAGAAGAGAAAGATAATTTTTTTCGTCGAAAGAAAATGTTCTTTTTTTAACCTGCAAAAGTGCATTGTATAAATATAAGAAGAGGAAGTTTAAATATTGTTTAACTAGAATACTAGAATATATTCAGACAGATAATCATGTTTATTTGGAAAATGTTACTTGTTTAGAACCAGCTGCAAATCGGTTAAAAAATATCTTTTCTTTCAAGATTTGAATTTAAAAGATAAAATAAAACAAATACTTATTTTCGCTATTAATGACTTTAGATATTATTTTAACCACCTTTATCTTTGCTTCAATTCCACTTGAGTTTGACTTGACTTGTCCATCGTTATAAGGCTTCTGAACCTTTGTAAAGTAACAATATATATGAAATATAACTTTTCTCAACTAGTCTAACATTAAAAACTATCACCAATTATATATACACCTTAAGCTCTTTATAAATTACTAGAGTATCATATTTTAAAAAACTAATATATATACCATTAAATTCCAAGATTGGAAGTAAGTTTAAAAACACTCTCAAGGATTAGTTGTATGACTTATTGAGATATTGGGCCTCATAGATTCCATTTATCATTTTGGATGCACTTCCCCTTCCCCTAATCCTTCATGTGAATAATTTAACCAATTATGTCACCTAAGGTTATCTTTTCCATAGTTATCTTCCAAATTATGCAACTTATCACAACTCTTGGACTTGTCTGATTTCGAACTGCTTATTCGAGATGTGATATATTTTTTTTTTTTGTACCCATTTGCTAAAAATTGGAGGTCCTTTCTAACATTATTTTATGTCAAGAAGAAAACCCAGTAGAAGTTGTATATCCTGTTTGGCCATACTTTTGAGGTATCAAAGCATTTTTGAAAAAAATATTTTTGAATATGAAGCTGTTTGACCAAAATTTTGGCGAAGAAATTAGTGATTTTGAGTAGTAACATCACATTTTGATACGTGATCAAGATAGTTTTCATCTAGGCTAAGGTTGAGAAGCCCAAACCTCTTTTGATACAAACTTACAAGTTACATGCATTCGGTGTTTGCACGAAATTAATGATACATACGTTTATCACTTAATCGTTGTTAAATGATGTTTAACTGTACTTTTATTATAACTTCTAAAGTTAAATTGCTTGATTTTGTGTAAATATTGAGTGCGAATAAGTATGTACTCCCCTTCTACGGGAGGTGACATACACATAGCTTCTTGAAGGAATATTAATCATAAAAGAAATATATTTATAAAATCTATTAACTTAATGAATTTTCTTAAGATAATTTTGCTTAATTATCTCTTTTTAATGAAATTTTAGTTAAACATAAGTTATTTAATTCTAGAACAAGAAACTTTTTGTACTTAGCTATTCAAACCACTAAATTTTAAAAAATATTGTACAAATCAATCCAAACCTATAAAAAGGAAAATAGATTGACCCTATTAAACCATAAAAAACAAATGAAAGTGCCTTCGGAGAAGGGCAAAAATGATATTTTCCATGGTGCTTTATAACTTTATGAAGGAAAATTCAATTACATGATAAAATATTGGGAACAAGAAAATTGAAAAACAACCTTCCTTATTCTTTTTATTGCAATTTTTGTGAATTATTATATGATGATTTTGACCTAAGGATGAGACCAAATTGTTCAATGAAGTGGTCCGGATTTTGGAGATGAAAATTAAAATTCGTGTAAATACAAAAAGATAATTTCTCTCCATCAACGTAAGTCTCTATGGACAGAGTTGTTCGATACATGTACCTCGCTATTGTCAAAAATATTTTCAATATAATTATAACAATAACAAAATCACATAAATCTCTTATTTATTAGTATTAAGGACCAAAATTACTTTCTTCCAAAGAAGAGTATATTAATTAAATGATTAAAGAGGTGAAAGGAGTGAAATTAGAAGACTTGCAAGAGAGGAGAATATGAAAAGGACAGGGAGGTGGGCCCCTTTGTCCGTACGTATTTTTCCACTCAAAACGGTATACTACTGCTACTATAGCAGCACAGGCATATACATGAAAATAGGCTACCTGTTGCTACCTCTACTATCCCACTATTACATACACCAGAATATTTACATACACATCTTTGTAGTAAGCTAAAGAGTATTTGAGAAATTTTCTAAGGTTTTTCTCTATCCCTCTGTGTGTGTGTTTTGAGGTGGGTGTTTTCATAGGTATAATTGATATAATGTAATGACCATTATGCGCACGTTACTATATACTTATTTATCTTTGTCTGTGTTCTTGAGATATTTCTTGTTTTTGTTTGTATGCTACTTCTTGATAGATTTATTTTCCCTATTAATGACTCTAGATATTATTTTAACAACTTTAATCTTTGCTTCAATTTCAATTCCAATTGTATTTGATTTGACTTATCCATCATTATAAGGCCTCTGAACCTTTGTAAAGTAACAATATGAAATAGGGTAATACTTTTCTCACCTAGTCTAACATTAAAGGAAATAATTACAATATACACCTTATTGAGCTCTTTATTTATTATTCGAGTATCACATTTAGTTCCAATATTGGAAATAAGTTTAAAAACACTCTCAAGGGTTAGTTGTATGACTTATTGAGATATTCGGCCTCATAGATTCCATTGATCATTTTGGATGCACTTCATGTGAATAATTTAATCAATTATCTCAACAAAGGTTATCTTTTCCATATTTATCTTCCAAATTATGCAAATTATAATAACTCTTGGACTTGTCTGATTTCGAACTGCTTATTCGAGATGTGATATTTTTTTTTTGTACCCATTTGCTAAAAATTGGAGGTCCTTTCTAACATTATTTTATGTCAAGAAGAAACCCAATGGAAGTTATATTATCCTGTTTGGCCATATTTTTGAGGGATCAAAAGTATTTTTGAAAAAATATATTTTAGAGAATGAAGGTGTTTGGCCAAATTTTTGGCAAAGAAATAAGTGTCCTTTAGTAGTAGCATCACAGTTTGATACGTGATCAAGATAGTTTTAGTCTAAGCTAAGGTTCGGATGTTCAAACCTCTTTTGATAAAAACTTATATGCACCCGGTGTTCATATCAAATTAACTATACATGCTTTTATCACGTAATCATTGTTAATTGTGTGCAACTGGACTTCTATGTTAACATCTGCAAAATTGCTAGATTAAGTGTAAATATTGGGTGCGGATAAGTATGTACTACCCTTCTACGGGAGGTGACATACACATAGCTTCTTGAAGGAAAAATAATCATTAAGGAAATTTATTTATATTTTTAAATCTATTAACTTAATAAATTTTTTAAGATAATTTTGCTTAATTAACCTTTTTAATGAAATTTAGTTAAACATACATTATTAATTCTAGAACAAGAAAACTTTTGTACTTAGCTATTCGAACCTCTAAGTTTTAAAATCTTAAAAATATTGTACAAATCAATCCAAATCTATAAAAAGGAGAATAAATTGACCTTATAAAACCATAAACAAATGAAAGTGCCTTTGAAGAAGGGGCAATAATCATATTTTTCATGATGCTTTATAACATTATGAAGGAAAACTCAATTCCATGATAAAATATTGGGAGCAAAAAATTGGAAAATTACTATATTTTTGTGAATTATTATATGATGATTTTTGACCTAAGGATGAACCTAGCTAATTGGTCAATGAAGTGGTTTGAAATTTGAAGTTAAAAATTTTAAATTCCAATAAATACAAAAAAGATAATTTCTTTTCATCTACATAAGCCTCCGCAGACAAAACTACATAATACACGCACACCACTATTGTCAAACATATTTTCATTATAACAATAACAATAACAAAATCACATAAATCCCTTATTTATTTATTAGGGACCAAAATAACTTACTTCCAAATTAGAAGAGTGGAGTTTGAAAGGGAGTGAAATTTAGGAGAGTTGAAAGAAAAAGCATACTATATGAAAAGGACATGGAGGTGGACCCACTGTCCGTACGTATTTCTCCACCAAAAAAAGGGTATACTGCTGCTCCTACTGTAGCTAGCAGCAACAGACACATAATAGGCTACCCCAACAAATGCATACACCAGAATAAATATATACATATATACACATCTTTGTAGTAAGCTAAAACAATATATTCTGCCTTTCTGAGATCACACGGAGTTTATTTTCTAAGGTTGTTTTCTTATGCGTACCTGACTATATATTTATCTTAACGTGTGTCTGTGTTCTTTATAGATTTCTTGTTTTTGTTTGTATGAGATAGTTCTTGATAGATTTTCTTATTTTGTAGTACAATATGGGGTTTTGAAGAACGAATAGATACTATATATATACATACACATCTTTGTAGTAAGCTAGATTTCTTGTTTTTGTTTGTATGCATAGTTCTTATTTAATTTCTACAATATGGGGTTTTGAAGAAGGATGTTTTTATGGGTACGTAAGGATCTCATGTGTCTCTTTGTGTATATTGATTTTTGCTGCATGTGCAAGCTAGTGGCCGGTGGTGGTTTTAATCTTTTGTTTCTCATCTTCCATTGTTACTATTTCAGTTTTTACAGAAAATAATGGTGCATTGGAAATCGTTCCGTTTTCCCTTTTGGGTAAAAGGGTTTTAAAAACCACCCATTATTATTGCTTCTTCATTTTCAGTGAGCTATTGGCTTCATACTGGAGAAAAGAAAAAAAAAAGAAAAAAGAAGAAGCTACTATAGGCTTCATTAGTTAGCCAGAAAAGGCAAAAAAAAACTGTAATTATCAGTCTCTTCGTTTCTTTGAACTTTTAGTTGTGTTAATTACTACCCTTTTATTTATTGTTATAGTAAAGTTGCAGTCATTTATAATTAGTTATGGGATTTTGAAGAAGGATGTTTTTATGGGTAGTAATGATCCTCATGCATACTCATGACTGTATATTCATTTTTTTTGCATGTGCAAGCTGCTAGTGGCCGGTGGTGGTGTGGGGTTTTGAAAATACATGGTTTTGATCTTTTGTTGCTGTTGTCTTCCATTGTTATCTCAGTTTTACAGTAACCAGTGCTTTGGAAATTGTTCATTTTCCCTTTTGGGTAAAAGAGTTTTGAAAAGTAAACCATTATTATTGCTTATACAGATTTTCAATTGAGCTATTCTTGGCTTATTTGTTAGCCAGAAAAGGAAAAAACACCTTAATTTCAAAGCAGTTATCAGTCTTTTCGTTTCTCTTTGAGCTACATTATTTTCTTTTAGTGGCAAAGTTGCAGTCATTTAATGGTCCAAGAGTCGATAGTAATATTGTACCATTACTTACAGAGGAAAGAAATCTTTTGCAGGGATCTCTAGGACTACTTTTCCATTCTCTGGGGTTTTGAAAAACTGAGGTATCTTCATATCTACTCTCTCCCTCTATGTATCTATATGTGTGTGTATTGCATAGGTGGATTTAGTTGTTTATGGTGAGATTTGTAGGCAAAGGACGCATTCTAGGCTACCCCTACTCCCCTGCAAATGCATATACCAGAATAGATATATACACACACATCTTTGGAGTAAGCTAAAACAATTCTACCTTTCTGAGACCACACAGAGTTTATTTTCTAAGGTTTTTCCTCTATCTCTCTCTCTGTGTTTGTGTTCTTTGAGGTGGCTGTTTTCACTCTCTCTCTCTCTCTCTATGTGCCTGTGTTCTTTGAGGTGGGTGTTTTCATGGGTATAATATAATGTAATGATCATTATGATTTCCTGACTATATATGTATCTTTATTTGTGTCTGTGTTCTTGATATTTTTCTTGCTTTTTGTTTGTTTACCATAGTTCTTGAAGGATTTTCTTATTTTTGTACTACAATTAATATAGGGTTTTGAAGAAGGATGTTTTTATGGGTACGTAAGGATCTCATGTGTATATTGATTTTTTCTGCATGTGCAAGCTGCTAGCGGACGGTGGTAGTGTGGGGTTTTGAAAATACATGGTTTTTGATCTTTTGTTGCTTCATCTTCCATTGTTACTACTCATTTCAGTTTTACAGTAACACAGTGCATGGGAAATAGATCCATTTTCCTTTTTGGGTAAAAGGGTTTTTGAAAATGAACCATTATTATTGCTTCTTCATCTTTCACTTCATCAGTTATCTAGAAAAGGAAAAAAGCACTTTAGTTTCAAAGCAGCTGTTATCCGTCTTTTCGTTTGTTTGATATTTATTGTTAGTAGCAAATTAAAGTTGCAGTCATTTAATCTTATATTAGCCGTCTGCTTATCCTTCAATAGCTGTATTAATTTGTCTTAAACCACAATGCTTTAATTTTACAAGAATATTGTACTATCATTACTTGCAAAGGAAAGAAAACTTTTGCAGGAATTCTCTAAGGTCTACTTTTCCACTCTCTGGGGTTTTGAAAAACAGAGGTATCTTCATATCTTCTCTCTCTCTCTCTCTATATATATATGTGTGTGTGTGTGTGTGTGTATTGTATAAGGTGGATTTAGTTGTTTATGGTGAGATTTTGTTTGCTCTCTCCATGTGTCTGGGTTTTCATGCTTGAATCATATATATATATATATATATATATATATATATATATATATATATTTGTAAGGGGAAAGAGTTTTTGTTTTTTACTCCCTTTCTTTCATATGATTTGATTTATTTTACTTTTGACTTTTGTTTGTATCAGTGTGTGTCTCTGCTTTAGTGCTATCTGCATGTTAAGTTGTGTGTGTCTCTTTAGCTCCTCATAAATGGAGTATCTGTTTAGTCAACTTCTTGGTCCAGCCCATGTGCTGAATCTGTTTGCCAAAAATGGAAATCTTAGCTCTTTTTGGTCTATAACAATACTATCAGTCCAGCTATAAAGATCAATTATTATTTTTTTGATAAAGCAATACTCGTAATTTTCTTCTTTGTACAATCTATATTATTCATTAATATTGAAATTTGCCAAAAAGGGGATATGTTTGTCCTTTAGTTCTTTTTGCATAAAAGTGGAACAGGGATATGGATTATCTCTATCTACAAAAGCAAAGAAAATTTGAATAGCTCATTTTTCTTAGCTGTGTGTTAGTTATCTTAGTTGAAGAAGGGGATTAATCAAGCATCCCAATATATATTTGTTGAATGGAATCATAAGAAATTAGAATGCTAATTAGGTAAACCATGTTTGCTCTGCATGCATGGCTTCATGTCTCTACGTGTTTTATGGTTTCTGGCTTTCTGCTTCATGTTCTTTTCCTCCTAACTAAGACTTTTTTTATTTACTTTTTATTTTCCTTTTTGGATAAAGGGGCCAAAAGTATAGTACTATTTTATTCAAGTATACTCTTCCTTTGCTCTAGTCATCTTTTATGGAGCTTTATTGTGTGTTGTGGTTTAATGTTTTCCCTTTCCCTTTGTCTGAAAAATAAATATTATGCTGTTTAGTATCATTTGAATATTTCTGTTACCACAGCAGTATCATATTATTTTATTTTTCTTGTGTGTTTTACGGCACCAATAAAATTGTTGTGCATTCACTGATCATTAAAAATTTGTCAATTCTGTACAAGTATATCTTCTTTAGGTCTAGTACTGGCATATTCTTTGCGGGCAGGTGATTATAGTACCACTGCATTGTTTTTTCCTAGCTGCTTAATCTTACTAAACCTATAGTATATGTGAGAGAATTTCACAGGACCCAAACCCCTAAGACAATGGGTGTAGCAGTTCAAGATCACTATAATGGACCTTTTTGGAAGCACTGAAAAACTCATGTAATTAATTTTGAGGTTTACAAAATTGTTTATGAAAGACTGGCCTTACCATGAGTTGGCTTTACTACTATATTAGAGTATGTGCCTACCTCATCTTAAACCTTATGTTATTTGAGATCGTGCATGTTAATTAAATTAAATGCATTATCTTGTCCCTTCGTGTCTGGGTATGCGAAAGAATCTAAGCATCCAACTCGAAACCTTAACAGATGGTTGGAGTAATCCACTACCTTTAAAAACCTCTTTGAAGCCCTCACACAACCAAAATAAAATTCAATAGTGTACATTGTACAATGTTATTCTTCTTATATTTACTATCTGCAATTTCCCCTAGCTTGAGCTACATATAATAGAGAACCATTCGTAGTTCTCTTCTTTTTCTTGTGTGTTTTACAGTACCAATAAAATAGTTGTCTAGTAAAGTTGCATTCACTGATCATTATAAGTTTTGTCAATTCTGTATTTTACTGTCATAGCTCAAGATTTATTGCAGTTAATTTCCTGAGAGCTAGATGAAAACTAGTAATGATGCTACTAATTTCTCTTCCTCTTTTTCCCCATCGTCTTAATCTTTTTAGGCTCTTTCTTTTAGCATATTCTTTCTCTTTTTCCTGTTTTTCTCTTAAAGTTTTTTATGAGTGCCTTGATCCATAATACTTACAGACACAAGATTAAATTAGGAACAATTCTGTAGTATGGTTTTCAAACTCTGTTGGTTGTGTGGCAGTCTTTATATTTGTATGCAATGATCAACCATATAAACTACTTTTGAACTTCTCTGTTAATCAGTGGTAGGTAATAATAGTTTGTTATTCATGTTTGGATGTCCTATTCCATTTCATTTCAGCTCTCTGTTTTAATAACTTTATCTTTCATTTGGCTAAGTGGAATTAATGCAGGCCTTTCTTTGGTCTATGTATGTTCCTTTGTTTGTCTGTGCAAGCATATATGTTGAGCTTATGTTTCTTCCTCTTCTCAAATCTGTTACTTTTTCTACTTTGACTCCTTATTGATATGTAGTTGTACTATCCTATCTGCCATCCCATTTTGAAGCTTTTGCTGCCTGTATAAAGGGTTTGAAATCTATCCTTTTTTCCACCCCTTACCTGTAATTGACAATTCTCTGATTATAATTTATTTAGCCACAGATTGCAGCATGTCTGAATCTAAAGATGACAAAACTGAGCTTGTCTAGCCATAGTCCTTTATTGATATGCCTGTTAAAATTACACCATGTTACAACATTTTATCATATCACATCATTTTTTATTAGTAAATATGAATTCACTTACAGCTCATTTAGAGCTATTGACAAACTGAAAGGATGTATAAAGCAGACTTGATTATATCTAGGTTTTGTCTCACCTGAAAGATGATACTGTATCAATTTATAAAGCTAATGGCACTTACAATTCCATTTACTGTTTCTTTTAACTTCTCTCTGAATTAATTAATGAATTGAGTTAGTTCCTTTGGTCTTCGCTTATCAGAAATGTCATCTTCAAAAGATGAAGCTACAACAACAAAGCCAAACCGTGTTTCGATGGCTCGACAAGGAGTAGGATCTAAAGGCCAAAAAATTCGCCTACTCACCAACCATTTTAAAATAGGGATGACCAACTCTGATGGGCACTTCTACCATTATAGTGTAAGCTCTCGTTTATTTATATTACATTCAATTTCATTGAGCTGAAGTACAAAGTGCCATGCTATGATTGACTTGAATAAATTTCAAACTAAACTGGAAAATAATGATCATTATTGCCTCAGGTTGCTCTATATTATGAAGATGGAAATCCCGTAGAGGTAAAAGGTATTGGACGGAAAATCCTTGACAAGGTCCAACAAACATATGCAATGGAGCTAGCCGACAAAGACTTTGCATATGATGGGGAGAAGAGCCTGTTCACAATAGGTGCACTTCCTGGGAACAAGTTTGAGTTTACTGTTGTGTTGGAGGATATCTCTTCATCATCTAGGTGCGGTTCTGAACTTCTTTTTGCATTTCTAATAGTAATTGCTTTTGTTCTAATATAATGCAATAGTATTTATCAACTAAAGTTTTGCTTAATGTGTATAGAAGCACTCGAGGTGGCACCCCTGAAGGAAGCCCCAGTGAAGTTGACCGGAAAAGGTCAAAGAGGCAGCCTTGGTCCAAGGCATATAAAGTGGTAATTAAATATGCTGCAAAAATACCAATGCAAGCTATTGCCAACGCACTCCTAGGACAAGACTCTGAACAATATCAAGACGCTGTGAGAGTGCTTGATATAGTTCTGAGGCAACATGCTGCCAAACGGTATGGAACTGCTTATTTTCTGCTTTGACAACTTAATCTGATTTTTCTAAAACTCATGTGTTTTTGTTACAGGGGCTGCCTTATAGTGCGTCAATCTTTTTTCCACAATGAACCTAGAAACTTTGTTGAACTTGGTGGAGGAGTTTTAGGATGCCGGGGGTTCCACTCAAGCTTCCGGGCCACGCAGGGAGGCCTTTCATTGAACATGGGTAAATTTGTTATCCAGAAAATCACTACATTTTCTCATCCCCAAATCACTATCTTATGGTATTTGATGAATCTGCAGATGTATCAACCACAATGATTGTGCAGCCAGGACCACTGATAGACTTCCTTCTTGCAAATCAAAATGCAAGAGATCCTTACCAAATTGATTGGTCCAAGGTAACTACTACTCATTCTCTTTTCCTTGCACCAGTAACTATTTAATTTTTATATTTGCTCCTCTATCCAGGCAAAGAGGACGCTGAAGAGTCTGAGGATCAAGGCCAGCCCCTCAAATAGGGAATTCAAAATCACCGGCCTCACTGAAAGGCCTTGCAAAGAGCAGACGTCAGTTTGTTCATTATCAATCCATTTAGCCTTTCCATATTCTCTGGACTGATTTGCTATTGAGCTCATATTAAATCTCAGTTGTTTTGCATTTCAGTTTCATGTTGAAGCAAAAAAGTGGAAATGGGGAAGTGCAAGAGGTTGAGCTGACTGTTTATGAGTATTTCACTCATCATCGCCGTATTCCTTTACAATATTCTGGAGATTTCCCTTGCATTAATGTTGGCAAACCAAAACACCCAACTTATATTCCTCTTGAGGTACTAGACAATATACTTTTTACACTTAATATATGCAGTTAGTTTTTAAGGTTGTGACCTCACAGTGTTTCCTTCTGTCTTGTTAGCTTTGCTCTCTGGTGTCTCTGCAGCGATACACCAAGGCGCTGTCCAATCTACAAAGGGCTTCCCTTGTAGAAAAATCCCGACAAAAGCCCCAAGAAAGGATGAGAACATTGACCGATGTAATTTATTGATTCATATGTAGCTTGTTCTCATTTCGTTCAAGCTATGCATTTCACTATCATGTAAACTTGCAGGCTCTAAGGACCAGCAACTATAAGGCTGACCCTCTTCTTGGATCTGCTGGAATTTCAATTATTGATCAATTTACTCAAGTTGAAGGTCGTGTCCTGCCAACTCCAAAGGTGACATATTTGATGTTCAATGTCCTTCTGTTGTTGATCTCTTGTCTTTGTTAATTTCTAAAAGTTAGTTGCACTTTAGATTATCGAATTTGAGTTTTTACAGTATGGCTGACAAGACTGAACATCTTTTATTACTTGCACTACAGTTGAGGGTAGGGGATAAACAAGACTTGGTTCCTAGGAATGGAAGGTGGAATTTTAACCAGAAGGTACATATCTTGCTCAACAATTTTTACTTTGTTCCCATGATTAGTCAATGCTAGTCCTTTGATTTTGAGTCTTATAACAACACAGCAATTGGTTGAACCGATCAAGCTCGAGCGTTGGGCAGTTGTGAACTTCTCTGCCCGTTGTGATGTCCATAAGCTATGTATGGATCTACAGAGGTGTGGGAAAATGAAAGGAATGGTGAGTACCTTTCCAACTCTGGGGTGCAATATGTGTGTGTATAATCATATTTCTGCGTCAGTAACGTGTTCTATCATCCATGTAGTTTATCAATCCACCATATAATCATATCTTTGAGGAGAATCAGCAGTTCAGGCGCAACCCTGCTCCTGTGAGAGTTGAGAAGATGCTAGAAGCATTGAAATCAAAACTTCCAGCTCCACCTCAGTTCCTTCTCTGCATTCTACCAGAGAGAAAGAACTCTGACCTATATGGTTGTTTTCTTCGAACCAACTAAGCTTACATTTAAAATTTTATATAATAGTGGCTGGAGTATCTTTTTTAATTGTCTCTTTTCTGGCAATTTTCCCTATTGAAGGCCCCTGGAAGAAAAGGAATTTAGCTGACCTTGGAGTTGTAACCCAATGTATTGCTCCTACAAAGGTCAATGATCAGTACCTTACCAACGTGCTCTTGAAAATCAATGCAAAGGCAAGATTTGAATGGACAAAGTTTTTACACCCATTATTAGTGTCTCCTGATTTATTAAACACCTTTTCCATATCTGGTGCTTCTTTGCAGCTTGGCGGCATGAATTCGTTTTTGACTATGGAGCTTGCCCCTGTACTACCTCAGATTTCAAAAGTCCCAACTATCATTATTGGGATGGATGTCTCTCACGGCTCACCTGGACGAGCAGATGTTCCATCCATTGCAGCGGTAGTAAAAGATTATTGCTCATTTTTATACTTTCCTTACTTTCCCTGGTCTTATATGACACTGATTTTATGGATTTGGGATCACCAGGTGGTCAGTTCTAGACAGTGGCCCTTTATTTCACGCTATCGAGCAGCTGTCTGTACTCAGTCACCAAAGCTGGAAATGATAGATTATTTGTACAAGAAAGTATCAGATACCGAAGATGAGGGACTTATCAGGTAGTTGCTGTCTCAGTGCAGTTGTTTGTGGTTAAATGTTTATATCTTTGTTGCTTAAGAAGTTTGTCCTGTATCCAGGGAGCTGCTGAAGGACTTCTACCATAGTTCGAACAATGTGAAACCTGAGCATATCATTATTTTCAGGTATAATTTCTAAAAAAACAAGTTAAGCAAATTGATTCAGTCTTGAACCAGTTGCTCAAATGCAGTTCTGTGACTGAACTCTGATATTGTTGTGCTTTTCAAGTCATAGCTACATTTTGTGCAAAGTTTCCCTGTTCGTCACAGTCTTTTTTCAAGTTAACTTGAAACAAAAACATAAAAACAATGGAAGATATTACTTCTGAGGGCTTTAATTTGTGTACATTCACTATGCTTTCAAGCTCTCTGATTTCGGGCTATATTGATTTTATAGACTTAAACTAGCATATCATAGAACTACTCTCGAGACCTATATATATTTTTTGGTTTCTTCTCATTCCTGCTCATTAAAAGGGAATCATTGCTAATGATTAAGTTGTTGTCGATGTACAGGGATGGAGTTAGTGAGTCCCAGTTCAACCAAGTCATAAACATTGAGCTCAATCAGATTATCGAGGTTTGAATACGCAGTAACATCAGCTTAGTTTTTTCATGACACCTATTCCTTTTCTGATCACCAAATATGACCGTATTTTCTAGGCCTGCAATCATCTGGACGAGAATTGGTCTCCAAAGTTCACTGTAATTGTTGCACAAAAGAACCACCACACGAAGTTTTTCCAGACCAACTCACCGGATAATGTTCCTCCTGGTTTGTACTTCTAGCTACCTTGCTTGTATTATTAGTGGAGTATAATTTGATTTACTGTTTCTGTAAAAATTTCCTTGAAATATCTTCCTATGCCAGGGACTGTGATTGACAATGCAATATGCCATCCAAAGGCCAACGACTTCTACATGTGTGCTCATGCTGGGCCTATTGTGAGTTAGTAAATCTCTTCTTTGAGTTTGCTCCGCGATTCATATTGATTTCTCCCATAATAAGCTTCTGTCATCTTTTTGGTATTCAGGGAACAACAAGACCCACACACTACCATGTTCTGCATGATGAAATTGGATTCTCAGCAGATGACATGCAAGAGCTGGTCCATTCTCTGTCTTACGTGTAAGCAAGCAATCTACTTCTATGAATGAATGTTACTACTAGTTCAAATCCTTCCTTGAGAGGTTTATTTATCTTTTCTACTTCTGGACTGCAGGTATCAGAGGAGTACCACAGCCATCTCTGTTGGTAAGAATAATTATTATTACTAGTGTTGTTTTTCCTGAAATTATGATTCTTTACTGGCTTTAAAGGTGTTAAAGATTGAACAACATCACATACTATTCCTCCTATGGTGATCTGATGAACTTTTCTTTTCTTTTCGTGCAGTTGCACCTATATGCTATGCCCACTTGGCAGCAGCTCAAGTGGCGCAGTTTATCAAGTTTGATGAACTGTCAGAGACGTCCTCAAGCCATGGTGGAGTTACAACAGCTGGTGTTGTTCTGGTCCCTGCATTGCCTCGACTTCACAAGAATGTTCGCAGTTCCATGTTTTTCTGCTAAGTCCTACACCTGGAAATAGATTTGGAGAGAAAAACTACTCTTGGGGAAAATTTCTGGTTCTGTAATGATGAATCTTAGAACTCAGTATTATCATGTTTTTTGTCAACATTTATCTAAGCCACTGGTGGTGGAAAAAACTAACTTCTGCTAATTTCTGGTTATGTTGTGATGGATGCCAGATATATAGGTTATATGATAGAAATCTTTTAGGGAACTCTAGCTTTGCTATTTAGATGTAAGATTTGCTATGAGACAGATCAAATTTGGTGCATATTCTGAGTATCTTTGCTAACTTCATGTTTTTCCTCTTTTTTCCTTCATTGATTGTTTCGCCAACTACCGACCTTTTCTTTGATATATGACCCTCAAAAACGCCAAAATATCATCCTCAACTGCCAAAAACAGTATAAAGATGCTGAATGAAAAGTTCATTGAAATATTCTGGAAGCATTAAGGAACTAGAGGTGTTGAAAGGTTCTACTCCTTCCGTCTCAATTTATGTAATATAGTTTGACTAGACACTTATGTAATATAGTTTGACTAGACACGGAATTTAAGAAAAAAATGAAGATTTTTGATACTTGTGGTCTAAAAATAAGTTATAGAAATTTGTGTAGCCGTAAAAGGAGAAGTTTTTGGTTAAAAGTATTTCTAAATATAGCAATGTATCGTTCTTTTTAGTTGGGATGGAGGGAGTACTATATTCTGACTCCGTAGTTAATCCAAGAATACTTGCATTCAGGCCAAAGATATCCAAACTCTAGCATTTAAACTAACACATGACGATGATAACAAGTAGTACAACATTTACTACTACTACACCTTAATCCCGACACTAAAACCTGAAATTAAAGTAATATTAAGAAAAAGTGGAAACAGAGACTTTTACTTCATCAAGAATATTGCATTCCACTTGAACTCGAGCTAATCCATCTGTCATGACAGCGAAAGCCACGAAGGACTGATGGAAACACACACTATGTAAGAATAATGCATACTTCAATCAACCACATTTGAGATTTATCATTGTTCCAAACATAAAAATAAATGAATCAAACCATGCTTTTCTAATAGCTTAAGAGTTTAGATTAGGTTATTGATTCACACAACATGACAGCTAAGCGAGCAAGTGGAGTTCCAAGTTGCAAACGTTCTTTTACGTGGCTAAAATAATAGAATTTCAATCAAGTTCTTTTTAAAGATTTGGATCCAAAAAAAATTACACAATTGGAACAAATAATAATTACACCTAAAAAGAAATAAAAAAAATTATAAAGTTGAGATAAAATATGTGCAGTGTACTAAGAAGAAATACAGAGCTTGGAATATATAAACTATTGCATATATGTGACAGTTAACTATTGAAATTTTTGCCACTTGGAAGCTGATTTATCAATTTTTCATCACTCTTGCGCACCTAAAAGAGAGTGTTCTTTCCGTGTCAGTGTTTAGGAGGGGTGAGGATGAAGTTTATCAAATCACTAGGTTCGGAGGTAAATAGGACCAACAATAATTCAACTATAAAAGATAAAAGGTGTCAAGTTTAGAGGCTGCAAATTTTTAAGCCTATCTAGAAACAAAGAAAATGAAAAACACAAAATTCCTCCATAAAGCACCCATCAAGGATACTGTACTAATGTATTTCATGGTTTTAATCATGTTAATCGGATAAATTGTAATGTTATATATTGTCAGCTTGAATTGTAAATAAATGATTCAGACTTGATATATATATATATATATATATATTGACTAATGTATTTTTTATATTCAATTGAATTACGTCGTAAAATTTAAAAGATAACCATGACATATGTTTAGATTCGTGTATGTTTTCGCTTACCTTGCTAAAGCCACATTTTATAAGAACATGATAAGATATGAATGTCCAATTTGTTTGACATTACTTTTTTATTTGTTCTAGATGGATTGCAATTTATTACTTAGAAAATGACTTTGCATTTGCATTTCGTTATCGATATGATCTGTTGCAGGCTTCAAAGGATAGAAAACGAACTATTTGGTATAACAGATTTGTATTTAATTCAAATTTGGTTTATGTGTTAAAGATCTTTGGCTCTTCCTTAAAGTTAATGTTTAGTCAAACTACAAATCAAATCATTTAGGAATCAAGGACGAGACTTTTTGAGTTGGTTCCAGTATATACTTTAAGAATAAAACACAATTTAAAATAAAAAATCTTTTACGAACTTGTTTTGATATATTGGTTACTGGAATTTTTTTAATCAAGAGTATTGTTGTATCAAGATATTGCAATCTTTCTATCATAAATTAAAAAAATACTGTATTACTTTATTTTTAGGTTATCACATCAAGCTTATTATGTAAATTTACATACTCCATTATCTAAGTCTCACTTAATAAGATAATTGATATACTTTTATTTAGATGATAAGAGGACAAGACATATCATTTCATTTTCCTCAAAAGTTAAGGAATTAAAAAGAATTCAATCAGCCTTACGTATTCGTACTGTTTGTTTAGAAAGTGAAGACTTGCTAGTTCCTACCAGCAGATAGCTAAACATGCATCAAGTGATTTGTACTATGCGGTTCAGCATTTGTACGTAGATAAAAAAAAGAAGAAAGAAAAACCCCTCAGTAAAGCTTCCGTCTTCTTCCTCAAAACTCAACTATTAACCCCCACGCATCCCCCTACCATTTCCTTTCTCTCTCTAAAACCCTCTCTCTCTCTCTAGTGGATCTGCAATCCCCATTAATCAACCCGACCCGACCCGGGTTCAAATAATCCCAAATTTTGAGGGTTTACTTACAGTTAGTGATTAGTATTATTATTATTATTATGAGAGTACCTTGTTGTTCAGTTTGTCAGAATAGGTATGATGAAGAGGAGCGTTGTCCTTTACTGCTCCAATGCGGTCATGGATTTTGCAGGGAGTGTCTTTCTAGAATGTTCTCAGCTTCACCAGATACTAGTTTATCTTGCCCTAGGTGTCGCCACGTGTCCCTTGTGGGGAACTCTGTTACTGCCCTTAAGAAGAACTACGCGATCCTTGCTTTAATTAGGGATTCCAGGTATTCAAGTGATGATGAGGATGAAGAGGATGCTGAGGGTAATGTTGAGGATGAGGAGAATAATGATTCCAGGCGTAGGCATGGGGCCCGCAATGCGTCGAGTTCGGGTTGTGGTGGTGGGAGGATAGAGGTAGGTGCACATCAAGCGGTTAAGTTGATTAGGAGGATAGGTGGTGAGTCTATGAGGCCTGGGGTAGAAATGTGGGGGGCAACGATTTCGGGTGGTGGGAGGCGGTGTAGGCATAAAGTGGCGGTGAAGAAGGTGGGAGTTGGAGAGGAGATGGATGTGGAACATGTGGTATGGGTGCAAGAGAAGTTGGAGAAGTTGAGGAGGGAATCTATGTGGTGTAGAAATGTGTGTGCTTTTCATGGTGTGACTAAATTGGATAGAAGTTTGTGTTTGATTATGGATAGGTGTAAAGGGTCAGTACAGACCGAGATGCAGCGGAACGAAGGGAGACTCACACTTGAGCAGATTCTGAGGTAAAAGTTTAGATCTTTTTTTCTTTTGTGTTGGATAAAGGGTTAATCTTGTTTCCAATTGATCCATTAGCTTGTTGATTTTGTTGTTCCAGATTTTGGAGGGTTAGTAGAGAATTGAAAAAAAAAAAAACTGGAACTTTTGTGTAATTAGAACTCTAAATTATGGGAAAACTACCACATGTGCTTTGTAGCTATCAAGAGCTGAAATGTTGTTACTATCTTGCACATGATGTTTTATATACCCAAACCTTGAGTAAATACATGAATTTGTAGCTAAAAGATAACAAGAATGAAAAAAATAGTAGCATTGCCTAGGTATTGAGGAACAAAGATACAAGTGCACTATATGAATCCTTTCTGTTTACTGACAAGAAATCAAATGAGCTAAAACTGCCATCAGAGAAAAGCTGTTACTAGCATAAACAAAGTGGAAATGAAGGGTTGGATTGCAGTATCCACTATCGAGTATCAAGATGTAAAAGCAATATCTGCTCACAGAATGGAAGAGAAACTGCTTGCTTCTATGTATCCTAGGTGTCTTTCTTATGATTCTAATCAAGAACTAATGGAGAACTAACTTTTGGTGTAAAAGGTAGCGGCTGGGGGGTTCCCTTGTCATCATCAAAAAAAAAAAAAAAAAAGAATAACTTTTAGTGTATGACAAACTTACTTTTGCACTTAAGATAATTCAATAGTCCAAGCCACATTATTTGCTTGAGATTGTCTTTGTAGGAAAATTCCTAGATAAAAGAAATTTGCCACGCTTAGATTAGTATCACTATACTAACAACATTGCCAGTAAGATGCTGATATATAGGTAATAATGGTGTCCGGGTTAGCTTGTGCACACTTGACTAATCATCGAATACTTGCTACCTTCCCTCAACAAAGGTATATGGTAACTATATTCACCAAGGCTTCGGTAGACAAAAGAAATTACCTAGTATTTTTTCTTTCTTGAACCCTGGTCTTTCATGGTTTATCCCACTTCATTGACCATTAGGCCGCACTAAGACGTTGATATTTATTTTTGATAAATGATAAGTTCATTGATATGGTGGGGACGAAGACACCGGCACACAATTTTGTATACAAAAAATTGGTGAACCTACACCAAGACATTGTTCTCATAAATGACACCCAGTCGTCTATGCTAGTTGGGACCTTGTGGGTGCGCTGAAAGTTTACCAGAAACGAAATTCGTCCTAATTTGTACAAAGTGTATTCTCCATCCCAGCAAAACTCTCCGTTCTCCTTCCATTATACCCTCATTAGTGTCAAAGGAGATAAATCCGATGCTGGCCATCATTTTTTCCTTTGTCTGAAAGCCTAGTTGGACATAGCGTCTTGCAACGTTGCTGGCGTCATCCACTGAATACCGAAGAGATTCATTGCTGTCCACCATAATTGGCTTGCTTTCTGACAGTGTATCAACTGGCGATTCAAATTCTCGTTAACTGCTGATATGTTGCCAGTTTAGTCGTTTTGTCTCGGACTAATGACAGATTTGTTGATACTTGATACTACACCATTCATATCACTAGTCATCTTGTTTTTATGCTGTCAAGATAGCGTCTACAGTGCAACAAAATGCAGATCTTGACAGTTCACTTGTGTATTAGTTGATACATCGTAATGTAGCTTGATCCTTCAAAATGCAGGTGCAACTCTTCTGTTTCACCACATAATATCGAACATAACTAGATTAAATGTCCAACTGAGAAATGTACGCCAATCTGACAATGCTTAAATGCATTATAACCATCTACCTCGTAAAATACATGGTTGAAATTTAAATTTCATTCTCCAAGGACAAGTGACATGGTAAATATTCATTGAATTCTTTTGATAATCAAAAGATCAGTTTGGTACATATCTAGTGAATTTCACCTGAAAATTTATCCCCCCCCCCCCCCCCCTCGTTCCCTCCAAGTTTTTTCAAGTGATTTGAAGGATGCTTTGGCACAAAGAAGTGGGGATTCTTAAGAATAAAAAATAAGTGGGATTGTGCACAAGCATGTCTTATTGTGCTTTGCTTGTGCAATGTGCACACTGGGTATGTTATTGTTGTGGACTGGGGGTTACAAAAGTTTGTCCAGATCTGTAACTATCTAATCCTGTTTTGATGCTAGGAAATTTAACAAAATATCTATAGCATATACATTCTTGAAGTTGCACCGTATAACTAATTGGTATAAACGCCTATATTTTAACCATTTTGTCATCCATTTCTTCAAAGGATCTGTTGTTTCTTTCTCTCCAGATTACCCACAAAATGTTGAGTGGAATAGTGCTCCAGATCTTTTCTCTGTCCAGATTCCTTGTGTTCCAGCATTACAGAAGATCCTTGACTGACTTGTGCATGGTTCAATGAAGTCCAAAAATGTTTTAGGAAAGTCCCCATGGGTGTGGCAGTGTAAGGCAGAACGGAAATAGCTGGTCAGTGTCCCCACTAGCTTTACCACATAGGTTTAATCTGGTGAAAAGTGATAAACCCTCCTTTGCAGACTAGTCTGAGTGAAACATGCATAGTGGGTAGCTATCCAGCTAAAACATGCCACTTTGTTTGGAGCATATTTTTTCCGTATCATCTTCCAAGGCCATTGGTTGCTGGTACGAGGGGAAATTAAGACCGTCATGGACAACTTTCAGTGCATAATGCACACTTAACTGTGCTTTATTGGCCATCTAGCGGGTTTGGCTTGGTCATTTGACCTCTCAATGGGGTCTCAAATATGTTTGTCGTGTAAATGCTTGCTGTTACCCTGATACTCTTGGTATCCCTGGCTTTTACAATGAACAAACCTTGAGAGGCAGTTATTGTATATTTGCTACTTTTGGAATACTGCTTGTATACAGGAGAGTTTCCCTTTATTAATAAAATTAATTATCTTGCAGAAAAACAGTGGTGGGGGGCGGTTAAGCAATGAGATTGTTTTTTTTTTTTTTTTTTAATTGATCGGCTGAATTGTCCATTATTGGACTGGGAAGCACTTTGGAAATGCTGCCAAAATCACAAAAATAACAAAGAGAGCAGAATACACAATGCACAAAGATCGAGTAGATTTACATTGTACATAATTAAGGTGCAAGAGAGTTAGTGGACTGCACAAACTCTTCAGTCCCTTCCGCGTTCTCTTCTTTGTTCCTAAAAAGAAGGTTGCTCTGATATTTAAATATCACTTTATGGATATAGGTTAGATAATATTTAAATCATCTTCCATTTTTTTCTTTTGATAATGGAGAAATCGCCTGTGGCCTCATTTGTGGACCGACACCATTTTGTGAGGTATCAGTAGGTTTGAAACTCTGAAGTAAGTGTACTCTACCCATCTTCAAACTAAAATACTAGGTTTTGTCCAAGGCAGAGTTCAAACCCGTGATGCGCGCTAAACCTACACTTCATGTGTTGCTTCTTAACTGTTGAACCGAAGCCCAAGGGCAATCATTTCCATTTCTTTGCTTGAACAAAGTACACAAGGGGCAGTGACTGTGAGCCCACCATTTTCAACTTCTGCCCTCTATTGGCCAATTCACATTTCAGACCAAGAAGCAACCTGCTTGGATGGATAATGACATTACTGACTGTAACCAAAAAGAGAGTCAAAAACCAATTAACTATACCTCAATTCTGAACTAGTTCGGTTTGGCTATATGAGGCTTCTATATCCATTCCCTTTTTTTTGGGGAAGGAAAAGAGTGCAAAACCAACCAAAACTTTTTTAGCACTTAACTGTATTATGAAAGGCGGTTAACAGTCCCTCATTTACTCTTTCGTACATGTATTGCCAAGTAGTCTTTCCCCACTCTTTTTCGCAAATATTGCCAAGGACAGCTTCTGTTGTACTTATGAAAGGAGAAAAAATAGGGCAGCTTATAAGTGCTGGGCCACAAATACAATTTGGAGGCATCTGTTCCAACAAAAGGGTTGCCATGGCAAAGATCTCAAACCTTCATTGTGCAGAATTTTTTATTTTAGTAAGATTTGACATAGAAGACGCATCATTAGATCCATTCCAAATGGGATAACCAGTGAGTGATGTAAGCTGATGTTGAGCTTGAGGTATTTTCCTAATAATAATTCAGTTCTCTGAGAATGATGTCCAAGAGTTTACATTTGTGTTTAATGATGAGATAAATTGTAACCCTAGCCTGTTTATTAGCCATGAAAGCATAAAGCTAGGGGGAAGGTTCTCCATAGAAGTGCAAGACCCTGCCAACAAGCTTTTAGAAGCTTTTGTATGGAATACGGTTGACAAACTCAGTTAGATAATTTACTAATTTACAAATCCTTTCTGCACTTCTATCGTGTGGGAGCTCTGGAAGCTCTTCTGTAGAATCTAAACCAATCACCAGTGTTCTCCAATTTAATTATGATCGATTTCATCAGCCATAACTGAAAGGTTTAAATAATAAGGAAATGAATTTGGTTGGATATGTTGTAACTATCTAGAATTTTAACTGCTTGAATAAAATTTTCAAACTTCGAAGCTTATCAAAAGTCTAGCTTACAGATGCTCTAGAGAGTCAGCAAGGGTTCAATTCCCACCCAGTGCTTCCCTTCATCCCTTTTCAACTCTTCCCCAGGCTCCTCATTGGAGTCCAGTTTACCGAATCTAGTCATTTTTCTATGAGTACTCTGAGGATGGTGGCTTTAGTGTTTCATGTTTCTCCTAACCTTGAATGTTACCTTTTCAAAAAAAAAAAAAAAAGTATCTCCTAACCTTAATGTATTATCCCATCTTTAATCCAGATATGGAGCAGACATTGCGCGTGGGGTGGCTGAACTTCATGCAGCTGGTATTGTTTGCATGAATATTAAGCCGTCCAATCTTCTTTTAGATGCAAATGGTCATGCTGTGGTATCTGATTATGGGCTTCCAGCAATTCTAAAGAAGCCTGCCTGTAGGAAAGCTCGATTGGAGTGTGAGTCCGCAATAACCCATTCTTGCATGGATTGTACTATGCTTAGCCCAAACTACACTGCTCCAGAAGCGTGGGAGCCTGTAAAGAAATCACTTAATCTTTTCTGGGATGGTGCCATTGGTATATCTCCAGAGTCAGATGCCTGGAGCTTTGGTTGCACATTGGTGGAAATGTGCACTGGTTCTATTCCGTAAGTGCCAACTTGTATTTCTTTACCAACTACTCACTTCTACTACATTTTAGCGTATAATTTCATCTATTCCATATGATTTACTTAGAGAACCCTTTGTCATTCTTATGCAGCTGGGCTGGCTTAAGTGCAGAGGAAATTTACCGGGCTGTTATAAAGGCAAGGAGACAACCTCCTCAATATGCAAGTGTAGTGGGTGTTGGAATACCGCCAGAGTTGTGGAAGATGATTGGTGAGTGTCTGCAGTTCAAGGTTTCCAAGAGACCAACCTTTAGTTCAATGTTAGCCACATTTCTTCGCCACTTGCAAGAGATCCCTCGAAGCCCTCCTGCCAGCCCTGATAAGTAAGAACATTTAGCTAAGCTGATATTTTGTAGCAGAATTGTCATATGAATATGGTTAGCTGTTGGAAGGTAGCATTTAATACTTAATTATCTTGCTTCTTAGATCGAAGCTGCTGCAGTGTTTGTCGTGTTCCTCATTTCTGATTGTTAATTATTAATGTTTTGCAGTTTCTTTTGAGTTTAATCATTGGCCACTCAGATAAATGCTGATTATTATATGTTTAAAAATGCAGTAACTTGCAGTATTTGGGAACGAATGGTGTAGTACCTTCTGCGGCATATCATGTGGAGGTTTCTCTTGATGATCCCAGTCTTCTACACAAACTTGTCTCTGAAGGCAATGGGAATGGAGTTCGGTAAGCCTTGCCGTGTTTCTTAGGTGGTAGGATATCCTATTTTGCAAAATTAATCGAGAGATTACCAGAAATTGCCTCTTACTTCATCCAAAAAAATCGAGAGATTACCAGAAATTTAAAGTTTCATAATGTAAAAGCAAAAAGTAAAAAGTAAAAAAAATCAGGTCATCAAGATTTTTCAAATTTGGGAAGGGAATTTACAGAAGTTACTTGTGCTTAATCACATATTCCTTCAAGAAATTTCAGGAACATTATTCCCTGAATCGTCTTTTTACAATTTCTGGCAGTTCTCCTAAGAATCCTTTTTCTATGTACTTCATCTCTTTTGCCCTTCTGAATGCAGAGACTTGCTAGCGAAGATTTCAGGACAAAGTATTAGCACTTTACATTCTGTACTAGAGGCGCAAAATGCTGATGGGCAAACTGCTCTCCACCTTGCTTGTAGACGAGGAAGTGTGGAACTTGTTGAGGCCATTCTGGAATACTCTCAGGCAAATGTGGATGTCCTAGACAAAGATGGTGATCCACCCCTTGTGTTTGCTCTTGCGGCTGGATCACCTGAATGTGTTCGTGCTCTTATCAGGAGGCACGCCAATGTCACGTCTAGACTTCGAGAGGGCCTTGGTCCATCCGTTGCTCATGTCTGTGCATACCATGGCCAACCAGATTGCATGCGTGTAGGTCTCTTCGTCCTTCTATGTTGAGAAAGATGCTAGGCTAAAACTAAAATGTGGGGGACAAATGGAAAGTCTGGCTACCAAAGAGATAAGATGAATAGTATTTTAGATTATAAAAGTAAAAGTAAAAGGCTTCAGAGGAGGTGCAGGTTCAATTTCTCATTCGTCCTCTTGTCCTTCCCCTCTTGGCAATCCTCCTCTACCCATTCTATTATTAAAAGTAAACAAAACAAGGTAAAAGAGGTTCTGTAGTCCAATATGAGATTCTTGCTTGTTCACTGATGAATCCTGCTCTGTATTTCAAATCTCAAAGGTTTGTCCTCAGCAGGCCTATTCTCGTCTCTCTTCAAACTCCAACCCCCCCCCCCCCCCAAAAAAAAAAAAAAAAAAAGGGAAGAGGAAGAAGACAAAGCATGTTAATAGGATGCTGTTTTGTTTTATCCTTCTTTGGAATAGAAATCTTTGGTATCTGTTGGTTGTTACTTATTGTGTTAGTACCTATCTAACCTTTTTATGTTTCCTTTCACAGGAATTATTATTGGCTGGGGCTGATCCGAATGCAGTTGATGATGAAGGCGAATCGGTGCTTCATCGAGCAGTTGCTAAGAAATATACGGATTGTGCTAAGATCATACTGGAAAATGGAGGCTGTAAATCGATGAGTATCTTAAACTCCAAAAATTTGACGTAAGTGATTCCTATTCATTCTTTGAAATGTTTTGTGAAAAAAAAAAAAAAAAAAAAACTCTAGTCGGGGGGTAACCCTATAGCTGGGGAGGCTGGAAAAAGACTAAGATAAAAAGCAGGTTGGAGAAAAGTGCAAAATAAATCTTAAGTCAAATCACAGGAAAACAGTATGAGAAGAGATCATGGTGGTTGTGGCAATTGCAGATTAGAAGTACATGTTTCGAATTTATGTCTCCCGAGGGGTAGAGTATCATCTTTTGTCAGTCAGATTTGTTAATTCATCCAAAGTGCGTGTATATATCAAGGGAAATCATGAAGAAAAGAGCTCAAAGTTTACTAGGAAAAGGATGGCCTTTCCTTTGCAAAAACGATTGTGTGGTCCACTTGTTTGACTAATGTCGTTTTTAATGGAAAGAAAATCGAGTTTGTGGCATCTTTAAGTTCAGAACGGAGCTTGAAGTAAATTTTTGGAGCTGATTAATCATATTAAAACTTTTTAAAGGTCTCTGATGTGGCCCCTTCTGTGTATTTAGAAGGTGCGTTGTAATTGATTTAACTGTTGAAGTGTCGCTATTATGTTTTAACTGTATTTATCTATTTAGGGTTCTTGCATATTGGCCGTAAGATAATTTTAACTCTTATTAGTCGAAGCAACACGGGAAGTTACTGAGTAATTTGTCCTTTGTTATGTTTCACTGTTTTAATTACTCAAATATGTTACTCAAAATCACCCATTCTAAAAAAGTGACTTAAAATCACAGTAACGACGAACTTTGAGAGAGAATAGTTGGGACAATAGTGATCAGAAGATTACTTATGTGGCTAATGAGTTTAGACGGGCATGATCTATGCGTTGAAAAATGATGATAGGGTGTCCGATAATTCTACAGTTTTTTCAGGTGCATGCTTAGAAGTTTAGCATTGGCAATTGTTCGTTAAACCTGCTTCACTTCTACTCTAGTTGTTCAAAGTTTGGCTTTTTAGAAAAGCAACCGAGCAAAACTGACTGCTCATGACGGTGGATGCTTGAGCATGTTTGCCCTTATATATTCTTTTATCTCCCGCCCTCTCCCTTTTCTACATGGTGCATATCTTGTGTCTTTCCTTCTACAGGCCACTGCACTTGTGCGTCACAACATGGAATGTTGCTGTTGTCAAGAGGTGGGTGGAACTTGCATCTATTCAAGATATCGCCGATGCTATTGATATTCCAAGTCCTGTTGGTACTGCACTGTGCATGGCAGCAGCCTTAAAGAAAGATCGTGAAGCAGGTGGGTTGACTCTCTTTTTTCAAGGATGAACATAGATATAGTTGTTTTACAAGATATGACAGTTGATAGTTCTCTTTTTTGACTTTTGACTACCCGTACATGTTCTTGGTTGTCATTACTAGTAATTTTTTTTTTTACTTTTGTAGAGGGGAGAGAACTGGTACGATTAATTTTAGCTGCTGGAGCGGATCCAGCTGCACAAGACACACAACTTTTTCGAACTGCTTTGCACACTGCTGCTATGATAAACGATATTGAGTTGGTCAAGGTAGGCTGATATGTACTTGAATTCGACAAGTGCTATTGTGGAAGAAGAAAAAAAACACAAATCGTAGGTTATATGTCCAAAGCGTGCTTCGGCTGGACAGTGACACTTTTTATCATCAGTTCGGTTAAATGTTTCACTGATCTCATGTTAATCTTCAGGACACTACCTCTAATGAATTTTGGTTAGTTCTTTGATAAAAAAATGATTTTTTGTTAGGTCTGTGGCTTTCCATTGATACAGATAAAAAGGGATATAAAAGTATTTCTCATAAAATAAATGGGTCATTACTATAAGGACCGAAAGTTAGTACTCTATTAGACATGATTTTACATTGCTCCACTTAACCCTTGCTTCCAGCAGAACAGTTTTTTGTTCACAAGTTACGTGCGAGTTCATACAGTATGAAGATCGAGGGTTCTTATTCTTGTTTTGATAGATCAATGATATATAAAAGAATAGGTGCAGGAGTGATTTGATGTCATATTCTGTTGTGGCCCCGTTATTTTAAAATATGCATGTCTTCATGTCCTTGTAAGCCAGTGCACACCTTTGTTGCCAAGAGACTAGTTTCTTAGTTCTGCTCTGTAGTTAAGTGAGGGTTCTTTTTCATTGTAAATCTGTTAACCAATATAAGTTTTGTTGTCTGATGAACTTTCAAATTTTCTTCAGATCATCCTCGACGCTGGAGTTGATGTAAACATCAAGAATGTGAATAATACGATACCTCTTCATGTGGCATTGAACAGAGGTGCAAAATCATGTGTCGGATTGCTTTTGTCTGCTGGGGCAAATTGTAATATGCAGGTCTCTAATTGACACTTTTTGGATCTATCACTATATATGTATGTATGAATTGTCTTTTGGCTGCTATTCTCTGGGAATTTTCCGTTTTATCTTTGCGATGATGTTATTTTTTATCACTAGAGCACCTAATAGTATATTTTTATAAATACATATATATATATATATATATATATATATATATATATATATTTATATATATATTTTGACGTAAAGGTAACTACATTTGTAATCACAAAAACTCGTCATACAAATATGATGAGGTGGGAATTTACAACCCACAGGGGGCAGAGGAAAAACCTCAGTAATAACTTGCTTGAAATTATCTTTTGGTCCATTCTACATTTGGGCTGCTTAATTTGCTTGAAATTAACCTGGAAATTATCATTTGCTGTTGTTCTTGCCATGCGTCCTCGGGGTCTAAGCCTATCACATCTTGCTTTGCCCTCTCAAATAAATAATTAAAAAATAAAGAAAAGGAAGAAAAGAGAGAAATTTGTGGATTAGAATAACACTTGGGCCATTTAAGTGCTTAATGAGACTTCATTCTCATATTTGCACCTGAGAAAGGGAAGGACGCCGGAAATTTGTTGGCATAGTCAGGACTGAAGAAAGGGTATTAGGTGTACACATAATTGCGTACATATCTCTTGAGTTAAGAGTTTAGGTGGTGCATGGTTAGTGTTCCTTCCAACATGTATAGATGGGCAGATGACATTTTTGAAACCCAGTGCCTTTTTTCTTTTTTCCCAGGAATTTTGTCGACTGTATGACTTAACACCAAAAATATAGGAGGAATTTTTTTATGACTTTAAGAATTTCATCAGTTCTTGACTAAATAATTGGTTATGGTTGGTAATTCTATTTGTCATAATTGTCCTTATCAAGCTAGACTTCTTGTATATTGTCTCTGTCCTAATTTGCTTGTCCTCTTTTATTATAAGAACAATTGATGATATGAGTTGTTAAATGTTTGTCGAGAATTGTGGATCATGCTTTTAGTTTAGAATTGTTAAGTCACACATTGGTTGACGGAATGAATTGTTGTCTCCTTATATGGACTCTTTCATGAGCTAGCTTTTGGGGTTGAGTTAGGCTCAAGGTTCACATGGTATCAAAGCCAAACCTTCTTGTTGTGTTTCTCCATGTTGGGCCCCGGTGTTATGTTATCCACGCTCCAATTGTCCAGTTCTGGTTGTGTGGGGAAGTGTTTAGTCCCACATTTGTCGAGGGAATGGGTTGTCTCTTGATATGGTCTTGACAATCCTCTTTCATGAGCTAGGGAACTGGAAAAAGTTCTCCCTTGGATCTCTAGGGAAGTCATTTTCCACTTATTTTAGGAAAACATTTTACTTAAGAAAATATTTATTTCAAGTATTTAGTACAACCAAACAAGAGAAAATCGGGAAACGTTTTCCAATTTCTTTCATACCAAACACACCCCAAATGTATAATAATTTTCCAATTAAATTTGAGAATGTTTGGACATCCTAGAACAGAAAGCTGGCCAAGCATTTCGGGACAGAGTAAGTGATTGGACTTCTGAATTTTGACTTATTAATCTTTCATTTATTTACTTAGTTTTTTTCGCTGCAAACTGTTAGGAAAAAAAGAATCATTTCTCTGCCTTGCCCCCTTTCCTGTCTCATTTGAGGAGGAAAAAGATGCATTTCTGTAAGAGCTTCTTCAATTGAATATTATGGCTCAACTAATGAAGCCTTTTATATGGTTATGCAAAGTTCTTGCTCTTAAATTAGGCCCTTGCGTAGAAGGGAAAGTACTTGCATAATGATGGAAATGAAGCATAAAGAGAGATCTGCAGAAAGCTCTTAATTAGGCCCTTGCTAACTAGAATGAGGTAGAAGGAAAAGTACTTGCATAATGATGGAAATGAAGCATAAACGAGAGATCTGCATAAATGACTTAATATATTTTTGTTCTCAAAAACATTAAGGTATTAACAGGCTTCCAACAGCTTGATGTTGACTTGTAGAGGTTAAACCTTGATGAAGCTATATGTAGCTTAGGTACTTTTTTTTATTTTTTTTTTATGACAAGGGAACCCGCGGCCGCTATGCTTTGGGTGCGCACTGGGTAAACTCCGCTCCAGTGCAATAGCCCGCAAACCACACAGGAAAGATAACCCGCACTAGGCAAGCCCCGTGCGATGAGCTCGACCCAGAAAGCAAATCCCTCGCTATTGCAGGCAGGGGGTTTCGAACATGAGACCTCTATTATGAACGCCCCATGCTCAACCAACTGAGCCACCCTTGCGGGTAGAAGAAAATAAGAGAAGAGAAGAAGATTATGGAATGCTATGAATATTCTTTTGTTGTTACTTTGTGCAGTATGTAAAATTATGTTACCATGGGAAGAATGTAACAAATTTTAGTCTTAATATAATAAACTAATCTAGCAGATTCTATTGAGAGTCCAGTTCTTATGCATCTATTAGTGTGTTATTTTACCTAAAGATTGGAAATAATATATGTTTTAGAGTTTTCCTATGCCATCCTCCTTCCGAGGAACAGTATTTGTTGAATGTAATGCAAGATAATTAAAAGCACTTAAGTAATTAGAAGAAGTATTAAATGTAAAGCACAATAAATCATAATGGTAGTTCTATCAATTAACTTTGTTATACTTTTGGAGACAAAGATACTCTACACGAGCTCAAGTACAAGGGTTTGTATTTTTTTTTGGCATTTGGGGTTAATTTTCTGAATGTATTTGATATAGATGCTTTGTTAGAATTCCTCAGCTCCCTGCAATTATAAAAGAACTGGCTTTTGCTCTGTTCATATCTGCACCTGATGGCATTGTTATCATCATCAAAATACATTGTTTGTTGCAACTTTGCTGGACTTTGAAAATTGCAAAGTTCGAGGCTGGAAAGTTCTTCATTAAGAGTTTGGATGTGCAAATCCTTAGCAGATACACCTCAAACTGAGAAATTGCTGAATTTTGTAGTTTATGGTCGTAGTCCTTTTTTTCCAAAGGTTCCTATTCAAACATGAATGACCCTGAATGAAATTCTACTTCTGCAAATTGTTTTTGTGAAGCTCGTACACCTATGTAGGCACCTAAATGTAAACCATAGTTCCAACATTATGGTCATGGCTCTGTATTACATTTGCTCATGACATATTGGTTTACTTCTCAATACTTGTCAATATTTGTTTGTCTATCTCTTATATTCCTCTTTTAGCTAATTTTGAATTTCTCACTGATATCAGGATGATGAAGGTGATAATGCTTTTCATGTAGCAGCATTCTCTGCTAATATGATTCGTGAAAATCTTGATTGGATTGTAGTTATGCTCAGGTATCCTAATGCTGCTGTTGAAGTTAGGAATCACAGGCAAGTTCCAATTAGCCCATACCACTCCTTTATATGCTATCATGGGGGGCTGACTTTACACTCTTGTATCTGAGCTTGGCATTAACTTCATCAATGTCTACTGTACTGTTGCAGTGGCAAAACTTTATGCGACTATTTGGAGGCTCTGCCTCGTGAATGGATTTCAGAAGATTTGATAGAGGCACTTAGGGAAAAGGGGGTCCATTTATCTCCCACAGTGTGAGCATAAAGATTTTTTTTTTCTGTTGCTATTTTGGTCGTTATTTTATAATTATGTAAATTGCTTGTTGATTGGGCTTGATTTTTTAAAGAGCTGCATGTTCATATGCTATTCAGATATGAAGTAGGGGACTGGGTGAAATTCAAGAGAAGCATTGTGACACCAACTTATGGGTGGCAAGGTGCTAGACATAGGAGTGTTGGTTTTGTTCAAAAAGTCCTTGACAAAGACAATCTCATTGTGTCCTTTTGCTCTGGGGATGGCCGGGAGGCTCAAGTATTGGTAGATGAAGTTGTAAAAGTGATTCCACTGGACAGGGGCCAACACGTGAAGCTCAAGCCAGATGTGAGAGAACCAAGGTTTGACATAAAACTGTTATTCACGTTGTATTTATAGTAGGGCTATGTGCTTCTTATGTCCTTTCTGCTCTCTTACTCGAGCTAGAACATTTTGGCACTAAACCAGAAAGGTGTTTTGGGGCGGGGGGCGGGGTGGGGGTGGGCGTGGGGGTGGGTAATTATTTCTCTGGAGAGGAATCATGTACATGCTCTTGCAATTGACAAGGAAGGCCCCGGTTTTGACTGATTTGTTGAACTTTGCTCGAAACTCATTCCCCGCTGGAGACATTCCCTCAGGAAGGGTTCAGTGCATTCCCTCTTATTTCAGCATCTTACTGTTTATAAAAAAAAAATTGCATGGGCCTGCTTAACTTCGAGTTACTGTTATTACTTTGTACAGGCCTGCCTTTCCCCCCCTCTTGGTGTTGGGTTTGGCTTTTGTAATGTCTCATGAATAGTTGGCTATGTATTTACAATGGAAGTTTCTAGCGACCATTATGGTTAAATTGGGTATGAGTTCCTTACATAGTAATGATTCATATATGTATAATCAATTTTTTCTTTTATAAGTTATGATGACTCAGATGCAGTACATGACAATAACTTAGTGATCCAAGAAACAGATGCCTTAAGTCTTAAATGGATAAATAATATACTGAATTTATAGCTCATAACTAGGTCTTTCTAAGTGCAATAAACCTAGCAGTAATGAAGAAATTTGGAGGTATAGAAAGGGAAATCTGGCTCTTAAATAGAGTAGCAGAAGTTAAAAAAATACATTATAATCGTACGGTTACCCAAAGTTAAGAAGCCTTTTTCCTTGCCAATAGCTGCTTAGTTTTCCTTGTGCTGATATATGAGTGTCACTTGCAACCAGGTTTAAACTGAGAAATGTATTATGTTTGTCCTCGCTCATTGACCTAAATATTAAGAGGAAAGTGATTTGGAGGTATAAACAGCTTAAATATAGTATAGAGTAACAAAAAGTTGCATCGCTATGAAATTAGTCAAGTTTTTTCTTTCGGAGTTCTGTCTTGCCTAATGCTGCTTAGCTTTTGTGGTGCTGACTCATGAATGTCATTTGCAGCCAGGTTTAAGTTGAAATGTTTCAAGCTGACTCAGAAAATATTAGCATTTCTTTTTAGCTAATAGTAACAACATTGCTTTTCTACAGATTTGGTTGGCGTGGCCATGCCCATGACAGCATAGGAACTGTTTTATGTGTTGATGATGATGGGGTGCTTCGTGTTGGGTTTCCTGGAGCATCTAGAGGGTGGAAGGCTGATCCTGCAGAGATGGAACGCGTGGAGGAATTCAAGGTCGGAGATTGGGTGCGGATTCGTCCTACACTTACAACAGCTAAACATGGATTTGGATCTGCAACCCCAGGAAGCATTGGTGTAGTGTACTGCGTCAGACCAGACAACAGTCTGATGGTGGAACTAAGCTACCTTCCTCATCCATGGCATTGTGAGCCAGAAGAGGTTGAACCTGTTGAGCCATTCAGAGTAAGACATATATTATTGTACAGTGACTGTACTGATGTCCCATAGTTTATTACTTCCTCTGTTTCATTTTATATGACACTCTTTTTCTTTTTAGTTTTTTGCAAAAAGAATGACACCCTTTCATATTTGGGAACTTTTTAACTTCCCATCCATTTTGCCGTTGATGACATGCTCTTATAGTCATAGAAATGTCAAGAGATGATTATTGGTTAAATTTTGTGCCCCTTCAAACATCGCCAAATAAAATGAAACTAAGGGAGTTCCTTTTCAGAATTTCCATTAACACTGTTCATTGGTTAAATTCTACATTCTGTACCTTTTCACAGATTGCTGATAGGGTCTGTGTGAAGCGCACTGTTGCAGAGCCAAGATATGCTTGGGGTGGTGAAACACATCATAGTGTAGGAAAAATAATTGATATAGAGGCTGATGGTCTGTTGATCATAGAAATTCCCAATCGGCCCATCCCGTGGCAGGCAGATCCTTCTGACATGGAGAAGGTGGAGGATTTCAAGGTAATACATGTAATTGATCAATATTTTGTTCTTTAATGAGGATGCTAGATGCAGTTATTGGTGATTAGGAACTTCCATTATGTTTTGGGGGTTGGGGAGATGAGATCATGAAAACTAAAGAAAAATGATCAAGTCTGTGGGACATAAAGTACCTGTAGGTAGCGTTCTCAATAATTTTTCTGTTCTCTGCCATTAACAGGTAGGTGACTGGGTAAGAGTAAAAGCTTCAGTTTCCTCACCAAAATATGGTTGGGAGGACATCACAAGGAATAGCGTAGGTATAATACACAGTTTGGAAGAAGATGGTGATGTTGGCATTGCTTTTTGCTTCCGTAGCAAGCCTTTCTCTTGTTCAGTGACAGACGTGGAGAAGGTGCCGCCTTTTGAAGTTGGACAAGAAATTCATGTTCTGCCATCTGTTTCTCAGCCTCGACTTGGATGGTCCAATGAGACACCAGCAACGGTTGGAAAGATTGTGAGAATTGACATGGACGGTGCTCTAAATGTAAGCTTACGATGCTTCTCTCATTTTAAAATCGTTGGAGAGTTTCAATTGACCTTATAAGTAGCATAAAATCTAGTGAAACTTTGAATTGACTTCCAATTCATTTAGTTTTTTAGATTTAATGAAGTGCTGACTTTGATGCTTTCTAGGCTACGGTTGCTGGGCGAGACAGTTTATGGAAGGTTTCTCCTGGAGATGCAGAAAGACTTTCAGGATTTGAAGTAGGTGATTGGGTACGTTCAAAACCAAGCCTGGGAACTAGACCCAGTTATGATTGGTACAGCATAGGCAAAGAAAGTTTAGCGGTTGTGCATAGTGTTCAAGACACTGGTTATTTGGAGCTCGCATGCTGTTTCCGCAAAGGACGCCTAATGACTCATTACACCGACATTGAAAAGGTTTCTGGATTTCGAATTGGACAGCATGTTAGGTTTAGGGCTGGGCTGGTAGAACCAAGATGGGGCTGGAGAGGCACTAATCCAGATTCTCGAGGTGTTATAACTGGCGTTAATGCTGATGGAGAAGTTAGGGTTGCGTTTTTCGGTTTACAATGTCTCTGGAAGGGGGATCCTGCAGATCTTGAGATAGAGCCAACATTTGAAGTCGCAGAGTGGGTCATGTTGAGAGAGATTGCAAGTGGTTGGAAATCTGTAGGGCCAGGTAGCATTGGAGTTGTGCAAGGAATGAGTTATGAAGGAGATCAGTGGGATGGAAATGTCTTTGTCGCTTTTTGTGGAGAGCAAGACCAGTGGAAGGGATATTGTAACCATCTTGAGAGAGTAAACAAGCTCTTAGTTGGTCAGCGTGTTAGAGTAAGAAACTCGGTGAAGCAGCCAAGGTTTGGTTGGTCAGGTCATAGTCATGCAAGTGTTGGAACTATAGCAGCAATTGATGCAGATGGCAAACTAAGAATCTACACACCAGCAGGCTCAAAATCTTGGATGCTTGATCCTTCAGAAGTAGACCTTGTGGAGGAAAAGGCGATCCAAGTTGGCGACTGGGTCAGGGTTAGGGACAATGTGTCTAACCCAACACACCAGTGGGGGGATGTCTCTCATTCAAGTATTGGGGTAGTGCACCGCATAGAAGATGGAGATCTTTGGGTTGCATTCTGCTTTTTGGATCGGCTATGGCTCTGCAAGGCCGGGGAAATGGAAAGAATTAGGGCATTTAAAATTGGGGATAAGGTGAAGATCAGAGATGGGCTAGTGGCACCTCGGTGGGGATGGGGGATGGAGACTCATGCCAGTAGAGGTGAGGTGGTTGGAGTAGATGCTAATGGGAAGCTAAGAATCAAGTTTCAATGGAGAGAAGGGCGTCCATGGATTGGAGACCCTGCTGATATTGTTCTTCATGAGCACGATGATCAATGAAGGGTTTGTCTTTATTACAGCTCCTCCTTTCACTAGATAGTGGGCAGGGCAAGCCAAGGGCTTCTTTAATTTATAGGAGAGGCAGCCCATGTGCTGTCTATGCGATGGCGTTATACACTGCCCCAGTGCAGTTGACAGCCATGAAGACCGATGTACACTAAGTAGATTTGATGACGGATGGATAAAAAGGAAGCTGGGGTTGATTTACGGTCATTGCTGAAGTTCAACCAGATGGGATTTTTCTGCAGAATGTTTCGTTTTAGCTGGTTAACGGTAATATGCTTGTTTTCTCTTCTGTACAAATCACAAGTAATTTTTGGGTTCATAGCTTTCAAACATAGTTCACTTACACTAGACTTCAACATTTCTCTCCTATATCTTGTCATTTAAAAATGCTGAGGCCACCGCTCACATTTTTGTAAAATTTATTTAGCCGTTTGAATAGAGAAGCATGTGAATTTATTGTCTTTCCTCTTTATATTGGTGAAATATGATTGGGTTTCAATGAATCTTCCTTTATGTTCTGAGTTTTATGAAACATTTGTCCAAACTTGGGAAACAAAAAGGAGAAAAAAGAAAGATTTGGCACCTAAATTATAGAGGTAGAAAAGATACGTGAACTTCTTACGAAACTCCAAATTATTTGCTTCTATGACTCTCGTTGATTGTCATGGCATGTAAGATAAATTCAAAATCTAACTATCAATTCCTTAAACGAAGTTAAAGTTTATATTTCAAGATCAAACTACCAAACCGTTTATCAAAATCTAACTTCACTACTTACAAGAAGCTACCATGAGAACATTTGGAATAGTACATAACACTTCCAATCTAGAGGAACTCTACACTAGACATTCATTTCTATGTAAACATCAGATATTGCAGTTTGTTGCACAACTTGTTTTAATCATTTCAAGTGCAAAATTTGTGTTACAACTTATAACTCTTACACTGCTAGGAAGCTACCAAGCTGGAGAGATTCACAAAGAAATTGCAGAAGATTTATATTGAGAACCACATATTGGTACATCCGTACGAACAAATAAAAGGCAGCTTGACAATAGCAGCAAGGAGCATCGGATGCACAGTTCCACTAACAAAGAACCTACTGAATTATTCATCATAAGTCATTATTAATAATGTCCCGCATCATTTGTATTGGGATGAGCCCTTCAGTTCTGATAGCATCCTTATTTGGATCTGGACTTATGAAATACAATGTAGGTAGTCCTCGAACCTGAGAGGAGATTATTTCAGTGTACCATACAGCTTTGCAAATTCTCGAAAGACAGTAGCTTGATAAATGATAATTGAAAAGTATACTCACGAGCGACAGGAGAGAAAACAGAACTTTTCTTAAAAAATGTCTATAGTATCGAAAGAAACAAATTTTGATTCAAAGAAGACGATAAGTGGTTGTACCTGCATATCACGTGCAAATTCGTATTCATCATCTGTGTCTACTTTCACAATAAGTGCATTGCTTTCATACTCTACAGCAAGCTGTCAGATGAAATTGGAATTATACCACAGAAAAACTCAAATAACATATCTATCAGCCAAGATAGTATATCCTTGAAGCAAAAGATAGTCAGCTCTGATTAGAACAATTTTGACGTTAGCAAAGATAACCTAGTGTGTAGCAAGATATCACTAAACTCCAAGCAGACTACTGCAAATGGAACTCGACTTACTGATTTTGCGTGGGGAGTGGGGTGGGGGCTGGTAAGTGGAATATATTTCATAATAAAATACACCAAGATTGTCCCAAAAGTATTTATATTTTGTTGTGGCTCTTTTTGCCAATCATCCAACTGACTGGCCCAACTATCCATGCATAAGGGAAGACACTCTTTACACCAAAAGGCAAAAGTATACTTGAAATTAAAAAGACATTTGATACTTTTTGCATCATTCTCATTATTGTGAAACAATCTCCTTTTCTTCTTCAAAGATATCAGCTAACTTGAAATAGACTGTCGGATCTCCAATCTTGCAATCACGTTAATAGAGGGAGCTTACTCCTTAATCCTATCCAAGAGGATAAACTTATAAAGGCGTAGAAGTAATACAATCCTTTGATTACGACTTGCGATATGCAATTTATGTTAGCCTTTCAGGTAAATTTTGCGAGGACATCACACATTTTAGCAACATATCAAGTTTAACGTCAATCTTTTCTCCGGCTACTAGAATAGGTAACTTTTAACAGACAGCAGACTTTACTTTCGTTATTTATAGCTTCTAAACTTACTTAAAATTTATCAAAATACAAACTTTTACTTCTAAAGTTTTTGCAACAAAATAGTTCCTCTTTAGCTAATAGTTTTCCTTCACCACATAAGCAACACTCATCCATTTAACACATACCCTCTGCTCGTTACCACTCCGCATTTTAATACTAAATAATGGATGATTTGTCCCATCCTCAATGTGACATTGTTCAATAAGCAACTAGGGAAAGTGAAAATCACTAACATTCTCCATATGCACTTTGTCTACTTATATTCATTTCTCCATACACTGAAGAAAAGGTCAACACAAGCTTTTTTTTGGTGAAGAAAAAGGTCAACACAAGCTTTTCTCCAAGCAAGTGAGAGCTCAAGGAGATTGAGGATAAAACAAACCACGTGACTATCATAATCACCTGAGATTTATTTCTATCTTTTCAATAATTGAATGTACGCTCCTAGAATTGTGCAAATTTGACTTGCTATATTTTTAAATACAGCATAGCAATGAGCATAAGGTTTCCTCGAGTTTAAAAGTATTACCGCCAGGGTTGATTAATCGTGATTTATTCAGAGAGTGAACAGGTATAACTTACATTATGTTATTCACTTTGATAGAAAAATGTCCACTCCTAACTTCAAAATTTCGCAGCATTCGAAACTCAGGTGATAATGGGCCCGCCTCTCTATGCTTCTAGTTTTCTCCTCATATATTGCCACAATAATTTTAAGCATTTAAAACAATTTCTAATCATTACTGGAATCTTCACCAACATAGCATGCCCCAAACCCAGATAAGCGAGAAGCTGCATAGGTTGGCGGTCTGCTAAAAAGTAGTCAAGCTATTATGGAATACTCTAATTTTGTAGGCGACCCAACTACTTTAGAATTGGAGCTAGAAGATGGAATCATTATCAAACCAAATGGCTCGTGAACAGGGAAATTCACCAATTAAAATAACCAAGCTTATTTGAACTATGGTACAAATCTTCTTGAACTACATTAAACCATCAATAGCAGATTAAAGAAATGCTTAAGACATTGTCATGTGAATCCAAACATACCATTTCAAGTTCTTGAGCCATCAAAATACAAGGACCGCACCATGTGGCATAGAAATCAATAATCACTGGCACATTCCGTTCTCCCTTTATCAGTTCTTGAATCTCTTTGGCAGACAACTTCTTCTGCAAACCCGTGTAATCAGGTTAAAAGGAATTGGAATTAGCAACCTTTGCATACCGTGCTCATTAGAAACAAAATTACACTTTCAAAATTAACAGATGTATTCCTATAAATGGCTCTAAAACAACAACCTAAGTAGAGTTCATTTATGTACTTGTTTATCAACAGGGGTGAAACCAATGTAGTAGTTACTGATTCGGCAGAACCCACTAATTTTGGCTCAAACCCTGTATTTATATCAAAAATTTCGTTCAACATGTACTAATAATTTATTCAGAACCCAGTAAGCAAAAACAATTTATTCAGCAATAAACAAAGCTTATCCACAATGTTCTATACAAGAAAGCACATACTTCCAACTTCCCCAATTGATACTCCCTCTGTCCAACATGTGATACACTTTCCTTTTTAGTCTATCCCAAAAAGCATAATACATTTCCTTATTTGGTAACAATTTAACTTTAAACTTTACCTTTCACGCTTAACGAGATGATCTATAACCACACAAATATCTTTGGCTTATTTTAGACCACAAGATTTAAAAGTTTTTCTTTTATTTCTTAAACTTCATGTCTAGTCAAATTATATCACATAAATTGGGATGGAGGGAGTGTGAATTTTCTAAATGAGCAAACCCAATAGCTTAAATTTGGAAATATTAAATTAAAATTGAGAAACTAAATGAAATTGAACACCAAAAAAAAAAAAAAAGAGGAAAAAATAATCAACCAAATGGGTAGATAGCTTTAAGTGTCAAAATTCATATATGTATGTAGAGAAAGGCATACCACAAGATAATCTTCCCTGACATACTTTCCAGCAGCTGTGGCTTTGCAAATGTATTTTCTTGTCAGGGTTTGAGTAGAGAGTGTGGGAATTGGAGGAGTGTATGAGAAGAGTGAATATTTGAGGTGATGGGGTTTGGTGGAGAAGTGATGGAGTGGCGGTGGAGGGCGAAAGGAGAGAGTTGCAGCTTGCATTATTATTGCTTTATCTGCTTTGCCCGAGGGGGAGAGAGAGAGAGGCTGTGTTAAGAGGGGTTTAAGGAGCAAGAGAGATATCCAAAATTCTGTAGGGGTTAGGGGGAGAGAGAGAGACTGGGAAGTACAGGGGGCTCATGAGACCACTTGAAAGCAAAATTCAAATAAATTTTGATTTAAAATGATTTTTTTTTTAATCTTTTATAAAATATAATAAAAATTTAATCCAAAAAATTTCCCTTCTCTCCTTTTTTTTAAATAAAAAAAAAATTGATATTTTTTATTTGATTTTTCATCAGCCACCCTCCCCCCCTCCTCACCCACCAATTTTTTTTTGAAATTTTTGAAATTTATTTTCTTTTTTACCAGCCACCCCTTTCTCCTCCTCCCCTCCCCCCCCCCCCTCCCCCCAATTTTTTTTTGAAAAAAAAAAAAATTTGATTTTCTTTATTTATTTTTTCATCTCCTTCCTCCTCCTCCCAACCCCACCCCCCCCCCCCTAAAAAAAATTGATTTTATTTTACCTCCCCACTCCAACTCCTCCCACCCCTTCTCCCCAAATTTTTTTTAAAAATTTTGACTTTCTTTATTTGTTTTTTCACCCCCTCCTCCTCCTCCCAACCCTCCCCCACGCCCACCCCTACCGAAATTTTTGTTTTTGTTTTATTGCACCCCCCACCCTTCCGGAAAAAAAAAAAACTATTTAAACAAAAAAAGTTTTGAAATTTTTTTATTTTTTCGCACCCCCCCCCCCCCACACCCCCCTACACAAAATGATTTTTCTTGAAAAAAGTTTTGAATTTTTTTTTTTGGTTTCTTACTTCCCCCACTCACCCAAAAAAATTAATTTTGTTTTTAAGAAAAGGTTTTGAAAAGTTTTATTTTTGGTTTTTTGCAACCCCCTCCCACTCCAAAAAAAAAAAATCTTGAAAGGAAGTTTTGATTATTTTTTTTTGGGTTTAGGAAAAGTTTAAATAAAATTCAGGTTGTTGTTGTTATGTATTTGTAGTCAAATAGATGGTTTTTCTGTTGCTGTCCTGGTATGGTTCGGGGTTTAGGAAAATATATCTATAAAGATAGTTTTTTTGTTCTTGTCCTAGTATTTATCTGGTTCTACTTGTAGAAGATAACCAACAGATTTGTAGTTGTTGCAACAAGTTCTACACTTTTTGCAACAAGTCGACAATATGTTGCAACAACTCACTAATCTGTTGGATATAGCTTCAGTTATTTGCTTCTGTTTGTAGAAGATATCTAACAGATTTTTAGTTGTTGCAACAAGTTCTACACTTGTTGTAACAAATAGACAATCTGTTGCAACAACTATAAATCTGTTGGACATAGCTTCAGTTATTTGGTTCTGTTTGTAGAAGATATCCAACAGATTTTTAGTTGTTGCAACAAGTTCTACACTTGTTGTAACAAGTAGACAATCTGTTGCAACAACTACAAATCTGTTGGACATAGCTTCAGTTATTTGGTTCTGTTTTTAGAGGATATCCTACAGATTTGTAATTGTTGCAACAAGTAGACAATCTGTTGCAACAACTACAAATCGGTTGGACATAGCTTCAGTTATTTGGTTCTGTTTGTAGAAGATATCTAACAGATTTTTAGTTGTTGCAACAAGTTCTACACTTATTGTAACAAGTAGATAATCTGTTGCAACAACTACAAATCTATTGGACAAAGCTTCAGTTATTTGATTCTGTTTATAAAGGATATCCTACAAATTTGTAATTGTTACAACAAGTTCTACACTTGTTGCAACAAGTAGATAATTTATTTATGAATCAGCAAATGTTGAGGAAAGATATAGTCAAATTGGCAGCCAAACTGACAATCAATCCTCAAAAAGAGATGAAGAACAGAGCCAAGAAGCAGTATATACAAATGAAGAAAGTGAAGAAGAACTAGAAGATGAAGAAACTGATGATGGAAATGAAGGAGATGAAGTAGATCAAGAAAATCTGCTACACCCTAGAAGGTAGTTGCTGAACAAATTATTACTTAAGTTGTGGTATTTGGAGGCTGTTGAACAATTTCTGTTTTTTTTTGTCCTTTATGTTATTTGTGAATGATGTTTATGAACTTATTCATTTTGATTAGTTGTGGTATTTGGAGCCAAGGTGGCTGTTGAACAATTTCTATTTATGAACTTATTTATTTTGCTTACTAATTGTTGCAATAGATGCATACAGTAGAATTGCTTAGTTATTGCAACAAATTACTCACCTTGTTGGAAAAAATCAAACAATTGCTTAAATTATTATAAAAACTGAAAAAATATGTCGCAACAGATGAGTTAATTATTGCAACAGATCATACACTTGTTGAATAAGTTGCAACAAGTTACTAATTTGTTTCAACGTATGAATCGCCTTTAAACAAGTCACTAATGTTTAGACAAGTTGCCAAATGATTACTGTGATCATACAATGAAGAAGTTGAAGAAATTCCGCAACAAGTTACTAATCTATTTAAACAAGTTACTAATCGGTTTAGATAAGTTGCCTAAATGATTGCAACAGATCATACTGATTGTTGAAGAAGTTGCAACAAGTTACTAATCCGTTCCAACAAGTAACTAATGTTTTTAAACAAGTTACTAATGCTGTTTAGACAAGTTGCCTAAATGATTATATGATCATACAGTTGTTGAAGAAGTTGCAACAAATTACTAATCTGTTTCAACAAGTTACTAATCCGTTCCAACAAGTAACTAATCTGTTTAAACAAGTTACTAATCTGTTGCAACAGATAGTACAGTTATGGAAGAAGTTGCAACAAACTACTAATTTGTTTCAACAAGTTAATAATCCGTTCCAACAAGTAACTTATCTGTTTAAACAAGTTACTAATCTGTTGCAACAGATCATACAGTTGTGGAAGAAGTTGCAACAAATTACTAATGATTTTAGTAGATATATTTATTGATCACTAAATATGATTGATTTTCATTGTTTATCACTAAATACGGGTGAATCAAGTAGTTCATACCAATTCACTCTAATGATCACTACATTTAGTGCGTATTCGACTTAGTTGGTCATCTATCCTGACCCAAAATACCATCAAATTGCTTAAGTATATATATTGATCAATAAATATGGTTGATTTCCATTGTTTATCACTAAATATGGGTGAATCAAGTAGTTCACATCAATTAACTCCAATGATCACTCCGTTTAGTTTGTATTGGACTTAGTTGATCATCTATCCTGACCCAAAACACCATCAAATTGTTTAAGTATATATATTGATCAATAAATATGGTTGATTTCCATTGGTTCACATCAATTCACTCCAATGATCACTCCGTTTAGGACGTATTGGACTTAGTTAATCATCTATCTTGACCCAAAACACCATCAAATTGCTTAAGTATATATATTGATCAATAAATATGGTTGATTTCCATTGTTTATCACTAAATATGGTTGATTTCCATTGTTTATCACTAAATATGGCTGATTCCCTTTATTGATCACTAAATATAGGTGAACCAAGTAGTATCTGTTCAGAAGTGTAATATACGTTGCAAGTGTAGTATGAACTGTTGTTGGAACAAGTAGTAGTTGCAGCAAGTGTACTATCCGTTGAACAAGCGTAGTATCTGTTGCGGCAAGTGTACTATACGTTGCAACAAGCGTAGTATATCTCGTTGCGCAAAACAATCGTAGTATATGTGCAACGTAAAACAATCGTAGTATCGTTGCAAGAACCGTGGTATATGTTCGTAAGAATACACTAAAATACACGTAGAATTGCCCATCTAATCCATGAAATTACTATTTAATCCATTAAGGATGTTAGTAGATATATATATATATATATATATACACATCACTAAATATCGTTGATTTCATTTGTTTAACATTAAATATGGGTGAATCAAGTAGTTCACATCAATTTACTCTAATAATCACTCAATTTAGTGCATACTGACTTAGTAGATCATCTTTCCTTACTCAAAATACTAGCAAATTGATTAAGTATTACATATTGATCAATAAATATCGTTGATTTCATTTATTTATTACTAAATATGAGCGAATCAAGTAGTTCACATCAATCCACTCAAGTGATCACTCGATTTAGTGCATACTGACTTAGTAGATCATCTTTCCTGACTCAAAATACATCAAATTGATTAAGTATTATACATTGATCACTAAATATAGTTGATTTCCTTTGTTTATCACTAAATATGAGTGAATCAAGTAGTTCACATCAATTCACTTTAATAATCACTCAATTTAGTGCATACTAACTTAGTAGATCATCTTTCCTGACTCAAAATACTATCAAATTGATTAAGTATTATATATTGATCACTAAATATTGTTGATTTCATTTGCTTATCACTAAATATGGGTGAATATGATCATTGGATTTAGTGCATATTCCTGACTCAAATTACCATCAAATTGATTAAGTATTATATATTGATCACTATTTATCATTGATTTCCTTTGTTTATCACTAAATATCATTGATTCCCTTTGTTGATCTCTAAATATGGGTGAATCAAGTAGTATCCGTTGCAACAACTGTAATATCTGGTGCAACAAGTGTAGTATCTGTTGCAACAACTATAGTATCTATTGCAGCAAATGACATAGTTGTTGAACAAGTCCTTACTCTTGTTGGATAAAACACAACAAGTTACCCACTTTCTGCAACAAGTCACTCCACTTGTTAGAAAAACCCCAATATATAACTTAGTTGCTGCAACAAGACACAATAAGGTAACAGAGCATTGTTTATTTTTGGAAATCTTTTAAGTTGGATAAAACACAAGTTACTAGTTGTTGCAACAAGTCTCGTTACTTGTTGGATAAAACCCAACAAGTTACAGAGCTATTACAACAGATTCATTACTTGTTGAAAATTGTTCAGTAATTTATTAGCAAAAATACACACTTTTGTGATTTGAACACGATCAACATATCATATAAACCAAGTTCACAAGCACCAAGAACAGAGATTACCATTCTAAAAAAGAATAACATTAAAATGTCATAAAATTCCAACAAATAATTATTATTACAACACAATGCAATTAAAAACTATGGAGCATTTCGGCTTGGACAACAACTACAAATCTGTTGGATATTTTCTACAAACAGAACTAAATAACTGAAGTTATGTCCAACAGATTTGTAGTTGTTACCTTGATTGTCTCTTTGCCACAAGTGTAGAACTTGTTGTAACAACTATAAATATCTATTGGATATCTTCTATAAACGAACCCAGATAAATACCAGGACAGGAACAAAAATACCATCTATTTAATTTTTTTTGGAGGGTGGAGGTGGGCGCAGGGGGAGGATTGCGAGGAGGAGGAGGAGGGGGGTAGAAAAACAAATAAAGAAAATAAAAAAAATTAATTATTTTTTTTTTGGGGGGGGGGGGGGGGGGGGGTAGGGGTTAGGTGATTGGGAGAAGGAGGGGGTAAAAAAAAATAAAGAAAATAATAAAAAAAATTTGGCGGGGGGGTGGGGGCGGGGGAAGGGGTAGGGGGGGGGTCCTGGGTGGGGGTGGGTGAAAGTGTTAAAAATAAAAATTGAATGCAAAGTGTTAAAAATAAAGTTGAGGATCAAAGTGTCAAAATGGAAACTTTTGGGCAACTTCAAAGCCCCTTAATCACTAATAGAAATTTATCACCTCCACCTAATAATTTTAACTTGAGTCACCTCTCCTAAAATAAAAAATAAAGAGTCACCAATAATTAAATGCCCTGAGAGACTATCCAAAATGAAAGGAAAAGATAGGGTTAAATAGGAAATAAATAAAAAGGGAATATAGAAGAAGAAAAATAAAGGCAAAACTGTTGTAAAATCAAACTAAAAGTAACAATATAAAAATATTAAAACAAGAGAAACAATATAGAATAAAACAATGTAAAGATGACTTTCTTCTTTTCTTTCAAGTGTGTAGTACATCACATATCATACCGCTATTTATACTAGTCTATAGAGAGGGGGTTACAAGATTGTCTTGCCCCTTGAGAAGGTAGAAAGAATATGTGGTTGTGGGAGATGAATGAGGGAGTAGTGGAGGTATGGTATAACTACACATAATGGTGCACATAATGGTGAATTAACTCCTAGAAGTTATGGACATCCACATTATCATATTTATAACATTCCCCCTTGGATGTCCGACAATGTGTCTCGTTACGCATTATTTGCTGCCTCATTAAAAATCTTATTAGGAAAACCCAATGGGACAAAACCTCGACCAAGGAAAAAAGAGTGTAGCGTGTATTTTCTCCCCCTGATGAAAAGATCACTTTAGTTCTTGGAGACGACGCATTCCATTCTTGTATATCAGCTTCCCAAATGTCGAGATTGGTAATGCTTTAAATGAATAGATCCACCAAATTATCAATTGAGCGAATTTGTTGAACATCTATCTCGCCTTTCTTTTCAAGATCATGAGTGAAAAAGAACTTTGGTAAAATGTGTTTTTTTCTGTCTCCTTTAATGTATCCTCCCTTCAGTTGAGCTATACATGCAGCATTTTCTTCGTACAATATAGTTGGAATCTCCCTTTTCAAAAGAAAACCACACATTTCCTGAATATGTTGAGTCATTGATCTCAACCAAACACACTCCCCACTAGCTTCATGAATGGCTATTATCTCCGCATGATTTGAAGAAGTGGCAGCTATTGTTTGCTTCATTGAATGCCATGATATAGTTGTACCTCCATATGTAAATAAATAGCCCTTTTGAGATCCGGCTTTATGTGGGTCAGACAAATATCCTGCATCTGCATAACCGATCATATCTGACTTGGATTCATAGGAATAAAATAATCCCAATATATCTGGTCGGGTATTATTGGCTAGATACATCAGTGCCCCAGTTGCACTGAGATATGGAGTTTCATCACCAATGACCTCTTCATCATTTTCTTGAGGTCGAAATGGATCTTTATTTATTTATCTCACAAACCATTCGGGGTACTCAAATGGATGTGATTTATCCATGTAAAAACGCTTTAAAACCTTTTCGTGTATGTTGATTAATGGACAAATATTCCATTTGTCAAATGCTCAATTTGTAGGCCAAGACTTTATTTATGTCAAGCGATCTCACAACCATCGGGGTACTCAATGGATGTGATTTATCCATGTAAAAACGCTTTAAAACCTTTTTCAGTATATGTTGATTAATGGACAAATATTTCATTTGTCAAATGCTCAATTTGTAGGCCAAGACAAAATTTTGTCTTACCTATATCTTTCATTTCAAATTCTTTCTTCAAACACTCTACAACTTTTGAAAGCTCTTTAGGAGTGCCAATGATATTCAAGTCATTAACATACACAGCTATTATGACAAATTCAAACCCATACCTTCTTATAAAAACACAAGGACAAATAGGATCATTTTTATATCCTTCCTTTAGCAAATATTCACTGAGATGATTGTACCACATCCACCCCGATTGTTTCAATCCATGTAAAGATTTACGAAGCTTTATTGAACAAGTTTCTGCGAACTTTTGTATGCTTCAGGCACTTTGAATTCTTCAGAGATTTTCATAAAAATATCATGGTCCAACGAGCCATATAAATAAGTTGTGACAACATCCATCAATTGCATATCAAGCTTTTCACGAACTGCCAGATTTATTACATACTTGAAGGTAATTGCATCCACTACAGGAGAATATGTGTTATATCCGGCATTTTTGCGTATTTGAAAAATTTGGAAATAACCTTGGTTGTGAGGAATTAGGCTATGTTTGAATTTGTTAGTACGTGTATGTCGGTTATGGAAACTTGAATGCGGAAACAATGGAGAATATTATACCCCGTATTTTCGCATATTCGGAAAAATTGAAAATAATTATGATTTGCAAGGAATAAGGTCACATGTTGATTTGATCTTATATATGTATGTTATTTATAAAAATATTGGTGTGGAAGTGTTGGAAATGGCCAAGGACAAAATTGGAATTTTAGAAATTTGTTTCGGGAATTACAAAACAAGAATTCTAACCAAGTGGGCTCAAAATAAAAATATTAAGTGAGGCCCAAACAAGGGAGGCCCAACTGGCCACTTATGGCCCAAGCCTCCAAGGCTTAATTAATTTCCATGTGATGGATTATATATATAAGCTATCCTTATCATGTAGAAGTTTCAAGAAATCAAAAGAAATTGAGAGAAAAAAGGGAGAGTCACGGCTAGAGAAAGAGAGAAAGAATAGAAAGAAAAAAATTCTTGGAGCTAAATCCTTGGTTCAAAAAATTCATTTCTTGTGGGATTATCACTAAGTGCAAGGTTCTCTACAACTTGGTATAATTATTTTGGCAAGAGACAACTCTAGTGGCAAGTGAAGAACTTGAGGAAAGGTAAGAATTTTATGCTTTTGTATGTTATGGGAGGTGTATGTATGATGTAGTAAGTGTAAAATGAATGAAAAGCATGAAAATTTTGTGTGTTGGGGTTGTATGCATGTTGGCCGTGAGCATGCATATATATTGCATGACTACGATGACTTGAATTCATGTTGGGATCTTGTTGTAGTTATAGTAGAAATGGTATTGGAAGTGAAAGTTGAAGGAATTAGTGAGACTTGGAAAAATTAGTGTATGGCCGTGAGGTGTATGTGATGTTGGAATGTGAATTAAATTCCGTTAGTATGTTAATTGTGTTATTGTGAAATGAATGGAAGCGTAATGGTTCTTGTTGTTATGGAAAAGTTGGGTGTTAAGTTGGTAGGAAAAATATACAAGTTATTGTAACCTATGTAAATATGGAAATGAAAGTAGTAAGAGGTAAATTATGATTGTCATTGATGAAGTTGGAAGATAGAAATAAGTCATGAACATGTTTGCTAAAAGATTGGAAGTTGTGGGTGAATTATGCCTTTGGTAAGAAACTTGTATATTGTGTATACCTTATGAATATCTTGTCAAAACGATACGATAAGTCTCCGCATCATCTTTGTAATGACCTTGATAAGTGATGAATATAAAAATGGTGGGATTGGTTTGGAAGTGTAAGGTTGGAATGGAAGATATTGTATTATGTCGGAAAGTTGACTAGTTGTGTTATGTTGTGATTGTTAATGTTATTGATGTTGTTGTTGGGTTGTTGTTGGTTGTTTGGAGCCGAGTTGAATCTCGGGGATGCTATATGTATAGGGGAGATGCTGTCCGAATTTTTGTAGACAAGTATTGGTTAGGAATAGAATTTTAAGTCTTATGAATAGTAATTGGTAAAAGTGACCATTTGCAGATTTCTGACGAAACGGGATTGGAGATAAAGCAAGCATAAGACGTCCGTAAGGTATGTAAAGCTTACTTATTCTTCATATGGCATGTCCTAGAACCCTCTACTAGGCCGAAAACGGAACCTCGGGGATAATTTCGTCTTTGGAAATTCGAGTTTGATTTTGCATACTATTCATTCAGCGCAATTGAATTACAATTCTTACATTTGGTTATAAGAATGCTTAAACCTTTGTAACTTTCGCAAATGAATTCGAATCGCTCCGAAACTTTTATGGTTAACCTTGTGGAGCCTAATGTTTGTGATTTCTGTCCGCCGCCTCGTCTTGATCCGAGGTGGGCCTGCAAGTCCCAAGACTTCACATATTTGATTCGTCTGACTCAGTTTCGTACGATATGAAAAAGATGTGTTTTTATGACGTCAAGGTCCGTTTGAAATGTCCGATAATGATATTTGAACGTTCGTTACTGTAAATGACACTAAGTTTTTTCGAAAATGACCTACGACGTGCTTTTCGAAAAAAAAAATTGATAAACTAAATGTCCGCAATTTTGATATATTAGTTCTGATTAACTCGATACTCATTTTGAGCCTTCTAATCCTAAAGTGTTCGTATATGAAATTATGTGTCGAGTCTTGGAACTTAATTTTGACATGCATGGGTTCCGCACCACTCTGCTCGTGCCAATGGTTGTGATTTCGTTCGCCGGTACCCGGCAGGTATTGTGATCGTGCGCTTTGTGACACATTCGGCGGTATGATGTGTTACGGTTTCCGAGACCTCGCCATAGGGGCTTACCGTTTATGGTGTTATGATGTGATATGGCATCCGATATATTACGATGATTTGATGTGTGTGATATTATGATGTGTCCGGAGATATACGGAGATTTGAAAACTTCCTCGGAGTATGATGTGTTGTGGCACCGGCGTCGGGGGGTGACCACGTTCAAAGCGCTATGCATGATTTTCAATTGCATTTTGTACATTTGTATTCCGCGCGAGGTTTGATACATTTACCGTATTTGTTTACGTATCCCTTCTCGACTCCGAGTTATGGTTTGGATTCTTGTACCTCTTGCTTTACGTACTCGGTACCTTTTTCCGCATCGACCCCTTTCTTCGGGGGCTGCGTTTCATGCCGCGCAGGTACAGGTACTCGTTTGGGTGAGCCGTCAGCTTAGGACTCCTGTCAGCCATTTTGGAGTGCTCCTTTGTTCGGAGCCCACTTTTGGTACAGACTCTTCTGTTATGCACATGTTCGCGTATGTTTGTTCTGGGTACGGCGGGGCCCTGTCCCGTCATATGTTCGTATGTTCTGTTCGGTTTGTAGAGGCCTGTAGTCATATTTGTGGGTCATGGGTCCGGTTTGTCCGTATGTGATTCTGTTTTGCATCCTTAAGCGGCCCGTATGCTACTATGGCCGATATGGCCCATATGTTTGTATGTATGTGTATGTACGGGCGATGTACATTCCGGCTTTGATTTGATATGATGTGTTTGCACGGGCGTATCTTAGGACGCATTCGTTTACGTATTTGTATGACGTCTGCTATCTGCTATCGGTACGAATAATGTACGTGAGTACGGATATGTCCTAACATGACAATTTGGTTCGTAAGTTTGTTTGGGTGCACAAGCGGGGGCACCGATCCGGCCACGGAGTTGGGTTGTGACAAAAGTGGTATCGCAGCGGTTAGTCTTCGGAATGTCGCGAGTGCCGTGTCTAGTAGAGTCTTGTTTATCGGTGTGTTGTGCACCACATCTATAAACAGGAGGCTACAGGACATCTAGGATGCTATGTTACCCTTTCTTGGAATCTTAGATCGTGCGATAGAGCTGCAATGTTAGGATGGTCTCCTTCCAATGAATCGCGGTGGCTACAGCAAGGCTCCGAAAAGAACGATAGCGCCAGTATTTTGGGAAATTATTTCTGACTCTCTCTCTGCAGGTGACTGTGGATTGACAAAAGATGAAAAGGGTGACTGAGATGTCC
>NC_081348.1:20471417-20558672 GCF_029784015.1 Lycium ferocissimum
CTCTCCATTTAAGTTTCCTTGTTAAAGGGAGTCTTGTGAGCTTGAGCCGACGATCTAGTTGAGTGGATGTGGTCGCGAGAATCCTTGCCTTGGTTCCGACCATCATTTGTTTCATCACCTCCGCCATCTCTCTCAGGAACTCCCGCAAATCTCCATGGGATTGAAGCTTGATTTGGGTCCGCCATTGATGTGTTTCCTGTTGTCCCGTTAGTTGGGTCAACCAGTACCTCTTCATTGAGGTTTCTGTTTCCGTCAACGAGTGGTGTAGGTGTAGCTCCTATCATATCTTAATGCATGTTATACCCCATTTCAACCGAGTCAAAATGGTTTACAACATCCCGGCAATTTCGGGGTTAATTAAAGTTAAGGGAGTCGCCACCTAATTATTTACGGTGAATTAGGGTACCTAAGGTTATTAAAGTAATTATCTAAAGTTGATTTTATTTTAAAGTCTACGAAATCAAGATTCTAGGTAAGGGTTCTACTAACTTAAAGGGAAGGTATTAGGCACCCTTTAAGATCCATTAATAATGGTTAACCGACCGGACTCAAATTCAATAAGGCTAAGCATGTAGATGTAATATTTTATAATATTTAAGAAAATATCTTTATAAGCACTGCTAAAGTTATGGATAGAAATTGGATGCTATTTAAAACGAAACTTGTAGAAAAATAATAGATGCATAAAAGAGTTTAGTTACAAATAAACTAAAGAAACAGGATGTGTAATGTTTATATGTATTTGGAGAAAATAAGTTATGCCAACTAATAAATTAAAAGAGTTATTTAATAAAATTTTAAGGGGGGGGGGGGGGGGGGGGGGGCTTTACGTAAAGAATATTAGTTCAACGTAGACTGTGCGAAGGTTGCTTTAAACAAATATGTATTTCGAGTGTTTTTAAAAAAAAGCTAAAGTGAAGAAGTTATCCATAGAACTAGTTCGCCCTTTTTATTTCTCAAATGAGTTAACGTTAGTATAAAATATGTAACGTTTAAATTTATAAAATAGTAAGAATGAATCTTGATTCTTTCACTCAAAATATGTAGTCGTGCTATTTTGAAAATTATTCTAATAAAATATTGTAGATACCATAAATGGTTTAACATAAAAAGGAGGAATGAAACCTATGAACTAATTGTTAGTTTCTCTTTTAAATTAACTACCCATCGTACTAAAACTAGCCCCTTAATCCCACTAAGGTTTATTCTAGTTAAGAAAAACAAACAAGCAAAGTACTAGTTGTATAATTTAAAGGGCACAAAATAAGGACCAAATAAAACTAAATGGGCTAAACCCGTTCGGGACTGCCAAGCGATACGTTCCTTTGTTGAGCTTCTGCCCAAAGAATTTAATATATTGCTTCGGGTGGCTGATGGGGCTGACACGACAGAGATTTCGTTGGGCTTTTATCCCAACACCGAATGCGGGAGACGACGAGTCCCTGCGAACTCGTATGCGATGTTCATGCATAAGACGAAAGAAAGAGATTAGTGTATAATCAACGAGTGAGGTTAAAACATGTAAAATATAACTCAAAATCTACATAGTGATTAACATTTGTACGACTCTAACATGCTGGGAGAACGAAGAGAGTCACCCATTTAATATATAATTTCATGTTTTGGAACCAAAATATCCAAAGGAAGAAGTAAAACGGGCTGAAACATTAGGCAATACCCAATCTCATACAAATCTAAGCTTGAACATCAGATAAATCTCATAACATAAACTTATCGGTGAATGCATGAGGATTTCATTGAAACAATTACAAAGTCGGTATTTGGATGGAAGACACAGCCAATTATCGGGATGTTTGAAGATATTTTAGATAAAGGTTGTGACTTATCCTTTTAAACACATTTTGAACCATTTTACCATTCAAGCCGAATTTTGAGGAAAGACATCGTGCCGATTTGTTACCAAAACAATGACCAAATAGGATTCCCCTTTTTGATAGCATTCTCCAGTTTTATCCTTCTTTAACAATTAGGCATAGTACTTTGGTGACTTCAAGGTGCATGCTTCTTAAATGGAACTATTTCAATCTAGAGTAGGCATAAAGGATGATTGTAAGGCTAACAAAATAAAAGGAAGGCTAATCAATTCATTATTTGGCACTAGTTACTTAACACACTTTGGGACGGGTGAGAGATGGTTAACTTAAATGTTAATCTCAAACTTAATAGATTACAATACCTTAGAGTGTAGAAACATACATGCTAAGCAACCGAAGATGTCTTCCTATAAACACAACATCTTAAATAGGGCGAGTTCCTTAAATAGAGCCAACGTGGGATTATATTTAGGTTCACACACTTGACCACCCTTTTCCTGGTAAACTATGCAAAAATGAACATTTATAACACATATTCCCAAGGAAAAAGCAACCGTAGTTGGAGTTTGGCAAAAAGATTTGCGCTTATTTGCTATCTTTAGGGATTTGCAAAAGCTCACCGATCCAAAATAAGAAGAAAAGAAACAATGCACGGAGCACATTGGAAATAAGTTAACTAGAGCTACACCATACCTTTCAAGGGTAGAAGGTTAAGCTTAAACTATATGATCGGGGAAGGATATCATACTATTCAACTCAACAATTAATTATCAAGAAACCGAGAGGGCATAATAATACTAAAGGAGGGAGCATAGGTGGACATCACATAACAAGATAAAACGACCGATCAAAAAGGAGGGTCAACCACCGCACAATATCATAAATTTTCTTAATAGCATGTTAATGGTATGAAGTATAAGGTTGATTTCAATCCCAAGATATACTTTCATCCCAAAGAGGCAATTTAAAATGTTCTAAGAGAAAACATATTTGAAAAGCGCTAGCTTTCAATTAAAACTTCAACAAAATCGGCCTTATCAAAATGGCATGCTAAACACAAACCATTTCTCAACAAAGTGGATACAAACACACTGTTGGTATTTTGTTTACCGTGTTACAGGTCACTATGCCAAACTAATACTTCGAGGGGCATTTAAACACAACAGAAGGGATTGAATTAAATTTTCAGTGGTTTAATGCTATCTGTTTTAATCACATACACAATATACCTAAGATATACACACCGCGGTGTGTATATCAGATATATATCGAATGTATATCTTCTTCTTACCTTGATAACCCACTGTATATCCTATGTATATTCAACTTTAAATAGGTTCTAAGGCCTGGAAATTCAGTCTACGCAACCAAACTACGATATATACGTCTTTCAAATTCATCTTAGCAGCTATCATCCTATCTATGACTCCAAACATCAAACAAATAGCATGACGACAAAGAATTACATAACCACTAAAAAATATAGCAGAATAAGCTAAAAATTTTAACTAAGCAGAAATTAAAGACTATAAGTAATAAGTGTATCGAGGTTTACCTTTTTTGTGTGCGAGGATCCGGAGTCGCGGTGTCGAATCCACTCTCTCGTTATGAATAGACCCGAATCTCAAGCCAAACGAATTCGAATATAAGTATTGCGGATTTTGCGAACTAAAGTTTCGTATTTCACTTTCGGACGAATTGAATGAAAACGCTAGAGTGAGGACAGTTATTAACAGTGCTTTTTTAGATATGGTGACTGAAGAAAGTGTAAATGTTTAAGAGGTTTTCAGGCCGCTAAAAAAGCTCCTTCAAATGGGTAACGAAGTGAATATTTATAGTAGAATCCCTAGGGTTTGCTATCGTTCGAATTGAGCGGGATTTTCTGGTATAGGATTCAAATCGAGTCAAATGGACCGTTCAAATCTGAACGTTGAAAGTGTTTTTGAGCAGATGGTCAAGTGATTCGATTCGGTGTTACCAAAAATAGCTCGACCATTCTCTGATTTTGAGGATCAACGTGTTTTGAAGTAAAAAAAAAAAAGGAAAAAGTTTCTCTGTCAACGACAGAAGGCCCCGACGTAGCGACAATTTGGTATGGAAATAGCATAGGCAAAACTGTCATGGCTAAAGGGAAGTAGGGTTTTGCTAAATGGGGTGGAGAGAGATGAAGATGAGGAGAAAGGGGAAGGGCGGCGTGAAGAGAGAGAGGAGAGAGATGAAAGAAGAGAAAAGGGAGGCGGCTGAAGGGTTTTAGGGCAAAAATATTGGGCCGGTCGGGTCGGGTTATTAATGGGCTCAGTTGGTCCGAATTGAAATGATAATGGGCTAATTTGGGTGTGAAATATGGGTTGTTGTGGTCCGAATTTTGGGATTGAAATATCTTTTTCCCCCGTATTTCTTTTGGCTTCTAAATTAGATCAAATATATTACGTAGTAATAATAACAATAATAATGACCATAATAATAGATCTCGTAATTTAGCGTTAATATAGAATATGAGCATTAGTACATAATGTTAACGAAGCGATAATAGAGTAAAATATTACCTAAGTTATATCTTATATAATAAGTAAGTAGCGATGTATGACGTGTTAATACTTAAAACTATAGTAGTAGAAATTATAATAAAATAAAGGTAAAAATAAGATATTGATTTATTAATTAGGATAGAGGAGGGGAAAAATTGGGTGTCAACAATGCAAAAACATAAGAAAATACCAAAGTAACAACGCTTGCGTAAACAGAGATCAAACTACAAAGCCAACTGTAGAATTCCCACAGACGGCGCCAAACTGTTTGAGTCAAAATTCGTATTTTACCCAAATAGTTGAATTTGAATTTGTTCTAAGGTTAACCACAGTTGATAGTAATTTGATACAGATGTTAGAATTAACACATGCAAGTTATTTAAAGGTTAATAAAGAATGAGTAAATAAAAGGAAAAAGTAAACTTATGCCGATTGAAGATGAACAACAGTGATGGATTTCTTCGTTCCCCAGAATGAATAAGAGTTTGATGATAAAAGAATAATGATAATGATAATAAGCAGTGAATAATCAATAATCGTCTATTTTTCGGTCTGTCTTGGCTGCCCAGATATACAAGTGAAAGTCCTATTTATAGGTATCTGGTCCTATCTGGTGCTCTTCCCGTTGTATGTATGTAATGACAATCATTAATTGCTGAATTAATGATTGTCATTTAATTCCTTGATTCTGGCCGTTAGAAACTGTTTTGTCGTTACTGTATTGATTCTCTTTAACCGCAATCAAGAGGGTCTTGTTTTCCGATGATGCTCTCTTCGTTGACCACATCGTCGGTATCAGCTACCTTTCCGCAAATGCTTTGCTCGGCATTACCATCTGATTTCTCTACATCATTGTATAAACTGACACGTGTCGACTAGATGTTGGTCCACGTGTTAGGTGCGATTTTTTACCCATACACGTTCGTCTATGAAGGCAAATTTCTTATGGGTGCCTGGGTATATATTTAGTAAAGAGTTTAAGTTATAATATATTCAAATTATAATTTACGCGTAAAATATGAGATTTGTAATGATAAAATTGTATCAAAATCCTAACAGTATTCACCAAAACCCTTTCCCCCTTCTTTTAGAGAACGTGTACGAAAGTAAAATCAATTACATTGTACGCATAGAAGTAGAACATAGATGGTCTATTCTAGTTTTATATTTGAAGGAGATTGGATTTTGCTGTTTCCCGATTTCTAAGCCTTTAATTATTTACAGATCATCTCATTGGTGGTTTTCGCTTGTATTTGTGTTTGACATCTCTTCCCAAAAAAAAAAAAAAAATTCCCGACGGAGTCATCTTAATTTTTTTAATCAAGAAATTAGTACAGATTATTTTGTGCTATGTATTGTAATTATGCTCCTCCTAATTTGACTACCGGACGAGTAAAATTTTCGATAAGTCAACGAAAAAGAATTCCCAAATTTTGTGCCAATTTTATTTGAAAAATTACATAGAGATATGAACCTCATGGTAAGAAACTTATTCGCAATCAATATTTACACCAAATCATATTCACTGAAACTTAATTATAAACCAGCTGAAACTTATTTTTTTTCTTTTTTCCCCTCTTTTATCTCCTTGAAATTAAAATGTACAAGTAATTTAATTTGCAGGTCAAACACCACAATAGGTTTTGAGAGCACATTCGAGCCTTCTGTTCTCTTCTTTGCTAAAGAAATGAAGATAATCAAGATGGTTGAATGACTTGAATTGTAAAGGGTGGTCCTCATCAACCAACTCTTTTGGTGTTTCAACCATTACGGAATCTTCCATGAAAGAAAATTGTGCAATAGAGTATCTTGCTCCTGTCTCTTCCATCATCACTCTATGATGCGGAGATTTTATCCTATTGTTGCTCCATGACTATATCCAAGAAATATCAAATATCAGTACATATCACTAATTGTAGGAAATTTAGTTATATATATACACACACACACTAAAGTTACACCAAAAATATTACACTATTGGTATACATTTATTTGTTGTATTAGGTTATTTATCTTATTTTTAACTATTTCACAAATTATGAGTTGTTACTTGTAGTTACTAATATTTGTTAGGAATCTTACCATTTTAAGCTTGCCGACTAAAAGAATTGCATACATGATAGTTTGTAATTGTGGTCGGTGTATACTCAATGTATAGCAAGTGTATAATGTACCGACGATGATTATATGTACATTGTTTATACAATGGTATACGTTCATTATACATCGTATAATAATTAACCAACATTTGTTAATAAATCATTAGGACTGGGGTTATTTTTAGTTGTGGAATTTATTTGGCTGATCATATGTAGTGCAAATTCCGTCTTATTTTTAAATAATTAAACAGTTTATATTATAAAATACTTGTATAAGTACTATATATGTCTGTGAAGTTAAACAACTAATTTATTAGCACGTCATGTATTTATCACTCCATTTATTCTATTTATGTGTTTTACTTTTCATTTAGTTTATTTAAAAAGAATGTTACTTTCAAAGAGCTTAATTATACAAAATTCAAAAATCTTCCTTAAGGTCTTAAACTCCGTATTCAATCAAATTAACATGTAGGGATCTAGTAGCTCAATTGGTTGCCTACCTAAACTTTCATCTTATTGGTGAGGGTTCGAATCCCCACATTGTAATCCCTTCCCTCATTTCTCATGCCCCTATGTAATAAAAAAAATCAAACTAACACAATAAAATAAACGGGATACCATGATTGCGTCGCCAGCCATGACGACGATGGAGGAAGGGGAAAGCTCAACTCCGAACCACTGACCGTCTTTCCTTTTGATCTCCAAACCATTAACTTGATTCTGATGAATTGTTGACATGAAGCTCTTGTCCGTATGAGCAACAAATCCCAGTTTTGCTTCTTGTTCTTGGGCTTCTCTATATTTCATTACTCTAGCTAGATAGTTCACTGATTTGACGTGAGAATCATAGTACTTCTCTACACCATAGCTCTCGAAAACCATTCTCACCACCATTTCTTCTAGTTCTGCTGCTGCTTTCGAGTATGCTAACAAAGCTTGACTAACAACATCAAGAAGACAAAAATAAATAAATAAATAAATAAATAAGAATAATGAATTAGGGTATGTTTGGTGTGGAGGAAAATATTTTTTTGGAAATTATTTTTCGACTTTCTCATGTTTTGCTGGGTCAAATGTTTAGGAATCTATTTTCAAGAAAAATAAGTTCCTTAAAAATTAGAAAAATGCTTCTCTGTTAAGAGTAGGAAAAACAAGTTTCATCAATAGTATTCCACGTTGATCGTCCCTTCCCTGTCTACCACCCCTGCCCCGCCCCCACCCTACAACATCTCCACCCACCTCACCTCATAATATTTGCCTAGATTATATATAAATCTTTTTGAGACAGAATTTTTCTATTTTTCAGGAACATTTTCGTGGAAAAAATTTCCGTCATACCAAACGCCCCCTTAGTGCATTACGCTATGAATCAATCAACAGTGTCTCAATCTCAAACTAGTGGGAGTCCGCAAATTCGAAAAGACATAAAGAAAATAATACCTGCAAACATTGTTCCCGTTAGGCCACATGAAATTGGTGAAATTTTGGATGCCTTCGAGTGTATTGGCGTTATCAATGCCCATGCTCTCATAGAGAGGAATAAATGGGATTTGGCCAACATAACCATACAAAGGTTTGCTAGACTTATTTTGGACTTTAGTCTGAGTGGGAAGATCAAATAACTTTCCTAGTGATTGAAAAACATCATTATGGATCTTTAATGAAATTTGATCGTACAATGCTACAAAACAACCGTACTCTTCAAGAGCACAAACAGCTTCTTTACGTGTCTTGGACCATGAATTTGTGCCTGGTTCCAAATTCTCCTTTGTGAAATCAATTATGGGAAGTTTGTGGGAAACAGTTAGAGAACCCATGGATTATACTACTCTTTTTGTAAATTTAATTGCTTGAAATTGATGTGTTATACTATTGTGAGAAACAACTTCAATTTTCCACCTCTCTTATATAATGGTTTTTAATGGACCAGACATATGATAATATTAATATTGGGCTGTCACAGCTTCAATTGTTGTTACGTTCTTGGAGGCTAATGATACGGAATATTCTGTATATTTTCAGGACCATAAGTGCGGCGCAAAATTTATTTATGCGTGGTTCTTTTAATGAGTTCCTATATGACAAAGGTAGTGAATTTAGATTCAATTAAGTACAATTTTACTATGCTCGCTATAACTTGGAAGCAAGCTGTCTTGAAATATTTTCTTTTATTATCATGTAATCATGGTATTGGAGAAGCCACTAGTGGATGGTTAAGGAAGACAAAGGAGCTAAGTTTTATTTTTCTTTTCTTTGATTTTAAAGATGCGATTTCTTCTAGCGTTATAGCCTATAGGTAGTATAAAAGCTAGAGTAAATTACACCATATGTCAATACGGTGGCAATCTTCAAAATAAAGACTAAGATTAGTTTTTAAATCTTTCAAAAAATGACCCACTCCCTCCTCCTCCCTCTCTCTCTCCATCCTCCTCCCCACTCTCTCTTTTTCGCTTCACGCCCATCCCAACGACGGCGCCGGCGGTCGGCACCATTGGACAAGACACAGAGAGAGAGAGAGTTTGCCGCCCTCCTCTCTCTCTCGCTCTCTCCTATAGCTCCTCCTCCCTTATATTGAATCTCTCTCACCACGCCTCCTCTCTCTCTGACCGCCCTCTCTCTGCGCTCCTCCTGAGATCCTCTCTCTCTCTCTGTCTCCTCTTCTCTCTCTACCGCGCTTCCTCTCTCTTTCTCCGACGTCGACGATTTTTCGGTGGCTCAGATTTGGTCGCCTCCTCCCAGCGATGGCTCAGGTATAAGTAACATATATTAGAAATTACCTAGATCTAGATCTGTCATCTATCGAAAAACTCATCGAGGTGGTGGGGGAGCGGAGGTGACGACGGTGGGGTTCGCCAGAGGTGGTTGAGGTTGGCGATAGCGAAATCGAGGGGGGGGTGCAGGGGTAGTGAAGGTATAATAGTATATAATATTGTATATGGGTGTAGATGGGTGTATATGGGTATATGAGTGTATATGGGTGTACATGGGTGTATGGGTTATAATATTGTATGTGGGTGTATACGGGTGTATATAAGTGTATGGGTGTTTATGTATATAGGCATATAAATATGTATACACCTTCAAACAACTATACACATAATGTACTTGTCTTTTGTATATAAGTGTATAATATTGTATAAAAAAAAAATTGGGGTAAAGCTTTGCAATGTAAGTTTTGGGATATTTTTTTGTAATGTAAGTAAGCAAATTGTATATTTATTAAATTTCCCCTAAAATCTATTCACCGACAATATAATTACCTACTACAAGTTTGGATTTGCAACCTGAAAAACAAAGTAATTTTTCAATGTAGGTAAAACGTTCAATCACGGATTACATGGAAAAGGAAACAAAACTGAATTTAACAAAAGAATACAACAACATACCCAGTGTTGACAAAAGAATGAATCAAATAATTAAAGGCCCCTTGAGAAGTTCCTATTCATTTTCTTGCACGGATTGTTCTTCAAAGGCGCTGGTATTTAATTTTTGTCCCGCCAAATTCTCTTTAATTTTTTTGTCCTTTACTTAAAAAAGTGACCGAAAATACTCCGAGGTTCTATATTTGAAGCTCCGCTAAAAAAAAAAAACAATTTCTCAAGGCAAAGCTTCGCGAAAATTTTGCCTTATAAGGCAGAATTTGCCCTGCAAAATTTTACAAGGCAGATTTGTAAAATTTACTTGGCATAGCTTACATTATTACCTATTTATGAAACATAACTAAACTTTACAATAATTATATTTAGTAGCTAAAATATAACATATTTACTTCTATACCTATCACTTTTACCACTCATCGATAACTTCCCAACCCCTAAATTTAAGCCAAAAAACGTCCCTCTCTCCTATCCCCCTAAATACACGCCATTATGCCCAATATCCCTTAATTTCCTCCAATTTCAAATCGGTTTACAATAGTTCAACTTTCATTTTGTTTATCTCTAATTAACTACTCATTAATTTCACTCATAATTCAAATCTAATTCCCAAAAAAGGTAAGATTCTATCTTGATTTTTACGTTTCACCGTGTATTTAACCTATATTTTGGTTTTTTTTTTTCTTGAATATTACTTCGAATTTTCAATTCCTAATGTTTTGGATTGATATTTTAATAGTTGTTTTTCATATATATTTTGGCTATATTTTAATTGTATTTTGATTATTATGTTCAATATTACTTATTAAGTTTACGTTGACTATATTTCGAGATATATTTTTCATATATTTTGACTATATTTAGAAAAATTTCAGAAAAATAAAACAAATAAAAAAGTTGCAGTGAAAACGTTGTTACCTCAATTATGAACTCAATTTTGGCTATATTTTAATTGTATTTTGATTATTATGTTCAATATTACTTATTACGGTTTTTAATTGACTATATTTAAGGATATATTTTTCATATATTTTGACTAATTTTCAAAATTTACAAAAATGAAAAAAATAAACAAAAAAGTTGCAATTGATAAACGTTAACAAATTACCTCAATTATAGACTCAACTTGAATTCGATATTTCAATAGATGAATTCAAAATATATATTCGTATATTTAAAACGAATATTGTATAACAAAATTAACAAAGATCGGTTTGATATTGTTATTTTTCAAAGTTTTTTGATGAACTAGTTTTTGAACCTTTTTTTTTTTTTTTTGTTAAAAATATGAATGTACTTTTTGAATTCAATTTTTTTTTGAATTTGTTAGCTGTTTGAATGAGATATGAGATCAGATATGGAATGGGAGGATATTTGCGTGACCGGACTCTTTTTAAGAACATTAAAGCGATTTTAATTTAAATTGGAATTGATTTGTTTCTTTTATTATCATAATCATATTGGAGAAGACTTTCAAGTTTTATTTTCTTTCTTTGGTTTTGTGCATTTCTTCGTTATATTTATCCTATATTTAAGTTGGACGCGTCTACTAGCTAAATATAGGTCCTCCATACTAATTGTAAACGTAAAACATGTAGTTATAGGTTGTTAGAAGGAGCTAAAGGTAGTTGCTTGTTAAAAAATTTTACTTTTTTTTTTTTTCTAAGCTAGAATTTCTAACACAAAGTTTGCCTTGCAAATTATTTTTTGTTATTCTTTCAATTTAGAATTTACAAAAGTTAAGTTAAAACAACTTTTACGAATAATTTTATTTTATTTTTTCAATTGACGAATTTTTTTATTTTTGAACCGGAAGTTTGAACCCAAAACACGGGATATTTTAGGCGAAATTAAAATAAGCGATTTGAGGGACAAAAATTAAAGACCACCTCCGAATATGGTAGTCGTGAAAATTGTCGTTCATATTTATGATAGGAGTATATAGACTGAATATAGAATGAGGAACTATTTCTCGACCATCTATCAGTAATTCAGTGTATCTATTGAAGTGGAGGCCATAGTGATAGTCAGTGCCGAAACTAGAAAAATCATCCCACATCAAAATATTACTGAAGAAGCGAGCGGCTGGTAGCTGTATATAAGGAGCTCAAGCGCCTCAATATAACTCACGCAGTCACGCAATGAGCACATAGCGAACTATTCTTTCGCCTTTTACTAAAGAATACCGTGTGCGCGTTGCATATAGTGGCATACGCCAATTTTTGGAGGGTTTTCTTCAATGGAAACCCCAACAATACTAGTTTTAATTTTTCAATAATTTTAACTAAAATGGGTAAACTAAAGTCAGAGCTTCTCCACCAATACAACGATCAAAGACAATACTAATCCAAGAGATTCACTAATGAATATAAACATGATTGCTGTTCCTTAATTCTGCTATATTATGCCACAATTTTATTTAAATAAAGATGTAGAAACTACAAAATTTGATAAAGAATGAGCTGTTTTTTGCTCTATGCAGTCTAAAATGGTCTTTTATTTTATTGCCTTTCCTCTCAATCAAAGCTTTTCCTTTTGGAAAATTTCAAGTTACGGCTGGTAATTGCAGGAGTCAACATGAACACTGGGTCTTTGTTTTTTTGACAAAATCACGTGAGCTACACCTATATTTTCGATGAGCCAAAGTATAAAAATACCGGTATAAATCAAAAAGGGCCGCCGTTAAATTTACATACCAAAAGGGGTTTTAACTCAATTTTTTTTTTTTTTTAATTGCCTGAAGCCGTAAAAAAAAAAAAACAATTTTTTAATTGAATCCCTAGTTTTACAAACATAACTTTTTTCCCACCGGTTTAGGGTTTAATTTGTGCTGCCTCTATTTAAATCATATTGTCTATATTTTTAATAAAAAAAATTTATTTATTTTTTTAATTTTTAAAGCATATAGTTAATTTTAGTGAATAACTCAAATAAATATTTTAATACAAGCTAATTAAAATGTGTTATATATACGAAACGTAAATAAAAAATAAAATATAAAAACAAACGACATTAACTTATTAATAAATGTTAAATTACATGATAACTATTAAACGGCACAAGACATGTTTTATTTTTTTAGATTTTGATTTAAACGTGTTATTTTTTAATCAAGACATAACTTTATTTTGAATATAAATCTAAGTCTAAAAAATATAAGGTGAAAAACGAGTTGTAAAGTGGTCAAACTTTAGATGGTCATCGGACATCCGTTTTACGCGTTTATTTTTTAATAAAAAAAATTATTGATTTTTTTCCATTTTTAAAGCATATAGTTAATTTCAATAATTAAATTTGTTTGAAAAAACTTAGTGTTTGACCGTAAGGTTATTTTAGTCAACTTTATATGTCGAGAAAATTAGTACTTTATTTTCAAAAACATGAAATTGACATTCACAGCTACATTACCCCGGGATTTTTACATTGAAATCTATTGCATATCATCATCTTATAAGTAACTAAAACTGAAAATTTCAGGCCAATTTGGGGGAAAATTGAAATTGAATGGGATAAAAGGTGTTTTTTTAAAAATCGGCTCGGCCAAACCGCCTTATGGCGGTTTGTCATAGATCTCGAAAAAATACGCAAGTTCAAAAAAAAAAACGCGTAAAACGGATCGCAAAGTTATGACCATCTAAAGTTTGACCACTTTACAACTAGTTTTTCACCTTATATTTTTTAGACTTAGATTTATATTCAAAATAAAGTTATGTCTTGATTAAAAAATAACACGTTTAAATCAAAATCTTAAAAAATAAAACATGATTTCCGTTTAATAGTTATCATGTAATTTAACATTTATTAATAAGTTAATGTGTGACGTTTATTTAACTTATATTTTATTTTTTATCGTTCGCATATATAACACATATTTAATTATTGCATGTATTAAAATATTTATTTGAGTTATTCACTAAAATTAACTATATGCTTTAAAAATTAAAAAAATCAATAAATTTTTTTTATTAAAAACATAGCCGAATATGATTTAAATATACAAATTAAATATTAAAAGATGTTTGTAAAAGTTGGTCCACGTTTTACAAATTATTGTAAAACGTGGAACGTTTTACTCGTGGATCCCTCCACGTTTTACAAATATAATTTGTAAAACGTGGAGGGATTATATTATTAAAAAATTGTTTTTTTTTTTACGGCTTCAATGGTCCGACAATTAAAAAAAAAATGGGGTATAACGTCATGTTCGATCCACGTTATACCCATTTTATTGTAAAACCCTTTTGGTTTATACCGTGTATTTTTATCAATTGACCCTATATTTTGTGTTAGTTTTAACTCCAAAGAGCCTCATTTTGTTAGTTGAACCAAAGGTGCTCCACTTTGTCTTATTAAAAGATGCTAAAGGGTATTTTTAAGCTATAAAAAATTAACCTACTCTTAAACACAAGCGACAATTTTAGTTTCAAACTCTGGCTATAGTTTACCAATTTATTTTTTCACTATTGAGTCGATTGGACATAATTTGAAATCATAATGATTTGAAGTTGATTTTTGTTTGGATATGAAATTTGAATTTCTTAAGTTGTATTTTTTCGCATAAACATAAAAACAGTAAAATTGAACATGAGTTGTATAAGTAGGCGTTTGGACATGCGATTGCATCTCATGAGATGAAATTCCAAATCATCCAAAAAGGCAAGATTTGGTATTTCAAATCATGATTTCAAAAATTTTAAATATAAAACTTGACCCATAAGTTTATATTTTGTAAAAATAGATCCATAAGTTGGTAGATATATTTACCAATCATGTTTACCAACCATTTATATCAAATATTAAAAGATCTATAAGTTGGTAGTATATTTATAACAAATTTACTCTTACCAGCCATGTGGGAGGATTATATTAAAGAGTAGTTACACTACAACTCATGTTCAATTTTCCATTTTATTGAACTAAAGTTTGATCAATTGATGTTGTGTTTTTTAGAAAGGTCTTCTAGTAGCGTATTAATTTTGTTATGAACTATGACTTGCTCATTTGGTAAGATTGTATAAGAATTGGGAAAGTTTTGATGGTTTTCACAACTTGTGGGGTTTTTATATCTATAGAAAAAATAATAAGAATAGTCCAAACATGATTTAATTTCATGATTTCAAATCATGTCCAACTTGTATCTTCAATAATAAATTTATCATAAATATATAAATATTTGATATAAATGATCGGTAACAAGGTTGGTAAATATATCTATCAATTATAGGTCCTTTTTTTATTCAATATAAACTTGTGTGTCAAGTTTTACATTTGAAATCATGATTTGGAATCTCAAATCATATCTTTTGGAGAATTTGAGATTTGCAATCATGGCATGAAGTTGAAACCGAAATTTTGTGCAAATTGTATAAACAAATGTTGATTTGAAATCAAAATATGAAATCATGATTTCATATCGCATGACCAAACACCTACAATTTGCAGGATTGTCCTTCGCTGGTGGTGGTTTTTAATTTTTGTCCTAAATATATTTTGCTCTTTGCCTTTGGGCCTTAAGGTGTGTCCAAAGCTTTAGAATTTTACATTTGAAATTAAAGATGATTTTGAGGGCTAAAACTTAAAGACCACCAATTTGAAGGTAAAAAAATTAAAGACCGCCCCAAATGAGCACAATCAGCGCCAAAAAAAAAAAAAAAAGGGAAGAAGCTAAAAATGGACTGGACCTTACTAATAACAGCAAATTGGGCCACTTTCTGCCAAGTTGTTACTGGGCTGCCAATTCTCTTGTGGAATTGGCCCAAATAAGAAGGTAGTGACCCGATCCAACACGACACATGCTCTTCTTTTCTCTCTCCATTGATTCATTGAGATCAGGATTCATTTTTGTGTGGAAACGAATCAAGAATGGGGGGTCACTCGAGTTCATGGTCGCGAGCGTTGGTACAGATCTCTCCCTACACATTCTCCGCTATCGGAATTGCCATTGCCATCGGTGTTTCTGTGCTCGGTGCTGCCTGGTAATTACTCCCTAGGGTTTTCATTAATTTTGTATTTATCTAATGACTTACCTCTCTTCTCTTGGATTTTAGGGGAATATATATAACTGGAAGTAGTTTGATTGGTGCTGCCATCAAAGCTCCCAGGATTACATCCAAGAATCTCATTAGGTAAATTTACTTCTCCTTTTCCATTTTTATTTACTTTAACGCGAATTTATACGGGCTAATATCAATGGGGACACGTAGGGTTAGGAAAAAAAAAGGGTCCTAGCATTAAATTCTGTATTGTTAATACTAGTATATTTGGTTATGCATCACTTGTAAAATATTTGGTTTGTGGTATATAAGCTGTGTAACTGATACTAGCATAACTTGCTGGAGTTTATGTATTTCTTTTTTGTTGGCCATAGAATGGAATATAAATATGTTTGTTAGGCTATAAGCAATAGTAGGATGAAGCTAATTATTGACTTTGGTCCAATCTTTGTATAATAATCCCTTTATTATAATTCATCGCTAACAATTTATGGTTCTTTTTAAGTGGATAACTATTGTGTATAACTAGTTCGTGAAACCAAACAACCCCTTGAAGAATTTTAAGCCGATGTCACTATGTGCGTTAAATTGTATAACATAGATTGATATTTAACTTCTAGTCAGAGTAATTTGTCTTAGAAGTATTGCTTGTGCGAGATGAGAAGTTGAGTTAAACTTAGGTAGACCAAACTTTCTAAGAACGTGTTGTTTTACCTTACTCTTTACTTGCAGAGGTGCAGGTTATGTTTTTGTTCTGATGGTAGTTTGGTCCCGTACTGTGAGCTTAATTACTCAGTTTTCTTTATCATTATTGTCGCTCTTCAAGAGTGGTAATTCTACATCTGAGCTTCATTTGGTCAACTATCCCATTATACCGTCTGCCTTTTTCATGACCTTGTGTCTCAATCTTGTCCTGCCTTGAATCTTGATAAGGCATCTATTAAAGTTGTACATATGAAATGTTGAAACAGTATGCCTTGATGAGAGAGTAGAGGTATATGGATCTGGGTAGCGGGACGATTATGGTCCTTGATATGCTTGTTTACTATTTGTAGGCAAGTGTGAAATGGACCTTGGGGCTTGGACTGATAAGAAAATGAACCCGGGCCTAACTCAACCCTAAAAACTAGCTCATAACCATATAAAGAAAACATCCCATCCTTAAAGAGCCCGTGTGGGAACTCATCAACCTCCCAATTGGAGCGTGGATAATATAAGCTAGGGGCCCAACATCAGAATGAGATGGATGTGGCTCTGATACCATGATTAAAAAATGGCCCTTGGGCTGATAAGAAAATGGACTTTGGGCCTAAGAGCCTGTTTGGATGGGCTTAAAAAAAGCCAGCACTTATTTTTTTTTTGGCTTATAAGCTGCTTTAGATAAGCTAAGCCAAACGGGCCTAATTATTTTTTTGGGCTTATTTTAAGCACAAAATGGCTTTTAAGCTGGCCAGCCAAACACTCAAAAAAGCTGAAAACAGCAACTTATAAGCCAATCCAAACGGGCTCTAACTCAACCCCAAAGTTAGCTCATGAGGTGAGGATTTTCCAAAATATAAAAAGATCATCCCATCCATAAATAGATGATATGGAAACTCAAGAGAGTCAAAGGCTCATAGTCTACTGGATATGCATAATGTTACTTATTATTGATGATTCGAATCTTTAGTTTGTTCCCAGTCCTTTGTATTTGTGCAATGACTTATAAATTTTGTTTGTCAGTGTAATCTTTTGTGAAGCGGTTGCTATATATGGTGTTATTGTGGCCATCATTCTTCAAACAAAGCTCGAGAGTGTACCTGCCTCTCAGATTTATGCACCAGAATCTATGAGAGCTGGATATGCAATTTTTGCTTCTGGAATCATTGTGGGCTTTGCCAATCTTGTCTGTGGGTGAGTCAGAAATATACTTTTTCTAGCACATGGATTTCTACTTTGTGGTGTCAAGTTCAAAGCAATATGTTTCTGTCTTTTAATTGTTGTTGCTCCTTTTATTTCTTTACAAAGGTTGTGCGTTGGAATAATCGGAAGCAGCTGTGCCTTATCCGATGCACAGAACTCCACGCTTTTTGTTAAGATCCTTGTAATCGAGATTTTTGGTAGTGCACTTGGGCTGTTCGGTGTTATTGTGGGAATTATTATGTCAGCTCAAGCATCTTGGCCATCCAAGGCTGCATAAGTCTGTGCATGATGTGCTTGTTATTATTTTTATAACAAACACATAAGTCTTGGCCATCCAAGTCTGCATAAGTCTTTGCATTATGTGCTTGTTGTCAATGTTTAAATTATATTGTATTATGTATTATATGCGTCTGCACGAGTCCTCATTTTGTCCCTTTCTTCTTTTTGGCCTTTCGCAGTGCATTTTGATGTGCAATTACTTTGTCAACTACTTTTGTTAGTCTGTTCATTGATGTAATTTTTCTTAATAAAGCTATTGAATACTAGTTCTTCTACTCTGTTTCAAAAATTGTGCTATTGAATACTATTTCAATTTGTATTGATGGACCCCATCTGTAGCATTTCACAATACATTGGTAAATAGATTTTGATCCTCTAGCATGCCTTATTTCGGCATCCAAGTAAGGCTAAATCTTACTATTTGTTTGATTGCCACTGATTTAGAAATGGCCAAGCTGCCCAGTGGACTGGCCAATACAACCATTGTGCGAGTGAGACTTGTTTCTTATTTCATGACAGGGATAGTTCCATCTTGCTACATACTTACCCCCCCCCCCCCCCCCCCCCCCCCGCCCTCGCCCCACAATTCTTTATCCTTGGGGAACACTCGATACTCTCACGGAGAAGGTGCATCGGGCAACAGGAGAAATAGTGGGAGAAAGGTTTAGTAGATAAGATATTTATGGGATAAGAAGGAAAGCAAGAGCTGCAGTAAACCCCTTGCCTTTGGATTAATTGTCATAGAATCTGCTCATTCTAATGGCAAGAAATCCTTGCCATGGAAGAGCTGTTGAATAAGTGACTGATTATGCAGAGGCTGATTAATCTGTCAATGCCAAAGGACGCCATGGCCAGCTAAAAGACCGGATTCTAACCTCTATACAGCAATCTGGCTCAAACAAGGTAAGCTGTGGAGTGTGGAGGGATGAAAGTAGTTCAGTCTGAGTTTCAAACTATAGTCCGTCATAAAAGCGTTCGTAAATCACTGCTTATTCTGTGGGGACACCCACGAAATCAGAGCAAAGGCAAAACTTCAGGTGAAGCAAAAGCTCTGTTCAAGCTGGATATATTTTCTCATACATATGAGGATCTAACTTCAGTTCATCTTATGGGATCTTCAAATTGAATTGGGAACTCGTTTTACAATTCGCTAAGTCAAATTTGCCGCCTTAAAAATTAACAGAAACTTTTACGCAACATTTTGTACGTTTTTTGCCATATTCGCACTGCCTGGAAACCTCTTGGATTGACAGCAATTGTTCTTAGTTCCACAGGATCTTTAACCGGTCTTGCCCGCCATTTTGTTAAACAGCATTGATGCCCACGTAAAGGCTGTCCAAATTGCAGTCCATACATGAATTATTGTACCTTCATGTTACAGATTATAAGTAATGATGTACTGCAACATGAATTATTGTACCTTCGGCCTTCCTGTTACAGAGTAAAAGTAGTGATATACTGCAACATCAAGGACCAAAACAATCTTGAAAAGTTTTCTTGAATAACAAAAGAAAAAATGTGCAATACCTTCTAAATTGTGAAAGATCCTTCGGCCAGTTTTTGCTAGCGATCCTAAAACTGTTGTCTTAGCTCTTGAGCCTTTTTTTATGGGTAATTTGACATTCAATTCAAACTCATTAAGTTAGCATGACGTTCTTCTTTAGTCTACACTAATTTTGGGGAAAAAAAGTTATTCTGGGTCACAACCAATAAAAGGTCGCTGATTTGATAAAATGCTAATTTAAGAAGCATTAAGTTGTAACTTTGAGCTACTTTATAGTAACTCCTTTTCTGAAGCAGTGACACAGTTTCATAATTCTGAACATAAGAGGGCCAGGAATCAACTAGTATTAGTATTGCATATACACCCCACATGAATATAAAATAAACACGTTATAAAAAATTTCATGAAAATATTTGCTTGATTTTATATAAATAAAAAATATGAATAAAGCATGACGTCCCACCTTGTCGCTTGTATCCTACATATAATACAATTTTACCGCATGGCCAACACGGCAACACCCATGCCAACAGAAAGAAGGATTATCATTCCAAGAGAATATAAACTAAATGAAGTAGATGTGTAGATGTTTAGGCCAATTGACTAAAATAAAGATGTTCTTTGCAGGGTCAGCACACATTTGTAAGATATTCATTAATTTACTCCATAGCTTTAATATATAATCATTTTCTTGTTACAATATTTTTGTATCTCGAGGCAACAAAAATTATGAAAAGAAGTGTGACGCGTGGTAGGTATATAGGAGTCATTGTTCATGCTTCTTATTTGATGATCATCTTTCTTAAACCAAACCATCGATAGTTTTATATTATATTGCTTAGTTGTTGGACTGCACTAAATGAGTACTCTTTTAGAATCTTATTTTCTTTGAATCTAAAGAAAGGCAAAAGGAAAAAAAGGGGTAAGCCCAACTTGAGAGAAGTCCAAGAAACAGTATAAGACGGCAAGATTCGTGTTTGTAATTAAACTTTCAGATGATGAAAGAGACTGGACAATGCACAATATGACAAGCAGGCAACCAACAGAGAATCAGACTTGCAAATATTAGAATTCCAAATATTAAAAGCACTTGTAAGTCAACTTCAACAGAGGAAAATTCTAAAAGGCCAAAAGAGTGTGAGTTTCTTTTATCACATGGTTGGTGGCAGTAAACGTCCACATGAAATTAGGCATGGCAATGGGACAGTGTGGGGAACTCTTCTTTGTCCACATATTGTGAAAGAACCGGACTACGCAATCAAGGCAGAATTACCATCGATGAGGGGCGGTCCGTTGAATATAGTGGTGGATCGGAGGTTAGAGGCGGAGCTAGAGGTCTAGTAACGACTTCGGCGGTACTCAATAACCTCAGCCAGAAAATCCTATACATGTATTACGAAGTTCACTCATTAATATAATATATATACAACTAATTTTTTGAAAAGTAAGTAAGATGTCTTTTCTAAAATTCAAAAATCATATACTCAAAATCATGGATTCGTCCTCCGGGCCGAGCCACATGCAATGGCCCTTTGTCAATAAGTTATATTGCATAGATGTAAAAATAAAACTTTGGCTCCCCTTAGAAATATAGATTCAAATCCTAGATGTGGTTTCTCGATTTTATGAATTCCGTAATCAAAATTCCTGCCTCCACAATTGATTCAACAACCTTCGTCGAAAAATTATATATTTTTCACAAATCTCTCCCTCACACACAGACACTTGTCCTAATGTGAAAGAGTAAGTTCAATAGGACTATTATAAACTACAAGGGCTATATTTATAAGAATTAAACCAAGAGTAGAAAATTTAAATATTTTAGAATTTGATATATATTTGGCAATTTGTTTAATCTATCTCTCATCCAGCTATAAGGTCATCTAATTTGTCGAGCAAAATAACAGTGACTTTCTACTCATGCAAATCTTAAAAATCAGGATTTAATTCGATGTGATCAGCGATAAGAAAAATATAATTACAGTAACTAACTTTATTTATTTACTTAAAGTTTGATAGGTAAAATTATCCGATATCAAATGAAAATAACAGATGAATAATAAAACAGTTGAAATACGCACTAGCGGTCAAGACACTACCATTATAAATTGACACAGCAACATGGATCATGGGTTCATAAGCTGGCTTTTTGTCCCAACTATTCCCTACATGTCTTAAAGATAAACTCCTAGTACACTCGGATTTCGTCCCTACATGTTCCTAACTATATATTTCCTGTCATTTCAATCTCTAATCTAATTTTGTAATGTAAATAAAATTAGAACACGGGATTCATACTGCTGTGTTGGTTCGTTTTCTTCGGCTTCCAAATGCTTCTTAATTCAAGGGTTAAAATACTCTGAACAAATTAGCTGAGATGATTAATGAGTGCTGAAAACTCCACTTTATTATAAAGATTAACTTGTGTGAGGAACTGCATCATTTCTTGATGAGGAAAAGAACACATTAACAAATCTCCCATGAACGATGAATAGATGTTATGTTGAACATTTTTCTAGTTTGTACCCAAAAAAATACTACTTTCTCCGCCTCAAAATGTTTGTATGGTTTTGACTTGGCACGATGTTTAAAAAAATAAAGAATATTTTAGAATCTTGTGATCTTAAATTAAAGAAGTGCAGACTGTACCAAAATACTTTTTAAATTTGTGGTCTTAATATGCCATGTGTAAAGTTGAAATAAGAATTGCAAAAAAAAAAAGATACTTATTCTTTTCTAAACTGACTAAAAAATAAAAATTAAGATAAACATTTTGAAACATAGAGTAGTAAACTCTTTTTCATAAGTGCTACTCCCTCCGTTTTAATTTATGTGAACCTATTTCTTTATTAGTTAGTGTTAAAAAAAAACCCTTTCTATATTTGAAAATAATTTATTTTTATGCAATAATTTATCGTCACAAAAATATATGTGACTCATTTAACACCATAAATTTAAAAGTCTTCACTTATTTTTTAAATTTTGTACCAATCAAATAGTTTCGCATATATTGAAAATGGAGGGAGTATTTCTTGATGAAAAAGAAAACAAACACATCTCCCTGTATTTCAAATATTCAATCATGTGTGAACTAATTATAGATACGTAGCTATCACTAACAGGTGGCATGCCAACAGGTGGAGTACTAGTTTTATACGTGTTTCATATTGCCTCATTTAAAAAGGTAATAAAAACAATTAAGTATACAGCATTTTATTCAAATATTCCTTCTAATCTGAAGTAAAAGCAACATTCTACTTTTCATTCTTGCATAAAAAAGTTATTACTACTAAAAGAAAAGTAAGTAATCATTCAGATGTTTTGTTCTGTGATTGTGACAGTTATGAATTAAAATTCTGAAAATCCATCCAACCTTTGGTCTTAACTAGTGCCCTATTTCATTTTAACTGAAATAAACACCGCACGAGATTGGTGGAAACTTTTTTATTGCAACATAAGGCATCTATGATATACTATAATTTAAGTTGCTCCCTTAATTTGTCAGATAAAATTATTATTTTTGTATTGGAACTTTGCTGGTGATTTAGTACTCCTTCGAAGTGAAATTAATGCCCCGCCGTTACTAATTATACACCACGTCTCATGAAATTGGTACTACATTGTCGTTCATTGCATAACATTTTTTCATTATTATCCAATCCTACGAACGGTTTCTATGTTTTAAACTTTTCATTAATAGCATATGAACCAAAGATCATTAAAGGATATGGTTGTATAAATGAGATTTCTTCATTTTTTAACAAAGAAGTCTTGAAATTTAAACCTTAAAATAAAGAAAAACTTGATAGAGAGTGCTCTCTTCTTTCATGGGTCGTAATGGCGCGAACATAAATTAATCGCATAAGTGAATAATACCAGATAACTATTATTAAAAAGAAAATATAAGAGAACTAAGGGGTTGTTTGGTTGTTGGTTAAGATTTAAATTATTCATGTATTAAATCATGCATAAGTGATATCATGTTTGGTAGCATTATTTTGCTATGTATAAAATTCGACACATCCTGCATAACTTAAACATTTATAAGTGATTAGGAATTTATGTATTGTTTTATACAGGATAGAACAAGGAATAAATAATGCTCTCTCTGTCCAATTTATGTGTACAGTTCAGTTTCGAGAGTCAAACTTCTTTATTTTGACTGTGAATGCCGACATACAACCTTTAAGGTTTTGAAAAATAATTTACATATTTTGAAACTACATGAAAAGTATTATAAGTTACAATAATAATAAATTTAAAATATTTAAAGGACATACAAATAAATTACGGTCAAAGATTTTCTTGTTTGACTCTCGAAAAATAAAAAGTACTCCCTCCATCCCATAATAATTGTCACCTTAGCTAAAAACACGCATATTAAGAAATCAATGATGAAGTGTAAAGTTTACGAAATTACCCTTATGTAAAAAAATTATTTTTTCCTCTTGTTGATTGGAGCATGCACAAGTAGTTTATCTTTTGACATTGGAACATCATCATTTAGAGTACTACTACTTCTTTTACCTCTTAATTATCCTATCTTCCATAGGCCAAAACTTTCATTTTCACGTGAAACCCAAAATTTGACATTGTGAATTCAACTTTTGGCCTTAAATAAAGAAACTTGCCATTTTTTGTCCAAGAGCAAAGACGAAAAAAACTAGTCAACATATGCATTGGTATCCTTAGGTGACACTTATTATGTAACAATTTTTTTTAGCAAAGGTGACACTTATTATGGGACGTAGGGTGGCTTTTGGGTGAAGCCTCTAAAGTCTAGGCTTTAGGCCCCTCATTTTTTAGGCCCCATTTTTCATCAATATAGATTATTTTTGAAAAAATATAAAGTATTTTAAGTACTTTTTGTCATTAAAAGAAAATAGTTAATTAATTTACAGAAAATATGACCTCTAAATAAGTAAGTAATGTATAGTATACAAATACTCAATCTATATTTAGTATATTGACCAAAAAAAAGAAAATGGCCGTGATTGGTTTCTCTACAATGTTCAATCTACTTTTAACCTTTCTTTAAATTTTAGTATACTTCTATGCTTTCAGGAGCTACGGTGTATGAATTTTCTATTTTTGTTTTATCCGGCACCAAATATTGCAAGAGGTATATTGAAGCACCAAATAAGTATTCTCAAATGAAGTTATCAACTTTTTAAATCAGGTTCTATTATTTCAAAAAAAAATTCCCATCTAAAACTTGCTTGTTTTTGATATTTTACTACGTAATATTTATTGTCTCTTTAACTATTTATTAGAATATAAAATATGTCAACTAGAAAATATGAATCTTGTTGTTCAAAACTCAAAAAGGAAGAATTGAATCTTTGGTATAATCTCAAAATGGAGCTCTTGAGGAGTAAGTGAGATATCCGACATAAATCTTCAAAAAGTAGATCTCAAATGAATAATAATTATGAATTCTTATTTCAATTCTCATTTTTGAGATAAAAAAAAAATTAAGGCCCCTCATTAAAGTTTGGCTTTAGGCCCCTAACAGTATTGAGCTACCCCTAATAGAACGGAGGGAGTATCACATAAATTGAAACATCGGGAGTACATAAATAACTATACCATAGATTCTCTCATAACTAATTTCTACATTTTTACTAATACAAGCATAACTCTAACCACCACCCAAACAACCCCTGATGTTATTAGTGAAAAAAAAATGCTAAATGCGGTCAAAATACTTTTACAAGATTAGCAGATGCGGGGGTCCAAAGGAAATGTGACCCAACACCAAAATGTTATTGAATTTTGGTCCCGACCGCGATGTTCTGATAAGACCCCACTCCCCTCCATTCCTAACTGCGAAACCAATGGTCACGTTCTTGGGCTTTGTTTCCTTTGAATTTTGCCGCACACGTAGCCCAATTACACCCCACTCCACCTTTTTTATTCCTTAATTACCCTTAACATGCTTCTTTTCTCCAATTTACTTCATTTATTTATTTACTCATTTATAGTTATTTAGTATCCGGTGATCTTAATTTATTGTGTTGGTCTGGAAGCTGTTTAGAGTGATTTAGTTTGATAATCTTTGTAGCATGTCTCACTTTGAGGGTAAAACACTCTCTTTAAAATTGGATGTCAAACTCAGAGTTCAAATCTATTTTATTGAGGATTATTAAAGAAAAAAAGTTCAATATTTTTTTCTTTGATTTGTCTTTAGATTTACTCTTCGTTTATTATTCTCGTCAATAAGAGTCCTGCAACATTAATTTTCTCTCAAAATATCCAGCTATACTATGATATTTTATGATGGTCGAGCCACATATGCAAACAAAAGGTGGTTCTGCAATATTTTAAATCATTTATTGAAAAATTGAAAAGATTTGATATATCCATAGCAATTGAAAATAGTCCAAGTATACTTCTACATGGTTTATACTGTATCAGCCGAATTAAATCAATTTTTTTCTCGGTGAAAAATTTATTGCTAGTAAACAAGTAGCACATTTGATAGATATATTTGAAATTAGACTTTACCATCATTCGTTATTTACATCAAATTAATAGATACATTATATATATTTGTATATATTTTTTATCACTTAATTATGACTAATTAAAATATATTTTTACTTTATTTAATCACTTAATTATAGCTCATTGGTATAATTTGATGCAAATATTAATGAAGTACATATTTTGTGTATTTGGACCTTTTCTCTGGTTTGAATTATTATAGTACTAACATAGTATTAACTTGTGGACTGCGTCATTACGACATCTGGGCCTACTGTACAATCCCAAAAAAGTGCATTTTAAATAACGGTGTGATAGTTTTTTCTGCCAAAAAAAAAAAAAAAAAAAAAAAAAAAAAAGAGGGGTCCAGGAAAAGGTGCACTGTCAACAAAAGAGAAAGGGAAAAGGTAAAGAAGAAAATTTGCAACTACAATCTTTGGGATACACAAAAGATATGTACGATCAAATATAAGGGCAAGGCAGTAAATGGCAAAAAGCTGCCAGGTGGGTAAAATTACCTCGCGTGTAAGGAATAATTCAGAATCTGAGGTACACACTTAATTTTCTTAAATAAGAAAAAGAAATGCCCACTTAATTAATTACTTTATTAATCACGATTACACTAACCCACACCCCCTAATTGAAAACTGAAGAAGAAAAAGCGGTAAAAACTGCTTATAATAAGTTAAGTTAACATATACTATAGACGTAATAACGAAAAAATAAAGAAAATAATATCATATCAATATGGTTTAAATTAGGGGAAAGAATGTCTATGTCCCCTCAAACTAAACTAATTACCCGCCCATACCCCCGTTACTTTCGTACCCCTAGAAAAAATTAAAATTATTTACCCAAGATGCCTCCTAATTATGATACCAAAATGGTATATAAATATACTGAGATGGCATCACGAAGAAAGGGGTTTGGGGGGAGGGGGTATGTCGGGTAAATAATTTTGAGCGAGGGGGTATGACGGTAGTTAGTTTAGAAGGGGCATGGGACGGATAATTGTTTTATTTTATGGGGGGTTATTTCGGTTAGTTTTCCTTAAAATTACTCTTTCCTTTCTTTTTCTTCTATTCACGATTCACATTTTCATAAAAAAAAGGGAAATAATTAAAAGAAGATTGATCATTGCTTTTAGATTTTTCATCTTCAACCATGAGATTGAAAGATCAAGTAACGAAAGAAGGGCACTGCAAGGTTTAAATCTTATTAAGATTCATTTTTCCATTTCTTTTTAACTAGGTTATTTGGGAATTGATATTTGAGTAACCAAAAAAGGAAGGATGGAGTTACAACTTACAAGAGTGGGGTCGAGGCTCGAGGCTCGAGCCTCGAGGGAGAAAAGAATCAAATAAGAAAAAAAGAATTGTAAACGATACAATCAAAGCATCCATTTATTTAGTCATCAACAACAACATATCGTAAAATCTCACAATTGGGTTCCATTTATTTAGTCATATCAAATAAATAAAGAACTTAAATTGTGTATATATTAATTTTTAAGATATTCTTAGTATCAATGTTTAGTTTATTAATGCAGATTAGTTATTATATTTATTAAATTTAATGAATATTATTGTGAAACTTTATTTATAGTATCTTATAAACAAATAATTTAAGTTTTTATCATACTGTCAAAGTAAAAATCTTTTCTTTTTTATTATATGGGATCAAAGAAGGGGGAGGAAAAGAAGTTACTGAGGGATGTCAACTTTAAGCATTGATGATCATTTCAAATAATTTAAACTCAATAAAGAGAAAATATCCATTTTTTTGGATATTTTATTTGAAATCCTCAGTTTTTGTAATTGTAATAATTTCTGGTTCATTCATGTCTTGTTGTTGTATGGAGTGAAAAATGCACCTGGGGTTAGTTCGTGAGACCATATACTCAGTAGCACTGGAGGATCTGTCCAGCTGGCATCCACTCCCACCGACTCAAGTCACGTTCACAAGTCTCGATCAGAGTGCTACAGCAAGTATACACGTTGGGTCTGCAGAAAGGTCACATCACCCGTACTATAGGGTTTGAAAAGTTGAATGTTGGCTTATATAAATTTAGCTTAGGGTAGAAGGAAGGGCTTCAGCTTCTTCCTCACGCTCTTGTAAACTTTATTATTTTTCTCTCAGCAAGCAATATACACGAGACCAACACTTACTTATTTTTAGCTTCTTGGATCCCTTTTCATTATCTTGGTTTCTTATTAAGCCTTACCCAAGATCCACACTACTCCGGACTGGGCTCATAAAAGAGTTATCGGGATTGGATACGGTCCACTTATCTTCAAATTCTATAAAAATAAATTTTCTAACTGATTTTCTGATTAAACTCGTTTTCATACTACTCCCTCCGTCTCAAAATATTTGTCGTCCTTACTAAAAATACCGTCTCAAAATATTTGTCGTTTTATTTACTCAAGATAAAATTAAGTAGCTTTTTTCTATTTAACCCTTGTATTAATTACATCAATAGGCTGATTATGTGAGTTCACATAGGAAGTTTCAACATAAAATGAATGGACTCACGTGGTGTGGTGATAATCAAATTTACCCCTCAATTTCCACTAGTATTTTAAATTACTCTTACGGAGCCAGTTTAAAGAAAATACTCTATCTGTTTTCAATTTATGTGATATAGTTTAATTAGGTTTGGAGTCTAAGGAAAAAAAGGAAGACTTTTGAAACTTGTGGTATAAAACAAATCATAGATATTTATGTGTCTGTCAATCATTTCATTAAGGATAAAAGGAAAAGTTTCAGGTTAAATTATTTTTAACTATAGAAATACATCATTCTTTTTTTAGACAGATAAAAAAGGAAGTGTATCACATGAATGGAGATACATGAAATAGTTTTTTTTTTTTTCCTAATAATCAAGGAATATGAGATCGAAAATTTAACAAATAATGATAAAATTGCTCAATTTTTAAACGGTACATTGGTGAATCCCCAATAAATAAAGGGGAAGATTTTTTTTTTAATTAAAAGCAAAATACAACTCGACACAAATAAGGAAGACACAACACAGACGAAGACAAAGAGGGGGAGGTGCAGGCAAAAGCCTAAGGGGAGAGAAAAAAAAAAGAAACAGTTCAAATAAACTCCCGGCGATAAACCAAAAGTCTCCTCTCTGAATTTATATTTATATATAAACACTTTTTCAACGCATAAACAGAGAGGAAATTTCTTTTTTTTCCCCCAAACGGAGAAAAATCATTTTAAAACCTTTCTCTAACTTTAAATTTAATCAAATCATCATCGCTGACCCGACCCGGAAGGCGTTATATTCGCCGCCGGCGAGATATGGCCGTTGCGCCGCCGCCACTTTGCCACGTGGATTTATTTCATCTTGGATCTGTTTTTATTTCACCAAGCCCTACCTAAAAAGAAAAAAAGAAAATATTATATTCTTTTTTGAATTATGATAATAATGGGTTCGGGTTCGGGTGGAAAAGGAATGTTAGAGAAATTGAAGAGATTTTTGAAGATTATATATTTTATGGTGGCAATGTTGGCATCGTTGCTTGTACTATCAGCACCACTACTTGTGGCAATTGGTGATGTATTGGTACCAAGTGTGTTGATTTCGAGCTTTACGTGTGTTAAATGTTACAGTTTTAAAGAGCATTTGAAGAGATATGCTTTTAAAAGCTCTTTGACGGATATTCCTCTTGTTTCTATCATGAGATCTCTTATCATTACATGTATGTCATTATTTCTCCGTTTCTTTCAACATTTTCAACAATGTATTGTGTTTGTTATGTTCTAATAATTAATGATAGCAAGGATTGTATAGTGTAGTGTTCTTCTGATGAATGCATACTGTACATAATTCGAAAATGTTGGTTTTTGATTAAAGCTTGTTTACAATTTGCGTCTGTTCTTGTGTCCAACTTGCTTATGCTTTTTTCTTAGTTTGACCCAGCACGGAGTTTAACAAACAAAAGGGAGACTTTAGAATCTTGTGGTTTAAACTTGTCATATAGAATCTTGGAATTGGAATACTTACTAAATATAGAAAGAGTTTGGGGACAGACGGAGAAGGAAAGTAAGACATTTAAATTGGGACGGAGGGAGTGCATTTTTTTTTTTTTTTTGGTTTTTTGCTTCGACTTGAAATTTAGTTATTTGCTGATATTACCTGGAGCTTGATGTTGTATTTTGGCTTTGCGCTTATAGTTCCCTAATGTAACATCTTTAATTTGTATATGGATATCTAAACCCTTTTCATGATGTCCCTTAAGATGTTTTCATTTTAGTTTTGATATGGTAAACCTCAGTAATGCTTTCCTGCGAACCAACTTCCCTACCTAGGAGACCAACAATTGCCTTCCATGCTTTGCTCCCTTAGTGACTTGAGGTTGAGGGTGTTTACCAGTAGGCTATCTCCCCATTGCCATGTGTTCAGATGGCTGAGTTAGATTAATTTCTCCTTGATTTGAGCTTCTTCTTCCAAGGTCTAATAATTTGTCAAGATTTAGTCTTTTAACTAAAATGGCTTAGTTAGATTAATTTCTCCTAGGCTTGAGCTTCTTCTTCCAAGGTCTAATAATACGTAAGGTGTAGTCTTTTAACTAAAATGGCTAGATGGGGTGATCTGTATTTAACTTTTTAAACATTTAATGACCTTTTTTCGGGTTTATTATCCAGTTACTGTTTGCTACAAGACTAATTCGTTTTTGTTTTTGATCATAGGTGTTTATTCTTTATGCGATGGCCCTGCTCTTTCACATGGACCATACCTTGGAACAGTTACATTCTGTTCCATAATTTCCGTTATTCTTCTTTCCATCAAAGCTTGTGTTTTCTCTGTCAATTCATATCTGGAGGTTGAAGCTTCATCTTCTATCTCAAGACAAAGGATTCATTTGAAGAAGTCATGGGGGATGCCTGTGTTGTTTCTTTCTTCGGTAGTCTTTGCTCTTGGACATACTGTAATTGCTTACAGAACAAGCTGTCGAGCAAGGAGGAAGCTTTTGTTTCACCGAGTTGACCCAGAAGCTGTAAGCTATTATATGCCCTCTCTTTGGTAACTTTTACTTCTTGAATGTGTTTCCCTCAGGGTGAAACAATTCTCTAATTTTCACAAAATGAGCATGCTCTTTGCCTAACTATTTTTTTGAATCAAGGTTACATCACTGACCTTTGATGATACAGTTATGGTGAAGCCTATAAGTATTTGACAATTTGTTTCCTCTATAATTACAGGTCCTTCCTTGCAAAGTTGTTTTCTCTGCATACAATAAGGTACCACGATCTCCAATTCCGGCAGGTAAAGCAAGAACAGATAGTGAAATTAGGAGAAAACTTGCAGGATCGGCTCATGAGGAGGGGGAGGTCCCTGCTATATTGCTTGCTGATGTTGACAGTTCATTCATTTCTTGCCTTGGTCTCTCTGTTCATTACAAACTTTGCTTGCCTGGCTCAACTTACCGTTCTTTGTCTTCCACGACTTCTTCTGCTAACCCGTTGCATGTTTTATCAAAAAGTGATTATCGTATTCGGAGGAGCTACAGTAGTCAATTTCATACCCACACTCTCTCTATGCCTCTTTTAGATGTGTCTCCAACTTCCCCAGTTCTGTCTGAAGAAATCCCTAGTTTCAGCCTAGATGAAACTGGTGATGAAGATGATGTTGGTAATGCGGGATGTTCATTCCCGATACGAGATGTAGAAGGGAATAATCAGTTGGGAATTGTTCTAGTGCATGGTTTTGGAGGCGGGGTTTTCTCTTGGAGAAATGTGATGGATGAGCTAGCCCAACAGATAGGTTGTGCTGTCACAGCCTTCGACAGGCCAGGATGGGGATTGACATCTAGGCCACGTCAGAGAGACTGGGAGGAGAATCAATTGCCTAATCCCTACAAGATTGATAGTCAGGTATTCTCATGCTTTGATCGTATGTTTTAATGAAGTCTGTTGTCAAAAAAAAAAAAAGGGCAGCCCGGTGCACTAAGCTCCCGCTATGTGCGGGGTTGGGGGAAGGGCCGGACCACGAGGGTCTATTGTACATAGCCTTACCCTGCATATCTATAAGAGGCTGTTTCCGCGGATGACAACAATTAATTAAATGGAAAAGAAGTGAGAATGTTAAGTAGCACCAGAGAATGACGAAATTTCTGGGTCTTTTGGTTTGGGGGATCATTAGTTTATGATATTTTAGGCCTTCTGTTAAACTGTCCTACTTTAAACTTTTCAGGTTGATCTGCTTCTCTCGTTTTGTTTGGATATGGGTTTTACTTCAGTTGTACTTGTTGGTCATGATGATGGTGGATTGCTTGCACTGAAGGCTGCACAAAGAGTTCAGTCATCCACAAATTCGATTAATGTGAGTTGACCTTTTTTTAGGATAAGTCAACAAATTCGATTATTGTGAGTCGACTTTTTTTCTTTTTCTTTTTCTAAGTCAATTAATGTGAGTGACTTGCGACTGTGCTTTCTTCTTGTCACGTACCTTTGTGTGCTCTACTATTATCAGAACTGCATGAACTGAAAACTTGATGAAGTCATGATTTAATAAATAAGAAAAAATTCCCAGCGGAGGCAAGAAACTCTAGGTGATTTCTTCACCTCTACATAAGCCTTACCAGGTACCCATGCTGGTGGGAGGTAGCAAGTACCCAGAGGAATAGTCGAGATGCGTGTAAGGTACAAGGACACCACCTTCGTAAAAAAAATGTCATTAGCTCCAAGTTTTGCTTGAGTAATTTCAGTTCCCGTAGTGAGTTGCGCACCTATATATTGCATATTTCATTTGAAGAAAATTGATATGGAGCTCTCTAGAATCAGTTTTAAATTCAAGTTGCTGGTAAATGATGTGCACCTCCTTTGCATGTGTTCCTGAGTAATATTAATCTTCTTGATTGCTTTTGCCTTCTAGGTCCATATTAAGGGGATTGTATTATTGGATGTTAGCCTGTCAAGAGAACTGGTTCCAGCCTTTGCAAGGATATTATTGCGTACTTCTCTTGGAAAAAAGCACTTGGTGCGTCCACTGTTGCGAACAGAAATTACTCAAGTTGTTAATAGACGTGCATGGTATGATGCCACCAAGTTGACAACTGATGTTTTGAGCCTATACAAGGTATAGAATGTGTTCTTGCTGTTTGTTTATTGATACTAGGTAATAACTGCTCTTCTGGATTAAAACTGATACTGTTTGGAATAAATTAATGTGCTCCTTAGATTCTCTCCAGTCGGACATTTTGCATTTCACACCTGTGTGATCTAAACCTGATATTGCTTGTGTTAGCATATGTCTTCCCAGGATTAACTAAACAGGACAAATGCTACAATAAGAATTAAAGTAAATACTTTCTTAGATTTTCTGATTTTAAGGATAAAACCAGAAGATTTGATCTATTTATATTCTATCATTTTGATATAAACAAGAGATTTTGATGGGAAAGAAGAATGGGGTATAAAATGCTCACTGAAAGTTTTATCTGTCATATTCAAAGAATTTGTTCCTGCATTTGCAATTTTGCAAATGGTGGGAGGCCATTAAATGTTGTACACAAGGTACAGGCTTCTTTTCTATGCTACTGTTTTTTGACTGATGAACTCTCTTTGGGGCAAAATTTATAAGAAAACAGAGAAGACAGTGAAAGGTAGAGAGACTAACAACTTGGTAGAGACCGTAAAGGATGCATCTACACTTAATTCTCTGGATCATATAGTATATGTACCTAGAGTTGAAGTATCTTAAATGAGAAGATAGATGGTGCTTAGGACAACTTTATTTTGGCCGCTATTTGGACAAATATTTCTTCTCATGCTTTCTTACTTTAAGTACTTTATGTCAAGTCGTCCGGTCTTACATTTCCACTCTAGATATTTATAGATTATGATATGATCATGATATCGTCCTTCTGGTTCTGTGTGTAAGCAGGCCCCATTATGTGTGGAAGGATGGGATGAAGCACTCCATGAGATAGGAAAACATTCATCTGAAACAGTCCTCTCACCAGAAAATGCGGCACAACTACTAAAAACAGTTGAAAGTTTACCAGTTCTGGTGATCGGAGGAGCTGAAGATGCACTTGTACCTATAAAATCTGTTCAAATCATGGCATCAAAACTTGTAAATTCTGTGAGTTCTCCATCTCTCTCATCATATTTGATCTTTGTAGCAGTAGTCTATTTTATATCACAGTGTAGCTTTGTATGAGATAAGAGTATGGAAGGATTCTTCTTATTTTTTCTGTTTCTGTGTTTTATGATTTTGCATGTGTTTTCCTTCTCGATTAAAAAAAGAATGTGTTTTCCTTAACCTCGTATCAGCTGTTTAGGCATTTGTGCAACATGTTGTTTCTGATGGGAAAACCTGTTGAGTTAATTTCAAAAGCTGAAGTTCTATTCCTCTAGGAATTTTGGTTTATAATTTACTCAATTTGATGACGTGCTGTACCATGTGGGTTGAAAACTGAACTGTTCAACAGTTATTTTAGTTTATCATTCTTGGTGATTAAAAGCCTGTTTTGTTCTATGTGGTAATTCAAAATTGATTTTCTCGTCTTGCTGCTGTTTTGGATTGTTTTCTCAAGCAAGCTTGAGAATCTTTCCTCTTGACCTTCTATGATGGGGTTTTGGAGTATATTCTTAAATATGAAAATTTCCGTTAAAAGTGTAAAATGGAACTCTCTGGGAAAACAATATCATAACACGTCATCCAAGACAAATAAAAGTATCATGGACTATTGTAGACTAAACGGAGTAAACCACAAAAGCAAGAATTGCTGTTGCTTAAAGCCACACTACAACTATTGATGCACAAAGCAAAACAACAGAATTAAAGAATTTCGTGAATGCGTACCTCTTAAAGATGGTTTCTGAGATTCCATTTTGTTAAAGTAAAAGAACATTCTGGTTTGAATGTTAAAGTAAAAGATTTGAAGACACAATATGGGACAACATACTATAGGAAAAATGTTTTGGACGGGTGAGCTTCCATAGCACAAGAAGACACAGATACAATTCAAGTTTGTGATTTTAAGAGGAGTGTATCTGAAACATCCTTCATATAAAGAATGTGCATTTACTAGGTGGTTTACACATGGAAACCCTACTAACCATCTCTATTAAATTAAAAGAAAAGAAATCACTTTCAGATATTCCGAACACAAATGACACCTTGTTCAAAAAGTGAAAAAGAATCATTTATATGTTCCAACTTTATTGCTCGTATTTTTCACATTATATGTCTCAAAAGCATATGTATAATATGGCGGTTTCGTCACATGTCTACTTGTGTAACTATAGTAAAGTTCAATGTATTAGTGCATGTCATGAAGAAGCATTCATATTTACAACCCTTGTAGTAGAAACTAAATTGATTTCTGTCCGACCGTTTTTTCGCCTACTTTTGGAGTCACAAGAATTTTTAACTATAAGTGCAAGTTCGGGAAAACATACATATCGTATGTTGTTCCTATGTTGTTCCTGTGCATTAACTGCAAATTTGATGCTTAGCCCTGCTGATCTGACAATGATCTCAACTTACAGAGACTGGTCGCCATATCTGGGTGTGGACATCTTCCACACGAGGAATGTCCGAAAGCATTACTTGCAGCCATGTCGCCATTCATCAATAGAATTTTAGCGGAACCAGAACTGCAACATCAATAGGGGTGCTTTATGTCAATTCGCAAGTATTTATTCAACTGAGCTTTTTGTCCCTTTTTTCACATACATCTTTTGTAATTTTTCTTTTCTAAATTTACTCAAAAGGTAGAGTCCAAGTCCATCTCTCCTTTTGGTAGTTTTAATTGTGAATTTGCAGCTTGAGTGTTAGAGCTTTCAAATGTAATCTTTCCACCTCCCTCTTTATTTTCGTTTTGCAGATTCTTACGTTCGGTTTTGGTTTCTGTTATCCACCACATAAGAGTGGAGATAACATCTGTGTACCATTTCTTTTTCTTCAGAACAGTGTAGCAGATTTCCTGCTAGAATGTCTCTCTCCCTCTCTCATATTTGTGAAAACTCTGAGTAACACTATGTTGAATACAAGAACAGTTCTTTCTTTTTTCTGTTTTATACGTGTTTGTCATCATGAACGACATGCACTGGTGTATTTAGTTGTAAATAATAAACAAATAGGGTTTTTTGCCAGGTTGGTTGTGGATTCGTGGCTAATTATAACATGTACATCAGTATCATATGTTATATTTTCGCGTTTTGCACCATTTGTCACGCTCCCTCTTGAGAATATTTCATTTGTAAGGTCCTTTTGAGTATTATCAAGATGAATATTCTCAATTCAAATTAGGAATGTAATTATTTCTTTCTTCATATTTTTGTGAACTTGGTCATCTGTTGCATAACACAATTATAATAGCCCTTCAATATACGACTAATACCACCAAGAAGTTAAATGCTGATAATAAAGTCGTAGAAACTAGGAGGCCGATTTTACCCCGTGCAAGTGGCTTGACATCAAGAAGCAAGATTCAAAGCAGACCAACACACGAAGCAATTGAGAAGCTTAGTTTTAGGGTAAATTACCTAAAAACACTCCTATATAATGACTAACCTGTATATATCACTTCTGCAATTTGAACTTGTGATATAAAATAATATTTGAACTTCTTTGCCACTTTATAAAACGAATTCCATGCTAAGGAAATTCAAACATCACGTGGGGTTTGGTTAGGGATGGCAATAGGGCGGGGCAAGCCTTGACCTGCTAAGATTTCGACCCGCCCTGTTTAGCTTTTTTCAAGGAAATTGCCCTGCCCTGCCCCGCCCCGCCCCGGTTATATTATCTTTCATTTTTCCTCTTTATTTTTCACTTCGAAGCATGACATATTTTCTTAAAAACAATTAGATGAATGATTAGTTCCTAAAATTGGATTTTTTCTTTTGATCGTTCAAATTTCAAAATAGAACTAGAATTTACATATTTTACTATGTTTAGCATGAGAATACACAAAACCATCTTTAGTATAATTAAATAAGCTTGAAGGAATGTCTGAGTTAAAAAAAAATGATTTGTCTTAATTACTAAAGACAAACTTGTGATGTAAGTATAAGCGGCAAGTAGTAGTATTTCACCTTTTTGTAGATGTCTTTTTAGTGATTTTTTCTAAATGAATATTGTTAATCGTAAGATCAGTTAATTAGGCGATCACTTTTGCGATAAATAGGAAAGGTTTTGTACAAGCTTAAACAAATAGAATAGTTCTATTACTGGGTTTACTTCGTAAGTTTAGTTTTATAATAAAAAAATATTGATTTTAATTTATGGTAGAAGTCACATTTTAACAAATAAGAATTTCATAACAGAAATGAGAAATCTTACAAACTTCCAAGCACTCATGCTTATACTTTTAGTAGTAAAGAACGACGCTTCAAAATGTGAATTCAAACTAAGGAACAAGAATAAAATAGTCATTTTTTACCTAACCCACTTATAACCCATTTCTTGCCCTACCCTATTAAAAATTTTCAAAAATTAAATTTTGCCCTGCGCTGTCCTACCCCACCCCGTTTATATGTTTTCCTGCCATGTTCTATTATGACTTTGCCCTGCCCTGCCCACCCTGTCCTACCCTAATTGCCATCCCTAGGTTTGGTAGAGGATAGCTGGGGAGTGGAAATTTAGCCATTGGAATATACAAGTGATAATTCTATGAACACGTATGCTCATTTGACCAAACTTTCGTTATTTGCTTTTCTTAAAATGACGTCTTGTCAAGAAGTACTTGGGAGAGCTGCAATTTATGTTTAGTCAAAACATTTTAAAAAGCTTTTGTCAATACAAGAAATATAATTTATTTTGATCAATATTTCATTTTTGTTGAGCGTTAAATTACCCACAATAAAAGGATACACAAAGATTTACTTCCGATTAATAATATGAAAAAATTACGTGTTATAGCTGCTTTTAGTACATAATTAGTGATATTAATTACCTTTTATTTTAATTACTAATAATAACTAAATACTTTTTGAATTTAGCTAATATAGCTACATAGTAACTTTCAGTTACTAGTGCACAAATACACCTAAAATTTAGCACCCCCAATCCATATCCCCTTTTAATGGTAATAATATTAACATCACTTAATATACATTACCATTCTCTCTCCTTTTTCATAAATTTTTGACTTTCTATATTCTCACTCACTACCCGTTTTAAATTTTTCATTTCTCAAATCCCTAAAAAATTCTCTCTCTCCTTCTATCAACCACCACCACCACGGGTGGCGGCTGCCCCTCTGTCAAATTTTTTTTGGTTCCCATGATTTCAAGCTTTGTGGACAAATTAAACATAAGAAGGCAATTAACCTTTCCATTTTCTTTTTTATGTGAATGATGTTCCGACTAGAATGATCATTCATTATGGCTGTGGGCTTATCTCCCAGTCTGGGCAAGTTGTAGTTGTAAATGCCAAGACTTTTGAGCTGTGGACCAGTGCCCATAAATTTGGACCGAGTTGCATTTGATCAGTGGCTAGGGTTTTTTTGGTGGTCTAGGGTTTTGAGAAGATGAAAAATATATGTATTTGTGTATGTTCTATGACATAACTACCAATTGTTGTGGTTGGTGGTGTATTTATGTAAGTTTTTCTATATTTTTGTGTATTTTGTTCAAATTAATTCCATCAGTTCATCTAGTTTCAAATACATGAGTGACGAAAATACATTGTAAGTTTTCTATATATTTGTGTATTTTGTTCAAATTAATCTATCAAATACATGTGTGATGCAAATTGTTACTCACACAAATACATGAGATTTAATATAAAAATACATGGGGTTTGATTGGTAACTTCAAATACATTGGTTATGCTATTAAATACATGTGTAAATCCAAACGAAATCAATATTGAAAACTTCAAATACATTACCGCTAAAATACATGGGGTGATGCAAATTATTACTCGCACAAATACATGAGATTTAATATAAAATACATGGGGTTTGATTGGAAACTTCAAATACATTGGTTATGCTATCAAATACATGGGTAAATTAAGAACGAAATCAATATTGAAAACTTTAAATATATTGGCTGTTGAATGTTTTCAAATTTTGAATTTTTGATTTTTTATGTTTGAATGTTGAAGATTGAATGGAGGAATAGAAAATGGTAATGGAAAGGTAATCTAAAATCTGATTTTGTGGAAGGGTATGGTAAAAAATACCAATTAATAGGTAATTAATTGATCCCACCGTTATGGCCTTAAATCAAGGGATATGTTTTATTTTTTTGTGTTACTATGTATTTATAAGCATCAAATACATCCGAAAAATACCTTAATTTGGAAAAACATAGCTACAAATGATCATTTTTAAAAGATAGCTACAAATGATAGGAAACTACCAAAAGGTAGTGATTTTGTTAATTTTACCTAATAATATTTCATTCTAAAATTTCCATAAAGAATAGTCCAGTCCAGACTGTCTCTTTCTCTTTTCCGGCCTTTGTCGATAAATGAAAGTTGAATACATGAACTAGTGAAAATAATTATGTTCGCACATAATAACCTTAAGAATTTCTTGCACAGTCTTGTTTTTCAATTTTGGTTGGCAGCGTAAAACCGAGTTCTCTAATATTCCAACTTAATTGGCCAAAAAGCTTCATGCATTTTGACCTTAAAAAATCCCCATCCCTCCTTTATTTCCAGCTAACCCTCAATTCTACGTTTGACAAAAGAGATTGGAGGCAAAGTTTACGATACTTAGTTATATAGATAAATACTTACCCATATCGAGTTCTCTAATATTACACAAGCACCGAGTACTTGTTCTTAACTTGACATTGGTAATTTTTTTTTTTTTTTTTTTTGACATTGGTACTGAATTCCAAATATTATTCTACACTAGTTGGGTTTTATTCCACTAAAATCCAATTTTTTTTTTTTTTTTTTTTTTTTAAGTTTCATTCAGTATTACTACTTGTACGTATTATAAGTCTACTCACCAAGACTTTCCTAAGGCGTGTGATCGGAAAGGAAAAGGAGGAGAAGAAGCAAGCATGCCATCTGCTTAAAATACTTTTCCACCTACTACATAGTTAACTTATACTAATTTATAAAAAGAAAAGAAGCAGCAAATTAATACCATATGCATCTACATAGCTATGGGAAAAAAAAAAACAATAAGTCAGTTTAAGAGTAGCAATATTAGCTACAAAAACGCATATTCCCTGAAATTTCAAACACGTTTATTTAAATAAGCCCAGGGTCTTTGTGCTTCGTCTCTTAGGGTATTTTGTTTATGCTGTTAAACCTTTTTCATTTGTCCACTTCTTTTGATAAGTCAATAGAGACTGCAATACATATATTCTGTTCCCATATAAACCCCGACCTCGTACAACTTGACAAGTACTTCTTGTTAGGTGTAATTTACGTATGGACCTACAAAGAAGCAGCTACCTACCAGCGACAAAATCTTCCTATATTTTTTTTTCTTTTTCTTTCTGTTTTCCTCTTCTTTTTTTTTTTTTTTTTTTTTTTAAGAAAAAAGCAACTGCTGCCTTTGCCAATGACCAGTAATTCTATAAGTCATCACTGAGAAGTTAGGCCTGAGACAAATCAACTCAAGTCCACAAAATATATATATATATAGTAGGAGTATGTCCTTATTAATTTCCTACTGAGATTGTACATTTCGATTTTTTAACAATATTGCATGTTGAATAGTAAAATACGTTCGTATCATATAACATACTCATCGATATTCCTCCCAGAAATATTTTGATGATCAGCAGAGATGATGAAGAGTACTCTCAAAACTCCATTCAGAGGCATTGTCGATGATTTTAGAGGAAGAGCAACTTGCTACCAGCGCGATTGGCTTGCTGGACTTACATCCGGAATATCGTAACTATACTATGCTTTTTACATTGATAATATTGTTTTCAGAAATTTTTTGAAAACAATATTGAACATATTCTTTGTTTCTTTTTTCTTATCTAACTGATGCTTCTTTTGAACATATATCAGGATATTGGCTCCAACTACTTACATATTTTTTGCATCTGCTCTTCCAGTGATTGCCTTTGGAGAACAATTGAGCAGAGATACAGGTTTTTTTTTTCTTTTTCTTTTTTCACATTTCAACTTTATTACATATCAAGAAAATTAATGAACACTAATATACTATGGATTTATTTTGTATCTAAATTAGATGGGAGCGTGAGCACTGTGGAAACTTTAGTTTCAACAGCTATATGTGGTATAATACACTCCATATTCGGTGGGCAGCCTCTTTTAATATTAGGAGTTGCAGAACCTACTATTATTATGTACACTTACATGTACAAATTTGCCAAAGGGAGAGAAGATTTGGGACAGACTCTTTACTTGGCTTGGGCTGGATGGTATGTTAATTAAAATCATCTGTGTTTTACATTTTCAGAAATATATTAAAGTATTTGTGTTGAGATGAGAATTTCTTTCATACTGATTCTGCAGGGTTTGTGTGTGGACGGCACTCATGTTGTTTCTTTTAGCAATATTTAATGCCTGCAACATTATCAATCGATTTACAAGGATAGCTGGGGAGACATTTGGGATGCTCATTTCTGTGCTTTTTATACAAGAGGCAATTAAGGTAACTGCAAGAAGAAACAGGTGGTCTTCTTAAAAATTATACAGCTCTTGGTAATATTGATATACCAGTATGAAGTCTTGACTTAGGATGTCAAATTTAGTCCATCAACGTGTATAACCCGTCCAATCCATTCACATTTAAGCGAAATGGTCTGGGCATGTATTCATTGCGGGTCGATTTGAGCATAACACAAGTTAGCCCATCTAAAAGTTTGGGGCCAATTTGGGCGCCGTATGTAGCCCATGATCCATAAGGAGGCTAATAAGACATAGAAAAATGTTTTTGGGTTTTGTTGGGTTATTTGGATCATGATTCATTGTTTAGCTTAAATCGTCCAACAATCTTGATCCAAACAGATTTGGACGGATTATGAACCAAACAGTTTTTTGGTTTAATAAGTTTTAACCCCTTCAAATTTAGTCCAAGTCGCTTATTTGACACCCTTTTATAACTTAACTTGAGGTTGCATTTTTAATGTGCTTTTGTAGGGGTTAGTAAGCGAGTTCAAAGTTCCCAAAGCTGAGGACCCAAATTTAGAGAAATATCAATTCCAATGGCTCTATACAAACGGCTTACTTGGAGTTATATTTTCCTTTGGCCTTCTCTACACATCATTGAAAAGCAGAAAAGCAAGGTCATGGTGGTATGGAACAGGTATATGAATTGTGATGTAACATTAATTAGTAATATCATACAGTAGCTTTTCTTAAGAGCTTAACTTTATAGGTTAAATTATAGTGATAGTGCAAAATTTCTTTACACATCAATGTATATAATATAAATTCTTTTTCACGAAGTTGCATGTATATATTGTGTGGTGACTAATAGTACTTTCTTTTCCTATTAAATCAGGTTGGTTCAGAAGCTTTATTGCTGATTATGGTGTTCCATTAATGGTCCTTGTTTGGTCAGCACTCTCATATAGTGTGCCAAGTAAAGTGCCATCTGGAGTTCCCAGAAGGCTCTTTAGTCCCCTTCCTTGGGAATCTGCATCTTCACACCACTGGACTGTAATTAAGGTGTGTTAATTGTGAACGGTTCGATGGATTAATTTTCTAATGCCTGATGGTTATTGAAAAATCTTGAAATTCATGGAATCAGCCATTGATATTTATGTTGGCATACAATGAGGCCCTTCTTTGGTCCTTGCATGAGTGCAGGATCCTTCTTACACGGGGCTGCCCTTTTTTTTTATAGAAAAAATCTTGAAATTCTTGGAATCAGTCATTGATGTTTATGTTAGGATAGGATGCGGCCCTTTCTCTTATCCTGCGTCAACGCAAAATACTTCGTATACCAGGCTGCCCTTTTTTATTATAAAATCTTGAAATTTTTGGAATTAGCCACTGATGTTTGTGTCAGCATGAACGCAGGATGCTTCATGCACCAAGCTGCCTTATTTATTGAATAATCTTGAAATTGAACACATGATATCTCAATTGCAGGACATGGGGAAGGTTCCTCCAACATACATCTTTGCTGCCTTAATTCCAGCTCTAATGATAGCTGGACTTTATTTCTTTGATCACACTGTTGCTTCACAAATGGCACAACAAAAGGAATTCAATCTTAAGAATCCTTCTGCTTATCATCATGACATCTTGCTCTTGGGATTTATGGTATCTAGCTATTCATCTATAGCTGATTTCTTTTATTGTTTTCCATTTTTCATCACTGGGGTAATAAATCAAGATTATCTAATTACATGAATGGTATCTCCTTAGACTTTGCTTTGTGGTTTGATTGGAGTTCCTCCTTCAAATGGTGTCTTGCCACAGTCCCCTATGCATACAAAGAGTTTGGCTGTTCTCAGGAGACAGGTAATTACCAATTAGCATACTAGAAACTCTAATAACTACTTGTTATATATGCTAGTGATTTTGTGGATGCTACTCATTCGAATACTGAAAACTTTCTGCAATGTGAACCAGCTGATTCGGAGGAAGATGGTCAAAAGTGCCAAGGAGAGTATAAAGCGAAAGGCTAGTAATTCCGAAATTTATGGCAATATGCAAGCAGTTTTTGTAGAGATTGATAGTTCTCCTGATGTAAGTCTAGTTCTCCTGATGTAAGTCTCTTCTAAGTTTACTTTTTGTTGCTTATCTTGGCATTGGTTTTGCGAAAATATATCAATTTTAAGCTTATTTGTTCAAAGTATTACCGTTCATTCACTTGTTAAATGATGTTGTAGTCCGTGGTGGTGCACATCTTACTTCATGCAGGTGAATATTGAGCTTTGTAAAATGAATGGTTTGTGTCCTATTGCAGACAACAGTAGCTAAAGAGTTGGAACACTTGAAGGAGGCAGTAATGAAAAGTACTGAAAATGATAACGAGGGAAATGCAGAGTTCGCATTTGATCCTGAGAAACACATAGATGTCTACTTGCCTGTCCGAGTGAATGAGCAAAGAGTGAGCAATCTATTACAGTCGCTACTAGTAGCAGCATCAGTTTGTGCTATGCCAGTGATAAAGAAGATACCAACCTCAGTTCTTTGGGGATATTTCGCCTATATGGCTATTGACAGCCTGCCTGGAAATCAACTCTGGGAAAGAATATTGCTTCTCTTCATCACTCCTGGGAGGAGATTTAAGTAAGTCCACCTGGTAATTCACCAATAATGTTTCAAGTACTTCAAAAAATAATGAAGTACTTTTTGATGCCATACATATATGAAAAAGATCTAAGTTGTTTATACACTGATAGTATAAAGAAATTTTATGATTTAACTTTTTAAAAAGCAAGTTCTCATTCTGTCTCCTGGAGTACTATATCAGACTTGATATGAAAAGTTACTTGATGGCGTTAAAAACTTATGCATTGGTAGTGCACAGAACTTAAACTCGTAGGCAAACATGAGCATTGCTGCATATACGAATCCTATTACTTCTTTAACTGATTTGAGTTACCATGTTGACAGGGTCCTTGAAGGGGTGCATGCATCTTTTGTGGAGTCGGTGCCATTCAGATACATTGCAATTTTCACAGTTTTCCAATTTATGTACTTATTATTATGCTTTGGAGTCACTTGGATCCCCATAGCTGGCATTCTCTTTCCCTTGCCATTTTTTCTCCTTTTAAGCATAAGACAACATCTACTACCCAAGATTTTCCAGCCTCATCATTTGAGAGAGCTAGATGCAGCTGAGTATGAGGAAATTCCTGGTGTCCCTCAACGTTTGCGCAGCTTCTCTTCTAAGGTATTCCAAAAGTTCAATGTCTGCTAAATTGTTGATTCTCTTTTCAAGTTTATCAACTTATGAAATGTCAAATACTACTTGTTTTTATTAGGAAAAGGAAGCACCTCCTCATGGAGCTGAGGAAGGTGAAGTAGACATTTGTGGTGCTGAGATATTAGATGAACTTACAACCAGAAGAGGGGAATTCAAGATCAGGAGCAAGAGCTTTAACGATGATAAACGCCCACAGGTATCTTGAGTCACTTTAGCCTATAGTTGGAGACCATATAAGTTATTGACCCTTCAAAACAGAAGTGCACAGAGTTGGTGAAATTGAGAAAACACCTATCTAAAGCATTGCCATTTGCATAAATTTGCCTGGAGACTTTGAAGTATAGCACAGTTGACATTCTACTTTTGCAGGTTCATGCAACAACAGAGAATTTGAGTAGTTGATCAGCTGGGGAGTCAAGGAGACAGAGACCAAAAGTAGTCTTGAATATTTTTCTCACTAAGACTAATCCTGGAATTTTGCTCATGTACACTTTTTCAAATGGAAATCAACAGGGAAAATACCAACACTGAATGGATTTAGTTCAATATATGAAGGAACACATACTATGTTGAACCAAGAAGGGTCTTTCATTTGATTATTCGAAAATTTTGTATAAATACATGTAAAATACAACAATACATCATTTTTTTTAACTCTCTTGCTTGTATGACATGAAAAAGAAAAAAGAAAAGAGCAACACATCAACTATAGTACGTATTACAAGGAATATCATATCAGCATTCCGTCATGCATAAAACATAAACTGAATCAACAATTATCAGACTTAAATAATTAAAAGGATCTATGGACGGTGGGGATTGCGAACTCCAACCAATCTCACATCATCGACCACAGGACCACACAACGAGCCCGAATTATCACTCTTCATATGATAATACGTGCTCAAAAACCTCACTCTAGTACGTGGTGCAATCGCCGTGAACCTAAGTCTAGCCCTTTTGAATCCACCTTTACCTTTAGATTCATAAGGAAATTGCCTAGTAATTTTCCCTGCAAATGCCTCAACAAGCATGGATCCTTCACAAGAATTGCTAGCATCTCCAATAGAGAAAATTAAATCATATACTTTTCGTGGTCTAGTCCTCACTACTTGTGCTATGGCACTCTCTCTTCCAGCCACGAGCTCGACTGCTCGCTTGCCCTCCGGCACGTGGAAGTGTTCGGAGTCGATGTATTTGACTGCCTTGAGAGATTCAATCATCCATCCGAGCAATGGAGAGTGATCATCTTCAATGTTTGGAGGGATTAGAACGCCCCATGTTGTGTTAGGGAAAATGTATGGACCTACCTCAAAGTTTCCATTCTTCAACATGTTGTCTGCATGCATCGATTATATATCATCAATATGAATTAGTAATTTGACACATTATAGCCAAAGTATAAATTCCATCTTTTAAAAAAATAAAAAAAAAAAAAAAAAAACTTGAGACTATTCTATATCAAAATCCTAGTATTAAATATAAGCACATGTCATGTACTCATTCAATTTTAAAATTATTGCTCACGTAAGCCAACTGCAAGTAAATTGCTTATGATAAAAGTAAAGGATTTGAATTATATGTACTAGCAGAGTAAAGAATTTTTATGCTATTAGTGTAATTTAATTGAATATGTCAAATTAGCAGGTTATTAGTCTATTTTCTGATTACTATATCTGACTTGCTAGGAAAAGTATACCGATTCGTATAGGTCAACTTAACTTGATAATTTGAAGAACTCAATACATTATAAGTACACAAAATTTAAACTCAAAAGTAAACTCTTCCCAATCGATGCATTAACATATGGTAAAATATTTTTCTAATAGGCTCCTGACTCCACTGGTTATGAAATATTAACTTAGTTACTTTTAAAGTAACTTAATGGTACAAATCCATATATTATCAGTGTATTAATTAAAATTATATCCACTTGAAAAAGAAGATAAGTAGTAAGTAACTAGTTATAACCCGGTCCGATTTTAATCCTTTTGGGAATTTCAAGGGGACGCCAACTCAAGTTCAAGCCAAAAATGGAGCAATTCAATTATAGCCAACTACTTCCTACATCTCAAATTATTTGTCGTGATCTTTAGCGATAGTTGTCTCAAATTATTTATTAATTTAAAAATTCAAAACAAAATTAATTATTTTTTCCTTTTTACCCTTAGTAGTAATTGTTCTTGAAAATTACAAACACCTCAAGGTGACACACAAATAGAATAATATTCAATGAAGAGAAATTATATATTAAGACATAAATAAAAGTAAAATAGTTAAAAGTCCTTTTTAATTAATATTTCTATAAAAGCCGATAAAAGAGAAACACGACAAATAATTCGAGATAGATGGAGTAGGTACACTAACCTCCACGTCTTTTGGGGGTTTTTAAAGCCTTAAGAGCAACGAAATCAATAAGTGGACCACAAGCCGGGTCCTTCTCCACAGCTGGATTATGTATCACAACATCAATCACATTAGCCTCTGCCAAAAAACCCCACGAATACGAATCCCATCCTTCAGAACTATACATAGTCTGTAGTGGCAACATTCCCCAATCATTGGGCTCAGAATTAGGTGAAACTGACACATTCAGTTTCTCTTCTTGGGCACAAGTCCTAGCAAATACAAAAGAGATTGAATAGAACACTCCTTTTGTGACTTTCACTTTGGTTTTGATTGAAGCGTCTTCACCTAGCCTAACAGCGTAATCTCCTTGAGGTACTGGAAGGAGCATGTCACCTTGTGTTTGGCCTGATTTAATGTACTCGACGTAACCTGATATTTCCCAGTTGGGTATTGCGTGACGGTTCACTACTTTTGTTCCTTTCATTTCTGATGGCTTTGGACCTAGCTCGAAGTTCCCGTTTGGCAATATTCCTGATCATTCAAACAAGAAAATGAATTATTGTTACGTATATCAAACTATCATTTAAGATAGAATTTATGTTACAAGTGTAAAAAAGAATGTTACACTGCTAGGTTACTCAAAAGATATTTACAAGTAAAACAATTTATAATCTTGAAAATGACATAGATTACTTGCTACAACAGGTAAAAGTGACCTGATGGTGCAAAAATTCATTACATTAAGGTGAATTTTAATAAACGTCGTAAAGATTTTGTACACCGTTAGTGAAGTTTAATTTGTAATACTAAGTTAGTTATCATTTTTAACAGTTTACAAATTCTTATAATAAAATTTATATGCAATACTTTTAATTGATGTAATTAATTTTATAAATATTCTTTAAATTATTGTCCGAACATAGGTCTTCAATTCAACCAATTATTATAGAAATTTATTCTCAAAAAGCCTTTAATCTAACCGCTAGGGTAGATCTGTATCAACTCGATGGATGCATCTAATTTACATGGATTTAGCAAACTAGTCTTTTATTAGTTGGGGAAAAAGAACATGTACATGCTGGCTGCCATCATAACTATCACAATTCACATATTCCCTTCAGTAATCACATGCATGAATAAAGCAAGTCCTTTCTCTCTTCCTTATTTATATCGCATTGCTTGAGGGGAAAAAATTGGAAATAAGCCGGTGTTGAGCAAAAGGATAATAGCCTAGCAATTATTTTTATTTGGTACAATCAATTGTGGGGTATTGAATGACATATACTAAATTGGTGCCGGGAGATCGGAGACAAGGCTAGATCACCCTATCACTTAAATGAATTATTATTATTATTATTATTATTATTTAGGCTATAATTAGTTAATTAGGATGGATTAAGGAAAGTTGCATGGTACATATGTCTTGTAGCTAGTACATAATTGGAGAATGATGCTAATCTTAACAAGTGGAAACTTGACGATTTTACAATTTTACTAATTTCCTCCTGCTCATTTCAGCACTCCTAGTAAACTACTATTGTTTGTGGTTTGCACACAAGTAGCATTCATATTTTACTAATTTATTCTTTTTCGTTTATATCATGATGAATATACCAAACGCTATAGCATGCATGACGAATACAAATATCAGAAAATGATTTCATAATATAAACCATAAGAAGTTAAATTTTAATATCATCAATGCAGTATTAAATGAAACATAATCATACATACTGCCCAGAATTGAAAACAAAAACCGAAAATGGATAGTAAAAGAATAGTAATTAAAAACTTACCATCCTTTTGTGATGAAGCAACATGGATGGTGGCACAGAGCAGCACCAATAATATGGCTGCCTTCTTCATTTTTATGAATTAGAGAGACACTGAAGAGTGTGTGTATGTGTGTGCTGAAATTCAGAAACTTTCAACCGGCTTTTATGAGTTTCTGTTTATGAATTTGCCCCAAGGTGAGAAGTAAATTACAAAAACTGCCACTATTTCTCTTTCCTAGTTGTGACAACGCAGCAAAAGTGCACGTGCATTCCTCGTGCCGAGGGGACAAAGATTTGGAAAAACCTAATTAAATGCTAAAATAATTACTCCTACTACCCTGTAGTAAACAAACCAAAACGACATCGCCTAATTAGTCATTCTCCTCGGCCAGAGTCGGGTCAAGATTCGAAGACCATGTTCATACACATGGAATTTTTTTTAGTTAAGTCGAATTATTGTCAAATCGTCTTTAACTCTTTTGTTTTGAGCATTCTAAATTTTAGCATATGATCTTCTTCCTTCTCATCCACAAAGTCTCAGGTACTATGAATTATAGTCAACGAAAAGGTCGTATATGGTAAAGGTTTTTGACCAGTGGCCGAGTGGCGTGTGCACATGCTCCACGTACTAACAAACTCTAGCTCAGCCTCCGTATAACCTTGTCTTCTCATTGAGTCATTCCGCTTTTTGGACCATTTCTCGATTTGTTTTGTGCCTGCCATCGTTGCACAGGGACCATGCTAATCTTCTATGTATCGTTTCAGTTTTATCGGATGTCCCCAAAGGACCGAGTCATTCCGCTTTTGCTTCTTTTTACATACTCCCAAGTCTCATATTGTCTTTATCTGATACTAGATTATAGTAATTAGAATATGAAAAGGATAAATATAAAAAAGAGTTATGGTTAAAAACACACATAAACGATCATTTTTTCCCCCGAATTTCACACTTAAACTATAACTTGTTTTCTTTTCTTGCCTAAACTATCACCATCTATATATATTAAAACACACTTCAAAGCTGAGGCCAACTATTATCTATTCCATTTTCCTTCTTGAACTATCACCATCTATTCAACTAGGTGTGTTGAAACGCATAGATGGTGATAGTTTAGATAGATGAAGGGACAACTGATATTTTGGGCGTGAAACTCGCGAAACAATGATTGTTAATGTGTGCTTTTGATGACCATTATCTCTTAAAGAAAATAACATTAATACTTTTGAATTTTCTCTGTTTTTAATTAAGGAGAATCTATTAGTTATGGCTCCATTAACAATTAGAAATATTAACATGAAAACATGGAAATAAATTGATTTTAAGAATATTGGAATTACTGAAGGAATTTTGCTCTCTCCTTCTCATGATTTTTGTCTGAAACACTTTGACTGGGATGAAATTTTAAAAAATAACAAGATTTTTGAATTTGTGATTTAGAATACATAGATAATTATTTTTATAGTATATTTTTCTTGCGTACGGACAAAAAAGAAAAATGTATAATATAAATTAAGACAAAGGAAGTAATTTATAGAGCTTTGTGGTGATGATCCAAAAAGAGTTTGATTTACCACCGACGGAAGCTCAAATATGTTATACCTGCCATAGGGCACATGGCTCTGGCAGGATAATGTTGGGTGGTTGTACTCCAAGCTGATTTATAGTTATCCTCAAGAAATGACGATGTTACAAAAACAACCATAAAATCAGACTATTAAAACCAAATATACCAATGGATTGTGAAAACAGAGGAACGTGATATAGCAGGAAATTGGGAATATAAGACATTCAAGATCTGGTACTGAAAGCATTCCCATGTGAAACTCAGTGCATCCTTAATTTATTTGTCTTTCCTGTCTTTTTCAGTGAAAGAGTTTTGGCAGCTCCTTATTGGTCGGCAATAATTCGAAAATGTTTAATGAGGAGGGCATGTGCAATTAGTGAATGGTGCAATTAGGTGTCACTGCTGCTATAACAGCATGCATGTGTACAATGTAAGTAATTATCCATCTTAATTAGTATGGTACGGGTGTGGGATGTAGGGTCAGATTTGGGGTAATTAATTTCTACCACTTCAACTTAAATTCATTACTTCCAATTCGAACGATATATGTATAATTATGGTAAGATTCGGTCATTTATCATCCCAGTACAAGTTGAGGTATAAATTATGTAAAGTGGTTCACAGGTTATAAATTTTGTAGCTTCATTTATTTTTAAGGTGTTACGTTCAGATTCTAAACAGGAGGCTTTAAAAGAAAAGGGAGAGAGCAAATATTGCTAAAGGGGCTGCAAGATCAGTTGGAAGTTATGTTGTGGAAGTGGCTGTGCTTTTCCTCACACGTCATCGTAAGGAAATTTCTATTCATGGTTACGGTAACATAAACAAATATTGTACTCTTTTTTATAATAGTGGAGTCTGAACCAGCTTACACGCATTTCAATTAATTTTATGTGGTATAGATAGAAAAAAATCATCGGGTGTTTTTGCTTCTGCTAAATTTTGAACCTAAGGTTTTATGATTTTTAACCACTTCATTGACACCTAGGCCAGACGTACCCTTAGATGCTAAATAAATATCTTACTTTCTATGTCAAATGGTATAAGCCGAAAGTCTTGATTTTTAACATAGAGAAAGTCCATTGTGTCCAATACAATAATACTTATGTTACACCAATGTGCAATGTACGTACTGTTACATACCCAATAAATCTAGTCGTGAAAACCTACAAATGCACACCCACCAAGAGACAGACACACATGCTATCTTTAGATCTTTGATGATTGCAATAGGACAATGATCCACTATTATTTTATTGTCATTATTTTAACATTCCATCATGTTAGTAGTCATCGCTTTGAGTCTTTAAAAACAAATATTCTAAGAGTTCAAAGTTCATCCAAAACTTATTTTCAAAACTTTACTGTGGCTTTTTCTCTATTCGAAGTTTATCACGAATTGAGTCTTAAAATTCGACCAGCTTTACTCTATAGGAAGATATCTTTAGTTGTGGTGTATTTGACCAGCTTTACTATATAGGCAAATGCCTTTATTAGTGGTGTATTCCAGTTTGTTCGTCTTTTGTTCAGTTTACATCTTGCCTACATTTATTATGAACAAAACCTTCTCTCGACTTGTGAACCATCAATGTCTCCCACACATGAATTATAATGTGGATTGTTTTCTTCGCTGAATGACTTGTCTGATTTTTATCCAAGTATTTCTGCGTCATTCAATTAGCTTGTAACGTGTGGCTACATAGCCACACATTTTTAGAAAAACGGAACAAAGGAACTTTCAAATAAAATCCAATATCTTTTGGACAGTTTGTGTCAGTAATTCACAGTTTACTTCTTTTGCTCTCTTTTTTGTTTCTTTTTCTAAAGGTATGACGTGTCACCTTGTGAGAGAAAAAGGTATTATAAGTTCGACTGTTGATCAATAACTTGATTAATATTGGCATTCGATATATGGTACTCCATTCACTTATCTGCTTGAGATTATGGAGTAAACCCAAAAGATATCAGCTTCGCAATGTGGTCACGGGTGCCAAAGTTATAAGACAGTTTGGTCTTCAGAGTTTGTTTTTTATTTGAATTTCAAAACCAGATAGCATTGAATTTACTTTAGAAGATTTTATTATTATTTTTTTTGGTAATTTATCATGTTTCAATTTGCCAGTTTCAAATTTACAAGCTAGTATTTCATGCCAAATCTTTTTAAAAAAATATTTCAACAAAGCCACTAGAACATTTTAGGCATTCAAAATTGTTAAGAATTACAAAAGAAAAACCATGTCAATCTACCAACACACACACACACACACACACACACACACAGATATATATATATAACTCTACCAAGACTTGGACATATGGGAGAAATTAACCCAGCATCGCTTCTGCTGAGATTCGAAATTGGTTTCAAGGTTGTCATTCCAGCTCTTCGACTGTTAGGCCACCCCCTTTGGGCAATCGAGTAAACAACTATAATTTGCTACTAAACATTTTTCAATGGTCAGCCCTCTGGTAGCTTAGAACAAAAAACGGAAGAGTAAGAATGCACAATTAACATCCCCACGTCAGGTTCCAACATAAAGTTCTCGTATAAAAGATGCGACTACCATAAATAGTTGAGTAGTTATTTATTTACCCTAAAAAGAATACCTGCAGAGAGACAGTTCCAATTGCACTCTCTGTATAACGCTGCAAACTCAAATCATTGGACAAAATGATAGTAATATTATTCTCTAACCCCTTGCACGCTCAGAGTGTACAGAAGGAAATCCTCGAGATCAATTGACAACATCAAGGACCAACTTGCGAGATTTGAGGACAGACCATCTCAAACGACGGTAGTAAGCTGCTTGGAGAAGTGCAAGCGATAAAACAAATATCCATTTGAAACCCATCTGTAAGAATTAAAATATGTCAGTCGGAAATACATATTATGGCACATAGTATGGGATGATCAACTGATAATAAGGATCCAACAGGGGTCAAAATGCACACAAATCTGCCACTCAGAATGTGGTAGTAAAACACTAAACTTGGTAATAAGTGGGATAACCTCAGCAAGTTAAATTCTTTCAGGCTTCAGCGGCATACAAAGCTAAATAAACACTCTTTTTGGAAGAACTTCAATTAAAAAAAAAAAAAATGGTGCCCACAAACTAATAAACAAAACAGGGATTGATGTAAATGCAGGAAGGGGAAGTTGTTGCAACTTACCAGCTTTCTCTCTTCCATTTCTGGCTCAGCAGCCCATGACAAGAATGAGACAACATCTTTTCCCATCTGTCCAGCGTAAGCATTATAACTTCCGCAGAAATGGTTCAAAACATAAAGCAGATGTACCGGGGGGGAAAGGAAAGATATATTACCTGTGCCTCCGTTGCAGGGGTGCCATCCTCATACTCAACAGCACCATCATTAAGCATTTTAGGCATTGCTATAGCTCCACCAGGGAAGTAAGGATTATAGTGAAGTCCTTCTCGAATCTATAATGAGAGTTGAGCAGCAAAATGAATTTTACTGAAATGAAGAATTATTGACAAGTTGGTATCAAAAGACAGACACAAAGCAGGGTCAACCGACTAAATTGGAATGTGATAGTACCAATATCTTTTTTTTGAGATGGTACCAATGTGACAGTACCAATATCTCCTAGCAACATCTTCAGATGCATTCTTTTATATATAACTATTTTAATATACTAGTTCCTCTATTCTAAACAAAAGAAAAACAGTCACAAAGCAAAAGTAGCTCGAGACAGGAATTACCGAGACACCAGCAGGAGGGTCGTGGTAGCCAGTTAGAAGAGCAAAAACATAGTTTTGACCATTATGACGAGCCTGAAAAGTGGAATACATCAGGCAATGCAGATCAAATGTTTGTCAAACCTCAGAAGACAATCAGTACCTTAGTAATTAGACTTAGATCAGGAGGATAGGCTCCTCCATTAGCAAACCTTGCAGCTGCTTCATTTGCGTAAGGCTGAGGGAAACGATCACTCAGCTTCCCAGGGCGAGTAAACATCTCACCTTCATCATTAGGCCCATCAACCACCTCAATTTCTGCTGCCATGGCCTTGGTCTCTTCCTCGGTGTATGCGACACCAACAAGATCACGATATGAAACTAGAGACATTGAGTGGCAAGATGCGCAAACTTGCTGGTAAACCTGGTGACCTCGCCGGATCCTGTATCAAAAAAAGAGGCACACAAGCTAAGTGGCTTTTGCATCTTATTTGAAACTTAGTGTAAAATAGCTCTGGAAAACCAAAAGATTCATATTCCTTCTCCAGACGGTAAGAGACTTGAAAAATAAGGCTACGCAGTATGAACACCAACTACACCTATACCTATCACGATACACGGGAAAATACTTGTAAGAACACAGGCTGAAATACTTTTGTCTGTGGACAAATATTTCCATATGATATTTAATAACTAAGAGAAGAACTTAATGAACCACACTACCGATAAAAAGAGAATATAGACTAAAAAACTTTAACAATCATGTAAAGCACATAAGTACTTACGAAGCATGGTCATAAGAACTGAGAATGCCTTCGTGAGGCCAGGGATAGCTGGGACACTCTAGTCCATGCTCTGCCTCATCAGAATATGCAATTGTTGCGAAACTAAGGAGCCCAGACACTCCAGCACCAAAGACTGCAAGTGCTCTAAAAGACTTCGAGCCAGCAGATCCAAGTCCATCCAGGCCATGCTTCAAAATAAACAATAGAAATAGTTTGATCAGCTGAAAATATTCCATGTGCTTTTACTTTTCCTTTGATCAGGCATTCCAAGTGCTTTTATAAGGCATCCAATGCAAATGTTAATGATTTACCAGACACCAACATAAGCAAAGAATTCTTCTAGGAAAGGAAAATCAAATGAAAATAAGGCTAGCTACTTTGAAATATTTTATCATCTCCTGAGCTAGACAGCAAGAGTTTCATCTCTTTGGTGGTGTTATATCATAAAAAAGCCTTTGTTTGTCTTCCATTTGCCACAGTAAGCAACCAACTTCAAACAGTGCATGGAATCAATATCCTCGTAGATGAGGAACTGCTCACATCAAAGATACTACGGCTGTCATCTAAGGCATAAAATATATATTGGCACAGAGACAAAAGCAAATTCAAGTATATGGCAGCTATTCTAGGGCACATCGCACTTTCTAATTGTTCAGCTTAACAATAGAAATGGGAATTGAGACATAGCATCTGAGGTTGCATTAATCGAGGATAAGTCAGAGGGAATTGTTCTATTTCCAAACTTCACCTTAGATTCTTATAAGAGATTTTCTTGAATGCATTTTTTCTCCTCATATGATTGAGAGATATGATGTTATATGGTAGTGAATGCTGGGTCACTAAAGTCCAGCATATCCACAAGATAGTGTTGCAGAGATAGGGATGCTAAGATGGATGTAAGGTCATACAAGATTAAAAAATGATCACATTCACCGGAAGGTGCAAGTAGCATGCATTAAGGATGAAATGCGAAAAAGTCGCTTGAGATGGTTTGGTCATGTCCTGCATTGACCTACATATGCACCAGTCTGGAGGTATGAAACTATGGTGAATGAATGTGTTAAAAGGTGACGGGGTAGACCTAAATTCACTTGGAATGAAGTTGTCGCAAAAGATCTACAGATCTTTGGTATCAATGCAAACTTAGCTAAATATAGGGCATAATGGAAGAAAAAGATTCACATAGGTGAATATGTACTAGTGAGAATAGGTTTTAGACTTGTTGTTACTCCCTCTGTCTCGATCCATGAAGGTGTTTGACCGCGTACGGAGTTTAAGAATGAAAGAAAGACTTATAAAGCTTGTGGTCCAAAATAAGCCATAGATACTTGTGTGGCTAGAAATCATCTCATTAAAAGTAACATGACAAGTTTAAAGTTAATCTGTTACTAAATATGGAACAATGTCATTATTTTTGAGGCTGACCTAAAAAGAAAAGAGTGACAAATAAATTGGGATTGAGGGAGTATTATTATCACTATTTATATATATTTAATTTTTTACTTTTATTTTATTTAGTATGATTATGATATGAATGAGCTTAAGGAAGAATTTGGGATTCACATAGCCGATCACAACTTGTTTGAGACTGAGGCATAGTTGTTGTTGTACATGATTGAGAGATATGAATAAATATGAAATAAGATAATCAAGTTTCTTCTATTTCATGTCGGGTATTGAATGCAGTCAAGAAGCTTCAGATCAGATGCTTCATATTGAAGCTTAAGAAGTGAGCAAGGCGATCAGACATAGATTGACTGAAACTACCTTGGAAATGCGGTAGTGGAGTAGCTGTCACAGTGGAAAAGGTTGACTACATAAACCTTGTTGGATATTGCTGACAGGTTCAGTAAAAACCCATGAATTGTGCTTTACCATTTTTGAAATGAAAGCCAGGGCTATTCAGTAGATATTGATACCGAAATGAAGTATCTCACCTCAAATACACTGACAATCTATTAGAGGGTTTTGCACTCTTTGGATTTCAAAATGGAAACTGAATTGTTTGTAGAATAATGGACAAAATGATCCCAACTGCCTAAGCAATTGACCTTATGTTCTATGAAAAGTAGTATTCTATTATTTTACTCAAAAAAAAAAAAAAAAGTAGTATTCTATTATATGACTGCCTGTCGTAGGTAAAGCAGCCAGCTCATTTTGACCTGGAATTAAGCCCTTGCGCATCATGATCATATGGTGAATTCATATGCTAAAAGGAAAAGGGAGAGAGAATGAAGGAAAACAATGCCAAAACTCCTCTAGAACAATCTTGGAAGGTAACTTATTCCTGTCCAAAGTTTTATATGAACACTTGCGAGCACCTCTATCACAGAATCAGGCCTAAATAGTAAAAAGAAACTATTGAAGGAAAAGTTCCTCTGCACAAACTCATAGATTGTTCAGTATCCTCCTAAATTGGAAATAAAACGCCGTCATATTAACAAGGTTAGAAAAGCATGATGGATGGTATAAGCTACACAATACCACCTTGTCAAAAAAGGGAAACGATCAACATAAACACTTCTCTCCTATCTTTGGCACGAAGCATTTAGTTCTTATCAATTGTGAAGCATTAACAATTTCAATCACGACGAAGGAGCTATTGTACTGTATGTAGCATTAATTAGGTACAGTTGTCTAAATTCAAATATCAATATGGTGGCAGTCTGCAGATAGAACTAATTGGAGCCAATTCTATTCCTCCTATGAACCTGCTTCATGCTGAAGCTATTTTGTACTTCTTCCATTTCATTTTTTATAGCAATCTTTCCATTTTCTGATGCCACAAAATGGAAACATTCCATATATATTCAATTTAACAACGTCCAATTACTCAAACTCTAACGAGACGTTTTAGCGATCAAATGAACTTTTCAACTATCACTAAATATCCCCTTCCACTATCACCAATGTAATATAAAAGTCAAATTTACTTTTTAACTCCGTATCCAGTCAAACGTTGTCACATGAAACAGGACAGAGAAGATATCAAATAATATCTAATTTTTAAGCAAAATAGCATGAGATCACCCAAAGCTTCAAATCAGAAAACAGAGTTTTGTAGTTCATCAATAGAACATATCCACAACAAATTTGCTCTTGCAAATAACAATATCCTATAAATTGATACCTGAAGTGCATCATTTCCACTGGAAAACTTCGATTCATTCCTCTGGGCAGCTGTTTTCGTAATAAACCGATTGATTCTCCCAAATCCTGAATTTATTAAAAAAGAAGAAAGTTTCTAATTTCACACAGGAAAACAAATGATTATGATATCGTAATAGATGCTGAACTGAATTGTTTGTCAAATCCTATTCTGATCTTCTTCCCTAAACCTGTAAAAGGTGACAAGATTTAGCTCATTATTTCATTAGCATCAATGAAATCCAAATCGAGATTAGGATTTATAGAAAATAATATTACTCATGATTTCACAGAGAGTACGTTGTGCAGAAGAATTAACGTATGCTATGACTGTACTGTTGGAGATGATTTTGTTCAAAAGGATGATTTCTGGAGAGAGAATGAAGGGTCAGAAATCCATCCGGTCTTCAAGTCGGGCCGCCTGATTTCGGGTCAAATTCGGGGTTGCTATTGCCTCGCCCGGTAGTTCAATGGAGTATATGCTGTTATTCGTAATTTCGTGTTTAATTTTATTAATTAAAAAAAAGTTAAATATGTTACGAATCAAACAACAACAACAACAGCATTTAGTTCTTATCAATTGTGAAGTCCATATGATGGTAGAATATTCAATCACAACGAAGAAGATGTTGTACTGTATGTACTATGTAGCATTAATGAGGTACAGTTAAACTAAAAGGATAACGATATTGAAATATGTAGACAAGATTTTTAGAGAGAAGATAGAGCTTTTTCTTATTCTTTCCACGTATGAACCTGCTTCATGCGGAAGCTATTTTGTACTTCTTCCATTTCATTTTTTATAGCAATCTTTCCATTTTCTGATGCCACAAAATGGAAACACAATATATATTCAATTACACTCTCCAATTACTCAAACTCTAACGAGACGTTTTAGCGATCAAATTAACTTTTCAACTATCACTAAATATCCCCTTCCACTATCACCAATGTAATATAAAAGTCAAATTTATTTTTTTATTTAATTTATTTTTATTTCAAATTGTCTATTATTTTAACAGAGAAGATTTTTAATTAATTTTGATTTCTATTATTTTAATTTCTTTTTTATTTTTACTTTTTAATTATTTTTATTTTCAGAAATGTAACAGATGTTATTTATTTTTCATCTTAGAACTCATCCACAACAAATTTGCTCCTGCATATAGCAATATCCTATTTTTTATTTTATGCATCATTTCCACTGGAAAACTTCGATTTATTATTCTAATGTTTGAAACTAAACCGATTGATTGGAAAGAATCCTGAATCATTAACAAAAAAGAAGAAAGTTTCTAATTTCACACAGGAAAACAAGTGATTATGATATCGCAATAGATGCTGAGAGTTGAAGCTGATACCGTCAAATCCTATTCTGATCTTCTTATGTAATGTGGAAATTTGACATAAGATTTGCTATTATTTTTCATTTTGAATTTTGAATTTAGGTTATATTTCCAATTTTAGTTATTTGATTTCACAGATTGCGTTGTTTAGAACGTTACCTTTGATGGATTTTTGTTCAAACATTTGAATAATGTTATGGCATTATACTTTATGAGATTTTTTTTTGTCAAACATCCAATCCGGTCTTCTCACAAAAAAAGTCTTGATTTAAGTTTTATAATTAATTAAAATTAAATATTAATTTGAAAAAATATATATCAATTATTATTTACAATATTAGTTACAAATATCGATTTTAATTAATATATTTTCAAGAAACAATGTTAAATTTAATATCATTTATAAAGGCAATATTTTTTAAATATTAATTTTAAATTTTTTATAATTAAATTTTATTTTTAAATTAAACCGATACGTGATATTATCCCTACTTTCGTGCAACCAAAGATTATGCTTGATAAATTACACCGTAAATTATGACAAACTAAAAGAATAATTGACTACTTGTAAACATGTAGTAATAAGATTTGTAGAGAGAAGATAGAGCAATTCCAATTACTTAGGTTCTTTCCAAACAGGCCCTAAATGTTCTTCCAAGTATAAAATGTATTTCATATCATATCTCATGCCTTCTTTTTTTTTTTTTTTTTTTTTTTTTTTTAAATATTTTTTATAATTGCAAGTCATTGGAGTAGACTTAATAGACTAACATTTTTATGTAGTTTTCTAAAGATGCAGATTTTATTGAGAAATTGAAATAGATAAATTAATATGTGGACCACATTGAAAATGAAATATTTTATACATTGGATTCATTATTCTATGTAATTTTTTAAAGCTCGGTTGTTTCTTACATTCCTGATATTTTTAAGAAGTGATTCAAGCCATCATTAATTAGATAATTATTAGATTACTTGGAAGGCTACTTAGAATTCTGAATATACATAGTCTACCATTTGTTAATGTCCTTATTAAGATTATCATATTACTTAGAAGGATACTGAGATTTATATTACATCCTTAAATGGCTGGAGTAATCAACATTTGACGTTGTTTCATTTTACATTGTCAATGTATATAAATGGACTAATTCTCCTAGAGTTGTATTAATTTGTTGTTAATAACTATTCGATCGGTGGTGATGCATATGGAAGACTGGTTATCTTTTCGTATATTTTGGTTCATTTTCTTAATTGCACAGAAAGCGGTGATTAGTCTCTGTTGGAGACCAATGAAAATCCAAAATCATTTCTCGAAGTAGGGGATTAGCGGTCCAAATACCATTTTTTGTTGGGCAATCTTAAAGAGATTGCTAGTTTCAAACCTTCATCTCAGCATTTCCCTTTACCTTCTACCATCACTAGAAGAAAATCTATGGGACTTACTAATTACTATCAATTTTCTTTTCAGCTCACACATGATAGGTATATGCTTAATTTTACGATACTTACATTCTACTTAATTTCGTTTATCAGTATTTGGATCTGATTGAATACGCTAAGTACGCGTAAGGGTACATTTAATTGCATAACTAATTAATTTGTTTTCACAAGTTAAATTATACGGATGATGTAAAAATTCTTCATAGTGTCGTGTATATATATATAACTTAAATCCAACTGCATCATTTATATTAGCATCTCTAAAGGAACTATTTTCTGTTTACACGCTAGCTAATGTCTTGCGCTTGTCACATTATAAGCTGTAAGCGGAGTTTAGTTATATGCACCACCAATTTGTAAGATATTTTACATAAGCAAGTCCTTCACGAGGTAATTACTTTAATAAGCATTGATCGGAGACATAGCCTAAAATATATATGATAAGTGATCCTGCAAGATTTGCTCGAGGCATTGCTCAAGCAGCAAAGAGCCCCATGGTATTTATGCCTTTCGGCTTAGGCGCTCGTCACTCCACTGGACAAAATACCCATGATGTTGATGCGCTTCTCCTTTGAGCTTGCTCCAACTTACAAACATGCTCCTACTATTCGTATGTTCCTAACTCCACAATATGGAGCTCCAATCATCTTCCATAAATTGTAGATTCTATTCATGATATAGCATTGCGGATGATATGAGTTGAATTTTAATGAAATAGTGAAGATTTATACAGTCGACTTCAACTTATTTGGGATTGAAACATAATTATTTTTATTGTTTATTCATATAACACATGGTATCTTCTTGCTAATACATCTACCGTATTCCATATTACAGGTCTTTTGTTTTCAATGTAATCCCCTTTGTTCTTCCACCAACACTAGAACTACCAGTAAGATTTTTTATTATTATAAGAATTTTCACCTGCAACTAGCAACAGCTATCCTACGTACTGTTCCTATAGTTACAAATATAATATGTGTCAGAGATCCAATAGGTCATGTAATATTTTTAACACATTATATTGACAATTGTTGTTTTATTCATTAATGGCAAGTATTTTCTTTATTATCATATATGTTTTGCTGTGTTTGATAAATTTTGACGATGGCCCTTGATTAAATTTGTGAGACTTGTTATCTTTATAACAATGAGAATTGTATTAATAGGTCTGTTAAAATTGATCTAAACATATTGAGCTTAGTCGTTGAATTATTAAGAAAAGTATATTCTTAATCCGGTTATTATCAATTAAGACCAATAAAAATGTATTGATATCTATTACAGATGGCGATTAGCAGATCTCATTTCCAGAATTATGGAGAGATGGTCAAATAGAAACGATCTAATTGAGAATTTCTAATGACGAATTAGTATTATGTTAAGCAGTTCAGAGGACATTTTGTGGAAAAAAGTTATGGACGTAAAATATTTTCTTTGACCTGAGATTGTCAGAGTAATCAACAAGTTATATGATACTTTGATTTCGGGCACGCCAAATACTCTAGGGCTGTAGTTGAATGGAGATTGTGTATGACTGCATATGATGTTTTTGGAATTAATGATTGATCAAATTGAATCCATTAAAAAACTGGCAATGAAATTTGAACTATATTGTCATATATAAATTATAATATAAAGACAGAATATAGACCTTGACTAGTGTATTTTAAATGAATGAAGAAGTGAATTTCTTAAATCATTTGCCTTTGCTGTCAAATGTAATGATATGAAAATATAGTTGGTAACCTATTGAAATTAAACAATACCCTGAAGTTAATCTAGAGTTGCAGTGAACAATGTAAAAATATGTAGTACTGTAGTATTATTTTTCTAACGGAAAAGGGCAAAATATACCCCCGCACTATCGGAAAAAGGGTCAAATATACCCCTCGTTATACTTTGGGTTCAAATATATCCCTATTGTTATACTGTTGGCTCAAATATACCCTTCTTCCGTTAAAGTTGTCCAAGTTGGACATTCAATCCTACATGGCATTATCATTTAATGAGGTGGATGCCACGTGGCATGCCACCTCAGCACCCCAACCCATTTTACCCCTCCCCTCTATTTATTCTTCCACCATTAAAATTTTCTTCCCCCACCACCATTGCCACCATTATTACCGACTAAAAGTAGTAAGTCAATAAATACCAAACACCCAACCAGTACACACTATCTAGTCCATTACCGATATAATACACTGCCCAAAAATCCATCAATTGAACGTAGCAAGTAGAAAACGAAATGGAGAAGGGCCGAAGGGGAGTGATGGGTTTGTGAGAGCTGATCAAATTGATTTGAAGAGCTTTGGATGAACAACAGGAGAGACACCTTAACAGAGCATGGACTATGGGAAAGAGCAGCAATAAGAAGAAACCGTTGGATGATTCGTGCATTAACTACTCTACCGCTACGACGGGTAGCCACATCCGTCACCGCTCTGCCGCGTCCTCCTCTCTATCTAATTCCTCGTCACAAACCGGCAAAGACACGGCGGGAATTGACCATTCCAAACTCATTTAAGTTGTTTACTTGCGAGCGATTCTTGGAAAGAAAATTAACATTCCGGCGAAAATATGGTGGTAGATTCACCGTCATCGGAAATGTGGCTGGAGATTCCACTTCGGAGAGAGGTAGTCGACAATGGTGGTGGGGAATAAAATTTGAGGGGAGGTGTAAATGGGTTAGGGTGCTGAGGTGGCATGCCACCTCATTAAATGACAATGTCACATAGAATTGAATGTCTAATTTGGACAACTTTAACGGATGAGGAGTATATTTGAATCAATAGTATAATAGTAGGGGTATATTTAGACCTAAAGTATAACAAGAGGTATATTTGGTCTTTTTCCGAAAGTACAGCGGTATATTTGGCCCTTTTTCGTTTTTCTAATGAGTATTCGAAAATGTTACAAGATGAAAAAGAAAGTAGCATATAATGTTAGGGCTGAAGAATACTTTCTTTTCTATTTTTGCTAGGAATCCTATAAAAAATATTTACTCGCAACTAACAAGTTTTTGACATGCATCTATTCAATAAGGTTTATAACTTAATAAATATATGATCATGATAAAATACTAGAAATAGATATTCTTATCTTAGTTTATGCTAACTCACTAGGAATTGCTATGTCTAGTTCTTTTCAGAATGCCATAGTAGTTGAAGTTAAACTATTTAAAACATTTCGACCCAAAAAAAGCTATACTTAAAACATGCAAATCAGAATTGTGTAATGGTTAGTTATTAAAATTAGAAATTGAGCAGAGCAGGTATCCACACTCGTGAGAAATAATCGCACGAGCGAGTCAACCCTTGGGCTTCGGGCCTTACGCTCTCTCATTTCATTCCATTCCTCCACTCCCAAAATCCTTGTAAAAAAGCATAACATAACAACCGGAAAGAAAAAAGCACAGAGTGATAAAGCAACTATTGATCTCATCCCAAACAGGGCCGCACCTGAGATCATATCGAAACCCTCTCTTGAAGAAAAATCATGTGGAGAAGACTTTCTTCCCAGCTTCGGACTTTAAGCCCAATCCGATCCAATCGGCTTTCCGCCGCCGCCACCTCCTTATCTTCTTCTCCATCGCCGTCGCCGGCGGCTTTCCGGCCTACGGTTCCTTTCTTCTCTCGCCACTTCAGTACTGCTTCTGGTAACGCTAATTTCATCAGATCTTACGCATTTACCCACACACACACACACACACACACATATATATAATATATAGTCTGTTCCAAAATACTTATCAGTTTTTTTTGCTTCTCGAAAATCAGTTTTACTAATCTTCGGAGCTAAATTAGATTAGATTTACTCCGTATTTCAAATTTAAAATTTAAAATATATATACTCCTTCCTTCCTAAATACTTGTTGCATTTTGCTTCTCGAGAATCAATTTGACTAATCTTGGGAGCTAGATTAGATTAGATTAACTCGGTATTTTAAAGTTAAAATTTAGATATAAAACTATACGAGACATACTGGAATTCTTCCCATATTAGTACGGTGAAAATATACATGTCAAAATGTTGGTCAAAGTTCATGTAGTTTGACTCTTAATAAGCGAAACATGACAAGTATTTTGGAAAAGAGGGAGTGTGTATGTGTGTTCTCAAAAAGCGAAACATGACGAGTATTTTGTGAAAGAGGGAGTATATGTGTGTGTGTGTGTGTGTTTATTTAAATTTATATATAAGCATGTATGTATATTTGGTTTGTTTTTGTTGTGAATGGACTGTGACGAGAACTGAAATGTTGTTGTGTGGAACAGAGAGTGTTGTTAAGAAAGTTGAGGATGTAATGCCAATTGCGACTGGTCATGAGCGCGAAGAGCTTGAAGCTGAGCTGCAAGTGAGTTAGCTTCATTCGTTAAGATTTTGATGTTATATATTTTGTTTGTGGTTGTACTAATTCAAATAGATTTATTTAGGCATAATTGTGACTATAACTGATTAAGATATGTGTATTCGTTTCTTGCTTAGGGAAAGGGACTTCTCGACATTAACTTTCCTGAAGGTCCTTTTGGCACAAAGGTCAGTGTGGATACTAGTTTCGTATATAAATTAGCAAACAGCAGGTTATTACCTTTTTTTTTTTTTTGTTAAATTTGTTGTCACATAATGAAGTTGTTTTATCTTATCTGATGTATATTGTTGTATTAGATAGAGTCAGTAGTTTGCATTTGTAGTGATGCTTAGCTCTTCCTATCATGGATAATGTGCATTACTCAAGAATAGGTATTGTTGGAGGTAGCTGTTCTTAGGCATTTGACTGACTTTCTCAATAAATACTTAGTATTATGTATGAGTGCAAATTCTATTAGGTCACATTGAGTTAAACTAAACAGAAGTTTCTTCCGCCATCAAGTATTTATTTTGTAGGATATGTTTAATAGTTAATACAAGTGTCTGAAAGAAAATGCACATGTTCGCCTTCGAAATCCCAATTACTGTTCCTTCATATATATCTAGTTCTGAATATTTTCATAAAGCCACTGCGACTTTCTTAAGTGAAGTAATAGGCCGCACATAGGTGCTGCTTTCCCTCTTTCATCACTGGAACATGTCATGGTACAGCATTTGATCTGTTATAGTTAGTAAGACCTGGATGACTGTTTCGAAATTCCACAGCGAACATGATGCTTGTTTCCTTTAAGGAGGGGAGGGGCATTGGAGCTAGTTTATATACTTCCCTTATGTTGTTTTTTTTCACGAGTGAAATTAAATAGATGAGCTTCACCTCCCCTCTTATGTGCAATTTTGGAAGGGTCAGAAAAGAGTGAGGACTGTCAATTCTCTGTACTTTCACTTTCTAACCAAATGGGGGAATATAATCTTGTCTCACTTTCTCTCCTTCCTATTCTTGCTTCAAGAGCTTAATCATATTTATTATGAACATAATAAGAATAAATCTCTTTAATTGAAGTGCAATGTTACTTACTTCTTCTTCATATATGTGTATTTCTGCGGAATATGGAGTAGTCAATGCTATCTCCTTGTACGAATCATGTTCAATGCTAGCTGTTAGATGACATGTGAGCTCTAATGGCTAGTATTCTTATTGCTCAAATGGTGCCCCTAGTTCTTCACGTGCTTATGTTCATTTCCTGATGCTCGTTCACATTCTATGAAGCTGGAGCGCAAAATCTTTTGAATTTCTGCAATTACCGTGTATATGGAAACAAAAAGTGATCATTTTGTATGGCATCTTCTGGTCTACACTTGTACATGGAAATAAACTATGGTCTGCTTAGATGGGTTGTAACTTGTAAGCAATGCAGTTCTTGCACCAACAAAAAGACATGTAAATGTGCGAATAACACAATTAACTCACATGCATGCATGTATATTTGGGCAGCATAACAGTTTCTCTGGTGTGAGTAGCTGAAATCACTACAGATTCTCGGAGTATTGTTACAAGAAACTTCATTTTGCCTGAGTATGGTTACATGGACTAGATCTTTCAGGATTCACTAGAAATGCTGATACCATACTGGAGACTTTAGAACTTCTGCAATTGTACATGAGGCTCTAATTGTCAGCCAAATCTACCTTTTCTTCTTTTTTTTGCTCTCTAATCTCCACTCCTTTAACGTTCTGTAATTTTGATTTTGTAAATACACAGCAGTTTTGACATCAACGAAATACCATTTACCCTTTCTAAAATCACAAGAAACTTGTCAAACTTTGAACATATTCATGTCAAGCTCATACCTGAATCCAATTCTCTCAGCATGTAGGTCTCCAATGTCCAATCTGTTGTGACTAAAAACGTTCCTTTGATTTTTTCTGTTTTTCACAATTTAACACACTCAAATGTAATTGTTGTATTACCGTCAGTGATGAAATCTGCTAATGCATACATTGTGTGCTTATGAGTCTTCAGACATATTTAATTTGGATGTGGACTGCTGCTTCTTCTTATGTATGGTTTAGGATAAAGAATTATTTATCAACGAAAAACAAAGGACTATGTGTGAAGAGATTGTTTAGATTGATAGCTACTAAAATTATTAGTTATCTTTCCAATTAGATGTGTGGGAACATGATCAAATATTTGAATATGTTTTAAATGTAGGAAGCACCAGCTGTTGTCAAATCCTACTATGACAAAAGAATTGTAGGATGTCCAGGAGGTGAAGGCGGTAAGTCTCCCTTACAGATTCAGATAAAAAATGTCTCTGTTACAGATTTTTTCCTTTAGCCAGTTCACTTAATCTTCTAAGTTGTTTTCTAATTTAACAGAAGATGAGCATGATGTTGTTTGGTTCTGGCTAGAGAAGGGCAAGCCACATGAATGCCCAGTATGCACACAGTATTTTGTGGTAAGTACGGAATTTCTGTATTCTTGGGCCATATTATCAAGTTCTAGGCTGTATGGGAATTGGTAGAGATGTGAGTTCATAGTCCTGCAGCACTGCTTAATCAGGGGGAATTTTTGATTCCTTGCAGCAATAGGGTGACATTTTCCGTCGTCTTCTTTTTTTTCCTTCAATTTTTGAGAGCAGGGGAGGAGGGGAAAGGGAGTAAGGAATCTGAGATGTAAATGATCTAGTTCTAGGCTTCTAGCCATCAATTGTTCACGTATGGTGGTGTTACCCACAAGGACCTTAATTTCTTAAGCTAGTACTTACAGTGAAGCTCATACTGGCAATGATTTTAATTCTATGCAGTTGGAGGTGGTTGGCCCTGGAGGACCTCCTGATGGACATGGCGATGATGATCATCATCACTGATAGCGTTTGCAACTTTTCTGCCGGAATAAATCTGGTTGAGATGATGAGAGATTTACTTGCTCTACAAACTCAGGATTAAAAAGTTCTGTGGTTTCATCTGCTTTTAGTGGATCAGTTGTTCTTACGGCTGCTGTGGCGGCAGTGAAGTTGAATAGTTTTGCTTTTAGATTTTAATGTTAAGACGTGTCATGGTCTATTGGAATTTGGAATTACAAACCCAGTTTCTCCAAATGCAGAGCTCAATAATCGATATCCACATATTGGATTTTTTGGTACCCAAAAAAAACATATTGGATCTTTTTGCAAGTGTTTATTTTTGTTTCGTTGAAGTGGTCATGTTGACAGAACTTGGACATGAACCAAATAATGTTTTGTCATTACCCCTCACCCAGACATATGTTTTGTCATTACCCCACACCCAGACATACTTTCATAGCACTTCCTTTATAAATAGGTAAATTGACAGCATGTGAAATTTGCCGTGAAAGGTGATGTGAAATTGAGGAGTCACCATAGCTGGGCTACTGAATTCTTTTGGGGCGTGTTAGCTCTAAAGGAACTGCCTGTAATGTCAGTTACTTACACACTCAGGTGGAGTGGGTCTACATTTGAAGTTATATGTTTGGCAAAACCTATTTGGACATGGTTTTGATCCAAACTCGCGGAAGAACCATTTAATATGTATAAATAATCCATCTATAATCTATCTAGAAGTAAACAAAAAGGATTGTAATACGTAATCATAGACAAATCTATCTAGAAGTAAACAAAAAGGATTGTAATACGTAATCATAGACAAATCCTTGCTTAAGGTTGTATGGTTGATTGATATTTCAGTTTACCAAGATAGATGCATTCCGAGGGAAGTTGCGTAGCATATGAATCATCAAATGAACAAACTAGGAAACAGATTCTCAAAATGCGGGGATCAGTTTGCCTGTATCATATAAAATTTGTGAATTTAACCTATAGTTGGATAAGTATGATATGCCCTTTTTATTTTCAAAAGAACGAATAGTGCAGGCTCGTGTCTTTTTAAATTAAAAGAAAATTCTAGGACTAAGGAAAGAGTAGTAAGAATTGAGCCCTCATTTATTGAATGGGGGACTCCTGCTCCCCTACCAATCTATATATATAATATAAAGCTAGGCATAGACAAGGTGATGTGACACCTCTCTATGGCCACCATTGATATTTATCTTTTTTGTCAATTTTTTGACCATTTTACCTCATTTTTCTAAGTAAAAATGAAATATAATCATGAAAAAAACCTAATTCAATACAAGCATTAAAAGGTTACTTATTGCAATTAGATGCTCAATGTTCAATTCTTTAATCATGGAGAAAAAGGAACGCATATCATCTCCATTTGGGGCAATACTGAAGGAATTGATAAGGCCTTTTCTTCCAATTTTTTAGTATAATAACTCTCATTAATTACCACCTTAACTTGACCAACTCAACACTATTCTAATATGCATAATTAACCTGATGAATATAAAGAAAAGAAACGGCAAATATCAAAACATAAGCTTTTAATTACAATAATTGTAATAAATCCATCAAACTTGCGGCAGAGATTATGGAGGAGGAGAAGAGTTGTGCAAGTTATGGAGGTTGGCTATATATCAGCTTGTGAAATTGTTGTGTCTCGGCTGTAGCATCTAAGGAAATTCTCAACATCCAGCGACAACGACTTCAAGCTTTCTTTTGTTTTCGTAGTTTGATTTAATTAAATATATATCTTAAGATCTTACTCCAAAGATCCAACACCATCTTCTCCATATTTTTACAGCTTCATTGGTGATTTTTTTGCAGTCATGAAAACAAAACAAAAATTATCGGGTATGCTTTTTTCCTTCATATTTATTTCCTTCTTAGGGTTAAATTGGGTATGTATTTAAGTTATATATTCCATTAGAATAAGAAATTTTGCATATTCGATTATTTTTACATGTTATATCGTGTAATTTATTTTATTTTCAAAATTATCATATCTTATATGATCACGACTAAAAACAAGTCGAAAATCGAAGGTCAAAACCAACGAAGCAAAACCAAATTTGACAATATCGGAAAAGAACGGTTTGGAAGATAAACCGACGGATTCCGACAAAAAACACTGAACTCCAATATAACTTCCGTCTTTGGTCGGTTTCTTTTTCAAGACTGGAGGGGATCCTTGGGAGTGGACGTGGTTTAAACCGAGGGAGACCATCGGTTGTTTAAATATATAAATTCCGGTTTGTATGATAAATATATATATATATATTATATATATACAATATTTTTTAATATAATATGTTTATATAGGCAAGGGTTGTGTAACTGTATGTTCTTGAATGAATACTAATAAGTTGATGTTGACTTCTTTCCTGCAAAGTGGTAGTACGAAGAGGATTGAATATGAGGAATAAATGGGAGGAACTTCATTCAGATCGCATATTCGATGGTAAGATTTTCACATTCATTTGAAACTTTTGACGTCAATTCTGTAATTTCTTTTCTTGATTTAAATTTAATGAAATAAACATTAATTTTAGGTTTGTTGATTTTTATAGATGAAATAAAATATATAGTAACGGGCAAAGGAGAAAGAAGAGGAAGAGTTGGTTTATGTATATGGGGTTATAATGTTTTTTATATTAGTTATACCAGGAGCTAGGCCAAACAAAATAAATATCACATAGAATAAAAAATTGTATAATGACATGGGTAATTAGTCGAAAATTTTAAAAAATATAATAAATGAGATTGATAATGATGAAGGCAAAATAAACATAGCATAGAACAGGAGGAGAACATGTCAATTCTTCAAAATTGGGAAAGATATTTGATTTTAAAGCAAAATTAGAGAGGAAAAATAATTTTTACCCATAATTTAAGGGATTTCTTTTTCTTTTTGGATAGATCTAATTATGTCAGGTGATAAAATGTCGAAGTATTTTTTTTTTTTTTTTTAGAAAACAGTAATAATAATAAAACGGATTAAGACTTAAAAAGACTATTTTATAGTATATTCAATTTTCGAATATAGTAAATTAGTTTGTAAAGGTAATGAGATATTTCATGACCGCGCGAAGCATGGTTATATTTTCCATTATATTGTAAGCTTGGGTATGCAAGGTCGTGTAAAATCATTAGTTGCAGCTTCGGTAGAATTTAGTAATTTTGATCAAAATTCTGTATTTTCATTAAGAATTATTTTAATATGTATAAATAGTTCTTGAACGCACTAAGTTATCCCATCCTAGAATATACATAAATTTAAAATCCTGAATCCGCCCCTCTAAGAACATAAGTGTACGTGTTACCATGATAGCTGCCCATGTTTAGCTTCCAGGAGGCTCAAACATGGAATAGCGAACATCTATCGAACTCTATAGAAAAAGGCAAAGAAAGGAATATAAAGTGAAGCATATTGTTAGGAGTGACGCGGAGAAGAACTAGGAAAAAAGTATGAACTAATAAGACAATACGAGAGAATGGAAAATTTTCCTTTTCTGGTACAAAATGAATAATTTTTCTCAGTTAAAAAGTATCTTTTTGTAATTCCTTAAATATGGACAACTTTTTTTTTTATGTTTTGGTTCGAAGTTTAAAGAAGAAGCAGCAATACTCCATGATCCATGAATATTCCTGACCCATACGGCCATAAGGACTGCTAACCTTGTAATGGTGGCTCAGAAAAGAAAGGTACTTTAGTGTAATGGGAATCAAAATAGAATTCATTCTCATCATAAAACAAACAAGGAAATTTTACCAATTATGGACAAATACCCAAAGAATATTGCTAGCTGTTTTATATGCGCTTCTATAGTTCTATTCCTTTCTTTTGGGATAAAAACACAGTGAAAGAGGAGAAAATCAGAATTGGATCCGGAGTTTTGATTAGTTAGTATAATTGATAAAATATTATTGTGCATGAATATACTCAAAAACTACTTCAATTTATTCAGACTTTCGTATATGAAATTAAGAGTGAAAAAAGTTTAACGTGGTAACGGACGAGTTATAGTGAATAATGTTTAGTTACTTTAAAGTGAAAAAAGTAGTTGCATAACTAACCGTTACGTGAACTTAACTTTACATTTAATTTCTACCAGATGAATCATTTCTCGTTAGAGTTGGACAAAAATGAAGTGACATTAAAATTCCCTTCTGGTTATGGCATCTCCATTATTTGTCCTTTTCTGTTTAGATAGTCGCATCACAGCTTTTGATGATTAAAGTCGGAGGCGAATTTAGGATTTCAAGAGGATGAATTTACCTTAGAGTTTTTTTTAAAAAAATACGTAAAAGTATGTTTAGTTGGGTTTGATCCCACAAACTTAAGAGATTAAAGGTAGCACATAGTCAGTGCTCCATTCGGTCTAGTTTGAGCATGTGTTCCTTTAGTTAATATTAGATATATTTTACGAAATATATACATAATATACTGAGTTTAGTCGGGTGATTATGTGTTCACGTGACCCATTTTTTATACCTGGATTCGCCCCTGATTAAAGCATGCATCTAATTCTAAGACGCTTACATTTGCGATCCTTGACAATATACCCTTCAACAAGTGTATTTCCACTTGCAAAATTTAAGGACGGATTGATTTCTGACGTGTTATTTAATCTATTTTTATCACGAGCAAGTTATTTCCGCCCGTTGAAATTTAAGGACGGATTGGATTCTAACATGTTATTCAATCTATTTTGATCTAAGTAAACTTTAAACATTTTAGATCATGTTGCTCAATCTTATTTAATCCACTCAAATTTCTCAGGGAGCTACATGTTTGATACCTTTGGGGTGTCATATTTGCTCATAAAAATGTAACTCGTTTAAACTTGAATTATTCTAGTTAGATCATGATGCGCTTCTCCACCTATTTTGATTCATACATCGTCTTAAACAAATTGTAAACAGGTTGAGTGATGACATTTGTTGGCTTGAACCCATCTAAATTAACATGCCTTGATTTTTAACTAACTTGGTCGTTTGACACTCTATGGTGACTCTTATTGCAATTTCTCTCGTAGATAGTGGCGGAGCCAATATTTACAAAAAAATACTGAAAAATATTAGGTAAAATATTATAAATTAAATTTGTACTTTTGATATAAAATAATTTCTGAATTTCATTTGCCACTTCGCCAAAGAAAGTTCCCTTTATATCAAAGAGATTCAATCGTTTATATATAATAATAAATAAAATTCATTTTTAGCCTATTTATACCATAGAAAATTCAATTGAATCTCCTTTCCTCCGTTTAGCTCCACTTCTGCTTGTGGAAGACCATAATTCTTCTCTCTCTCTCTCTCTTTTTTTTTTTTTCTTTTTCTTCCTATCAAGCCAAAGTGGGCCTTAAAATAGTCTCTCTTTATTGCTTCCTACTGTAAATAAAGGAAAACAAATACAAATCAAGTTTGGTGCTTCATTGTAAGCTCTCAGCACTCGACGTACGTAGGGTCATCAACAATTAGAAAGGGAGGATTCATGCGTTGATAGTCACCAAGAACCAGATGGGAATGATTCATGCAGTGCTAGAGACAGAGTGATTACAAGGCGGCTCAATAAAGTTGGTAGGCTAAATGAAACTTTATTAAGAGGCCTTAAGCTTAAAAAAGTATTTCATACGTATGTTGAGATGCAAAAGTTAAATAATCATGACAATAAAGCTTATCAATCACATGGCTAAATAGTTCTCTTTCCTTTCTTTTTAATAATTTCTTGTTTTTTATGCCTAAAAATATTAAATCTTTTATAAAGAAAATTAACAATAGGATATACTATTCACAAAAAATAGGACCGAAAAAATTGTAGCCCAAAGCCTTTGCTTGAGAAAGGGAAGATTCGTGCATTGGTAGAGTCATCAAGAATTAAAGGGGATAATTCATGCATTGATCTACTCACTTTGCCAACAAGTAAGCAAATTTAACGGGAAGAGGGGTTAGGTCATGGAATAATATTATCCTGCCAACCTTCTCTGTTTTTCCCTTTTTGTTATTCTTTTCTCTTCAAAAAAGGCATAGGGGGTGTTTGGTATGAAAGAAAATGTTTTTCCGGAAAATAAGTGGGTTACTTACTTAATTATTATCTGTTGTTTGGTAAGTAATTAAGCAAAAAATACTATCCCAATAGCTATTGTATATAATACAGGCAAACTTATAGGGGATGGTAGTGGGGGTAAGGGTGTGGTGGAGGTAGGGATGGGGATAATGGCTGTGGGGGTGAGATGTGTTGGAGGGTGAGGAGTATATAATTAATGTGGAACTAGAAAAGTCGTTTTCTTATTTTTAAGGAATTTATTTTCCTAGAGAAAAGATTTTTCAAAAAATTTATCAACCAAATATAGAAAAAGTAGAAAGCATTTTCCAAAAGATATTTTCCTCCATACCAAACACACTCAATGGTATGATGAACCCATTTTACACTATTAATGCAACAGTTTACTTGTCATACTTTTCAAGTTACTTCCCATTTATTATAAACAGACTTGTAATTACCTTTTGGATGATTTAACAGTTACACTAACAGCATATAAAAATTAAGAGTCCAAAAGCATAATCAGATTCCAGTCTTTTAGTTACAACCGTTCCAAATGGCATAGGAATAAAGGTCTCACAGGAAAATTGCAACCATGTACAACAAAATATGCAAGAAAACAAAGACGAAAAAGGGACAGCCATCATTTAGAAGTTGAAAAAGCACTTATCTTCATTGAGGCCAGTTTTTCCTTAAACTAATTCTATCATCAACAACTTTAATTTTTTTACAACTATTAAACAGCTTTTTTGGTTAAATCTGGACAAATTAAAGAGGTGCTAGCCATAAACTAGTGGCAACAGCATATCTTGTCGTTGAGTTAAAAATTAATCCCCCACCAAAACCTGATCTTGATTCTTGAGTATCAAGAGATATGATTATTTTCCTATTTAATTATACTCCTGTAACATGAATGATACACTATTCGTATTCGTTTTAAATGGGGTAATGGAGTTGACATTCAAAAGATTACATTATAATTACTATCCAAGAAAGACTTCTTTTCAACGGAATAATTGTTATGTCCGGAAACTGAAATCTTTTTGAGATCACTTGGACAACCTGACAAATACATCCATCAAGATCACTTGGACAAGCTGACAAATACATCCATTATGTTGGCGGAGCTAATATTTTCATTAAAAGGATTCAAAATATAAAAAATTAGACCTAAGAAAAAATGCATTTTTATTAAGGGGATTTAAAATATAAAGAACTAACACTAGAAAGCCGAAAAAATCAACATCTACTATATAAATATAAAAATAATATTATATATATATATATATATATAGTGTAGTTTAACGAAGGTATCCGAACCAATTCTTACCCCTAGCTCCACAATGCATTCATGACGATAACTCAATGTTGATGGTTTGATAAAAATACATACTGCCTCTATTCCATGACAATCACTCTTAATCTGTTCAAAGAAAATCATATTATACTGTGTTTAAAATTACAAATTTAAAGGGGTACTTTTGGTATGTATTAAAAGTTCTTATCCGTATTAATATAATGTAACTATCTTTAATGTTCAAAAAAAAAAAGTTTTTCTTTAAACATCGTATATAACATAACAGAAAATACAAAAGTAAGATCGAACTGTCTAGTCATTTTTCTAGAGGTGTAACAAACGTATAATAGAAGGTCCTTTAACACCTATCGAGTTTACATTCGCCCAATATGCCCATAGAGGTGGCAAACAGGCGATTGGGTCAAAATTAGGCGGGTCAAAACTAGTCAAGTCAATGAACGGGTTATAACCCAACCCGCCCAAACTTTATTTGGGTCAATATGGGTTGGATCGATATGTGTAAAATAATGGGTCATAACTTAACCCGCCCAACATAACCCAAACATTTGCGTCCTTATAAAATGACCAAATTATGAAGCTACTTATTAACAACGTTTTGATTCGAGTAATCATGTGGCCAAATTACGAAATATCAATTGAAATATTTTGGCTTTCTGGTCAATTAGTATTAAATGATTACATATCATTAAATTAATCTCTTTACAAATGTCTTAAACATAGCTGGTTAATTAACTCTCAGTATTACTTTTTAAAACTGAATTACCGTATGACATTTGGAAGTAAAACTCATATGACTAATATATACTCATAGATTACTAGATAGAGATAGAGAAAAGGTGGAAAAAGGACACAGATGATGAATACATGAGCTCAAATTTTAAACTAGAAGATTTAGCAGCTCTTCACGGGTTGATTTATTAAACAGTTAGGTAGCTCAAGTTGACATGTTTAAAAGATGGGTCAGCTTGGGTTTCAACCCAAATTGACCCGTACAGAAATATTACTGACCAAACCAGTAAAAATTTGAGCCAATCGGGCGGGTTGAGCGGGTTTGCGTCAACTTTGACACCCCTATCATGTTGAATTTTTAGTTACATTTAGAACCTTGGTATAAGCTTCAAACAGGGCGAAAAGGGTTACTCAGCATTTGCTTCCCTTTTTTTTCCCCTGAAAAGATTCTTGATGCTTTTCTTAAATATTGTCCAAGCATAGGTTCAACATCTGAATGATAATTCTCTTGTTTTAAGTCAACAACTTCAATCATGCTCTATTTAATTGGGTTAGTCATTCAAATTCATCTAAATATGTACTTTTCAAAATTATTGTCATCATGTCGATATGTTCTTATGTTTTTAGGATGTAAGGATATTGCTAAGACATATCACAGAAAGACACTTTTAATATAGTGTATCGTTATTTCATTTTTTAATTAAGCTAGTACGTGTTTTTTTCAAAAGGCCTCGTACAATTAAAAATATCACTATACCACGATCAACAAGCCTAGCCCTCGAACCAAGCATAACATGGCCTATTACCACGATCGACGGATCAATTGAAATTTCACTATGTGTCACCCACTTGACCGAGCATTCATGTTTGTTGAAGCCTCGAGCTAGCTTTCTTGTGCGCGTGTATCTCCAAGTTACTTTTGATATGGTAAAGATAGTAAAGCGACCTTCACATCATCACTACGCCATTCTCACCCTCGTCTCGCCGATTTATCGACTCTAATACCAATTGTTGAGTTAAGTTGAAACGGTGATACTGTTTGCTTTAGGTTAAGCTCGCACGATTTTCTCCTAAAGACCTCATAACTTATATAAAACTGCCCAATATTTTCAACTACTTTATATCAACATACTCAACAGTAGAATGATGTCTCTACCACTATTTAGGAGGCTATAACTTTTGTGTTTTATTCAATTATTTTTGCTCGTCCACCTTAAAGTAAGGATTGCCCTAACTTAAGTCCACGATTCCATCATGCACACATAAAAGAATGGGCCCAGGGCCACAGGGGGACAAGACGAAGCGGCGCGTAATGGGCCGAGGAATCCGTCTTCTACAGGGCCCTGCACTAAAATTTCATCCTTGTAATAAAATATCCTTTTTAAAAAAATATCTCATCCTGTAATAAAATTTCACGTAATTAAATTGATTTATATGATGGAATGTGTATTAGTTCTTTTTAACATTTAAAAAGATGCACATTGTTAGTGCTGTGTATACAAAAACTCTTTCCGATTTTGTGGCATCGTCTTTCACAAAATGAACTTCGTGTTTATCTGTTAAAACAGCTTTAATGTCCTCGTTAAAAGTAGCTTTGCTTGACTTCTAGTAATCTCTGATTTGGTATTCGAATCATAAGTCTCAGCTTATTCCTTGCTTGCCTCGCTTTTAGGATGATATTTCTACTTGAATAAGTTCACTCATCAGGCGGACCCATGTATTAGGTTTTGGTGCTCGAGCACCACATTAACCCAGGCGGATACTTTATGTAGACATATAGAAAATATTAAAATTTTGGTAATAATTAGAAACAATAAAAGATCTTGATGCTTTGGTTAAAAGGCGGTAGGCTTAAGGCTAAGCCAAGGCCAAGGAGGAGCGGAGTTCAAACCCTAGACAAAGAAATATTTTTTTTTTATTGATTTTAAAGTGAGCACCTAACACCATTAAATTCTGAGTCCGCCACTTACTGTACATGTGTCAATCAACAGTGCAATCAGGGGCGTGCTCCTTTTTGCGATGGTATGGTCTAATCGAAGTTAATTGACTCATATAAAATAAGTGAACATTAGTCTTCACAATAATTTATGCTCTACCGCAATGCAAAATTCCCGTTGTGTTCTATTTCGTCAAGTTTTAGGCCCGCTTGATCATGAAATATTTAAGTGTTTTGCGAGATTTTTTTTAAATAATTTAACTTTTACTTGCAAATTCTGTTACGAATTTTATTCTGCATGTATAACTTGAACTTTCACAAATGTTGCTTCGACTTTAACATCAATTACTCCTCCGTCTAAAAAAAATTATCTTACTTTCCTTATTAGTTTATCCCAAAAAGATTGACTCATTTCTACACTTCAAAATAATTTAACTTTATGAGATGATTTACAACCACACAAATATTTAAAAAGCTTATTTTAGACCACACATTTCAAAAGTCTTCTTTTATTTCATAAATTTCGTGCTAAGTTAAACTAAGGGAAAAGGGTCAAAAATACCCCTCTACTTTGAAAAAAGGGCTAAAAATATCCTCCGAACTTATTTTGGATCAAAAATACCCCTTCCTTAAAGTTTTCAAATATACCCTATCTTGTGAAATTATTAAAAATAACCCAAAATCATTTTCTAAATCCATTCCATCATTTTTGAGGCCAACTAAATAATACCCATAAGATCCCCTTATTCCCAATACGTAGGTTTGAAGTTTGAGGGAATTGGGGGAATAAAGGATCTTATGGGTTATTATTTAGTTGGGTTGGGTTTAAATGATTTTGGTTTAGAAAATGATTTGAGGTTATTTTGGGAGATAATTTCCATCAAGATAGGGGTATATTTGAAAACTTAAGGATGGGAGGATATTTTGGCCTAAAATAAGTTCGGAGTGATATTTTGAACTTTTTCCAAAGTAGGGGTATTTTTGACCCTTTTCCTTAAACTAAAATAATCTTTACGGAGTGAGTATTTTTGGGTTTCAAATTTAACTCAAGTGTTGTAGAGGGAGAGTGAAGACACATGAGCGTTCGGTCATGCAACTTTTGTGGTTGTGGAGTCCCTTTTCAGTATAAAACGAACAAAGAAGCTCATGATGAACTTTTAGACTTTGGACTTCAAGAAAAGAACTTTGAGCCACTAATTTATAGGTGGCAAATTCAGAAAAGCTAGAGAGAGAACCAATTTTGAAGATAAAAAGCTCATTTACTTTTTCCAAATGGTGTCCCAAAGATTTCCAGGTTGGTGACAATATCTATACCTTTATCTGTACAGCCGAATTTACATCACATGGTACCTTTTTCTGAACGTCCCAGAAAATTTGACATTATTATTGCTATTTAAATCTTAAAAAGTCATACTATCCCATTTTTATATTTAAAAATTTAACTTTAAAATTCACATTTCATCTTTAATTAAACTATTTATAATTCTATAAATATCTAAAACTTATTTTAAACCTTAAGTTTCAAACGTCTTACTTTCTTCTTAATAGTGCTACATAAGTTGGGACGAAAGAATTATTATTTTAATTATTCTTTCAGTATTACAACTAAAATGTGCGTGTGTGCTTGCGCGCGCGTGTAATATATATAATAACGAATCCAAAAAATCCAACACGAGGATTCAAAAATTATAGTGGAAAAGTTAGACACAATTTTTAGACTATCTTTGCATCTTACTTTTTTATTAAATTTCATGTTCAGTCAAATATTCTTTACCTAAGTTAGAACGGAAGAATTATTATTTTAATTATTCTTTCACTATTACGAGTAAAATGTGTGTGTTTGCTTGCACACACGTGTAATATATATCAATGATGAATTCAGAAATTCCAACACTAAGGATTCCAATATTGGAACGTAAGAGTTCAAACAATTTTTAAACAACCTTTGCCACTGCACAATGAAAATAACTGGACAAGTGGCATATATTATACGTATGTATAGCTGGTGAAAATAGCAATGTGAAATTTGTGCTCACTTCCTCAAGTGCTTGATTGAACATTGTTGGGAGGCATAACAATATCACAATGATGATAAATTGGACGATTGAACTTCCACTTTTTAAAAATAAAAAGTTAATGGGTATCCATCAATCATCAAACAATACATAAATAAATGATTGACAGATTTTTTCTTTTTTCTTTTTTTATACCAAATTGGTATTATTCCTTCTTGTTTTCAGTAATATTCTTAGCTTTATTTATTGCCCTGCCCAACAGGTATAGATTCTCTCTGTAACTCTACAAGCTCTCTCTCTCTGAGCTTAATTGGAAATTAAAATGGACGGATGAATTTTTGTGCTCTGCTTTGATTCTCTGTTTCAAAAGATTGCCTGCTTTTTCCTTTTCATGGATGCCCTTTATATTTCTTTATCAGTTAATAGGTTGTGTTAGGCACACAATGTGCAGCTGGTTCACACATACTTAAGTCTTTATTTTTTGTTTTCTGCATATTCACATGCCTTATTCTATTTTGGGCCTACTCTTTTTTTGGGTATAAATAGGGACTACTGGTTGGCTTGTCTTCATTGCATTTCAGTACCATTTCTCAGTTCACTTGTGTAGAAGCTGGTCTTTCAGACAGTACTACTGACGTTCCATTTCATCACTGAAGAGAGAGATATGAGTTACTTAAACCCTTCAACTGGCTCTGGTTAGTTGCATTCTTTTTGCTTTTTGATACCCACCTAGTTTAGCATTGAGGGTTGTTATCCTCTCCTTTTGAAATGCTTTAATTAGCTTATTGATGTTATATAATATCAGACTGAGATGGGCTTAAATGGAGCGACATGGTTCATATAGTCAATATAGTCGACCCCAACTTTGCTTGGGATTGAAACATTAGCCTGTTTGGCCAAACTACTTCGAGGCCAAAGATAACCTTTTTTTTTTTTTTTTTCAAAAAAGAAATGTCTTTTTTCAAAGTTGAGGTATTTGGCCAATCTAGAAGGAAAAGTGCTTTTGAGTAGAGCAGAAACTGTTTTTGAGAAGTTGAAAAAAGTAGCTTCCCCCAAAAGTACTTTTGAGAAATACACTTACAAACATTTTTTAAAAACTTTGGCCGGACATTAATTGCTGCTCAAAATTGTTTTTTCAATTAATTAGCCAAACACAAACTGTTTCTCACCAAAAGTGCTTTTTAAAAAAGCACTTTTCAAAATAAGCCGACTTTAGAAGTTTGGCTTGTTATTGTTATTGTAGCTTATGTTTTATGTCCTTATGGCAACAGAATGAGTAAAGCCACTTTGACATTGCAATAGCTATAATCTGTGTGCTAAACATCTTTGTTTCTTCAAGCATTTGATAGTGAACTAATAACTTAGTCAAACAACATTACAGGAAGTAGAACTTCTAGGAGCACATTCGAGTTTGGGAGGACATATGTAGTGAGGCCCAAGGGAAAACACCAAGCTACAATAGTTTGGTTGCATGGCCTTGGTGATAATGGCTCCAGGTAAAATCTACTTTCCTTTTAAGCCAGCATTTTATGGTTAAAATATCAAAAAGATTGTTACTTTGTTGTGCTTAGCTATGACTGCTTCTCTTTCTGTAATTTGACACAAAAGCAATTGTATGAAGTCACCAGGATAAGCCACCTATGATCAGATGTTTAAGTGTTTTCTGCAATTGCTATTTCATTCAAACCTTTGGAGACATTTATTTTATGCCAAAAATTGGTGAAGGAGAATATACACATACTATACCCTGAGCTATTCATGAAAACTTTTGAGCTTTTCTCATCCTTCATATTAGATTTTTGTAAACTGTTCTCTTAGTATGGAGTTCCCTGTATCAATTACAAGAATCTACAAGGGAAAGGTGTTATTCTGTTAAACCCGGAGAAGAAAATACTGGTTTAGAGAATGTCAATTACTGACGTGTCCAATTAAGAAGTCGGTCATTGTTAAATGTTTTTGTTAGCTCACACTTTTAAGATTCTTAGATTAACTCTATTGGTGGGAAAAAGCAGAGGCACCCAATCTCACTTTTAGAATTTGTTTGCTATAATGGATTTGCTGATTGTTTCGCTTCTTTATGCAGTTGGTCCCAACTTTTGGAAAGCCTACCCCTTCCTAATGTAAGCAATGAGCTTAGATAACTCCTTAAATTTTTAACCTAGATATATTCTTCTTTATCCTAAATCATTGTTTGTGAAACTATATAACCTTTGCAGATCAAATGGATATGTCCGACGGCCCCAACTCGTCCCGTAGCTATACTTGGTGGATTTCCTTGCACTGCATGTAAGAATGAAACCAAACGTGTCACATGTTAACTTTAGTAACTGTCACTAAATGCCACCTTATGTTATTTCAGGGTTTGACGTGGGAGAACTTTCTGATGATGGCCCTGATGATTTTGAAGGCTTAGATTCTTCAGTTGCACATATTGCAAACTTATTGTCAACTGAACCTGCCGATGGTAAGTTCTAGATAATTTTTCAATGTAGACCTAAAAATACTGGTATCTCCTGTGTATTTGTTATGCCAAAATCCGTATATAATCTGATGTTCTTATTTACTACTGTGAATGCTTAACTAGTCGCGTAAATTTCTTAGATTGCCGGATAGAGTGGAACCAGTATGGGGACTAACCCCAACAAGATTGAGATTGATGCTTAGTTGAATGATTTTTTTGTTAAAAATTTGTTTTGTTAGGTTTATTTTATTCACGATCTGATTAGCAATTTAAACTGTATGGTACAGTTAAACTTGGTATTGGAGGCTTCAGCATGGGTGCAGCGACTGCGCTCTACTCAGCAACTTGCTTTGCACAAGGAAAATATGGAAATGGAAACACTTACCCAGTCAACTTAAGGGCTATCATAGGTCTAAGTGGGTGGCTTCCAGGTTCAAGGTTTGATTTCCTATCATACCTCAAACTATTAGTCTTATAACATCTCTTTATTCTCTTTCACCTGAGGAATGATATGAATTACTAGCTGCAATAGATTTTGGATAAATTATATATAGTCTTAAAATTAGCTTCTTAACCGTCTAAAGCTTCTATTATTCAAGCGCTCTAAAAAAGGGAGGTACGATAAAAAGTAAAGAGTGCTTATATAGTTATTTTTGTGTTTTTTCTTCTTAAACAACAAATTTACATAGGAGTTAACAACTGGAATTGTGCAGGAACGTGCGGAACAAAATTGAAGGATCACTGGAGGCTGCAAGACGTGCATCGTCTTTGCCCATTCTACTCTGTCATGGAATGTGTATGTACTTTACTTGCAAATACTTGTATAAAACCTTTTAGTTACTATTTTTAGCTTATACAGTGCCATAGTACGTCTCTCTGAGTCCTCGAAGGTCCATACTTCTGATCTGATATACAAGTTCCCTAACTTTACCTCGGGTCTTTTATTACTCCGCAACCACAAGGAACAGAAACAGTAGTTATGGAGACAGCTGCTAGATTGCCATTATATAAGAGTGTTTAGAGCAGAAAATTGTCTTTGTTGAATAGTGGAATTAGGCTTATTTTCATAGAATATCAACTATGTGCTCCTTGAACTCTTATGAACTAAGGCAGTCTTGACCTTGTTCAAAGGAGGGCTCTCATTGTTTTCAGCCTGTAATTCAAGTTCTAGACTATTAGTAACATGTAATTTGCATAACCACTTTTACCTTTTTGTTTTGTAATTTACAGGCGATGAGGTTGTTCCTTACAAATATGGAGAGAGGTCTACCCTTGTCTTAAACTCAGCTGGATTCAGGAATCTTGCATTCAAAAAATACGATGGGTATCCCTCATATTCCGTTTTTACTTTGCAAAATTGTAGTTTTCGTGGCTTAAGGAAGTGTTTTCTAAAACGACCATCTTATTCTGCAGGCTTGGTCATTACACAGTGCCAAGAGAAATGGATGAGGTGTGTAGTTGGTTAAGTGGAAGGCTCGGCCTTGAGGGTTGCCGATGATAAATTCACTCAAGAGTTTCATGTTGTATAAGTAATTCAGGAGTGATGACAAATGCATGATGAAGCAATAATATGGGAGTATACACTTGACAGTTCTATGTAGTTAATTATGCCTTTGGTGAATTCTAGGACCTCAGTCTTCCAGTTTTGACTCGAAAATAAAGTTTTGGATGTGTTTTTCATCACTTGTAGACACCACCTGGACATTTTGTTCTCTTCAATTCTACTCAGAATTTTGGTAGTTATTGTATCATGTTGTATCAATATTAATGGATATTGTGCCTATTGTGTATCTCTGTTTCTCTCTCCCTCCCCCTCCCGCCCACCCCAACCACACACGCGCGCGTGCTTGTTTCTTTCATATTGTGGACCTTAAGTTCCATGGAAGAATATGTTACTACTGAAATACCGAAGAATTGAAATCTTAGATCAAAACACTATGTATGGATGGTATGAACCATCTCTTGTCTCACCAATCTAGTATTGCCATAGAAGAGAACTGCGTTTACGGGTAGCATATCTTTGAAAGATATCTTTCCCGTTTTTCACTACGCCCTTTCAATCTTGAACTACTTGAACAAGAAGGGCAACGTTTAGACGTTTAACTAAAAGCATCATCCATTTTCCAACTAGCTAAAAATTTCCAAAATGGCCACTCTCTTTGATCACCTAAAGCAATTTCATCCATTTCTACTGCGTTTGAAAAGTTTGGTGTAAACTCCAACTTTCTCTGGGTTGGCCAGAGTTTTCCTGTTAAGACATAATAGTGCAGATGTTCATTTAGAAATTTGATGGCTCAAACTTTCTTTTCACGCCGGTTGATTTCTCTTGCTAAGATACGGCTACCCTAGAAAAATCACCTTCCCCGAGTGACTGCTGTATTGTCAGTTGACGTGCATATGTCGATGGTGTATCTCACATGCAACTTACAGATACAAGAAATACTACTAATTTTGAGCAAAAGACATTGAATTTTATCAGTTTAATCAAGTGGAGACAAAAGTATGAAGAATATTATTTGATCGTTTCCACTAAAATATGGAATATGGAATCAAGTGTCACTTTTATTACAGCTCGCAAGCCTAAAGATTACAAACTCAATGCTAGAAATATTACAATAGTTCGACACACAGGCAGAACAATTCTACATTCTGCAGTGACATTATCTCATTCTGATTTCCCCTCGTTGGCCACAATAGTTTTCAGCTTTTCCTTGAGTTCACCGCTCTGCATGAAAAAAGAATTGATGAACGTTTCACACTTAACCAATTGAACTAGATTCACATAAACAATAAATTACCTGGTGCATATTGAGGATGATATCTGATCCGCCGATGAACTCCCCCTTGATAAATATTTGTGGAAATGTGGGCCAGTGGCTGAAATATATACAGAGACCATGAGTCCTCGAGCAAACATATAGATCAGTTGCACATTATGAAGAGTAACAACTAAAGTTAGTATTTTTATAACAGCAGTGTCTGGACAACCTTGCACGCACCTTGACTAATCCCAGCAGGTACCTACTACCTCCCACCAGCACATGGACCAGGTGAAATGTAACAATTACTTGGAAAACTTATTTTTCTCAGTGTAACAACTTTGGATTGAATACAGATCTCACAATGTATTAATGTCCCAAAGGTTAGGAAGAGGAGATGGACATCAGATTTTTTTTTTTTTGGGTACATCAGTGCATAAACGATACTCTGGGAAATGACTAGTTTTACTAATACCAGATTTATTACCTCAAGATGGAGGCTAAATATTCCTATTTTACATTTGAGTCCAGAAACTCATGCATTGGTATGACCAACTAAGAGCAGTTAGAACAAGTTAGAAGCAGAGAACTGATGCCTACAGCTGATTATCATAAGTCCCTTCAAGAAATACATATACCAGTTAATGTGGTTTTGTCTATGCATTTAGTTACCAAGGAAAAACTACAGAAACAAACAATTTGAGAGTTCAATATCAGCAATCCTAGTCCAGGTTCTTTGAAGACGAAAAATGTGATTCAGTAAGAAGTCTGAACTATGGTGGTAGGCAAAACGCCAACAAGCTGGATAGAAGCAGAAACTAGAAGCTTCTCTGCCGAAATATCAGTGTCCCAATTCAAAGGATAATTCCTTTTCATGCATGAACTATATTGCAGCCATTTTAAACATGCCAAAGAAAATAAAAACAGAGAAAAAGAATCAAGAACATGTGCACCATTTATTTAAGAGGCAAGTTTTGGGTCATTTCTTCTTTATGCATACCATAGATGCTACGGAAAGAAAGAAATAGAAGGGGCTCTGAAAAGGTGACAAGAGGCAACACATAGCTTAAAAATAGATGTACAAGAATTTTTTGGTGTAATCAAGATGATTTTCCTTTAGAAAAGAGATAAACTACTTGTAAAGTTCTATGGTCCTCACTTGATGCTCTTTAAGATGCACTCACCATATACAAAATAAAGGGTCATGTTAGAGCTGAAAAAATGTAGTATATAGCCTACATATAACTCAAATAGCTATAGAGCCACAGAGTCATCACCAGGATTATGTAAATGTTGGCACCGCCAGCTAAATCAATGTCATACCATAAGAGCAAAAATAATCAATTGTAACCGCATTTAGTCACAAGAAAAAAGCTGCCTTGACACTCAAACCTCCATCAGGGGAGGTCGCCAAAATAGCATCTGACCTTATGAACAAACCATTAATCATTTCCTGAGTTTACTACGATAGTAAATGGTAGCTGATATCCCACAGCTCAGAAAATATTGACCCAAATGACCCCGATTTATCGCAATGATGTGAATTAACGTTAAAAAAGATAATTGCACAGATCACATTAGAGGGCGAAAGATGGCCACCTAACATCTAGAATTGGGTATCATCACGGCCAACGCCATGGGCCGTGACTAGTGCCCAGCCGGGCACTAGTCACGGCCCATGGCGTTGGGTCGTGACAAAAGTGGCTATCGAGCGGTTAATCCTCGGAGTGTCCTGAGACCGTGTCTAGTAGAATCTTGTTTATCGATGTGTTGTGAACATTTATAAACGGGGGGCTACGGGGGATTTAGGATATATCTTTCCTTTCTTAGATCGGCGTGGGGGTTTTG